>NC_140216.1:9138847-9454332 GCF_951802725.1 Rutilus rutilus
CGTTAGCTACCCTTTCTTGTGGTCGATTGAAGGGTGTAAGGTGTTTATGCACAACCTCCCTCCACTCATCACAGAAACCATCAACAGTCATTCCGGTAGTGTAGTGGATTTTTCTATGTGAACAAGAGTACGATGGAAGGCCATTTGCCTTTTTCGCAATGAAGGACATCACATAATCAGAGACCATATAGAATGTTTAAAGATGAACAAAACCTTTAGAAGCAAAATCCTTACATTATGTGTAACAGCGTGAGATTCACATGTCAACTGGTGAAGGAGAGTGGCATGCATTACCTCCTGCAGGAGAAGCTGTGCTACTTTAATTATATTTCAGCAGTGCTGCTTTTCAGAGGCATAGACCATGGTCTGATCATCTCCTTCTGATTATTAGACCTTTGTGGAGGCTCTGTGTGCTGTCAGGCTGTAATTATAAGAAGCTCAGATAGCTTTTACAAGTCAATGCCTTTCACAGAGCAGTTCTGGAGAATATGCTAGCATAGGGAGAAGAAGAAAAAAACTTGGATTGAACAGCACCAACGGAAGATAAAGAAGGTAAACGTATTTCTTATTTCAACATATGTGTTTTTATTTTATTTTACATTAACCTGAATTGGCCCTCAGCCTTAAAATTAATTTCAGTTGCATAGAATGAATGTTAAATGTGTTAAATGTCATGGTGCAAAAGCAGATTGCTTATTAACTTCACTGTAAAATCCCAGTGTGAAGTCTGCTTGAAGAAATACTCATACTGAAATTGTGAAATGTATTAAAGTTCAAGTCTGTCATCATTTACTCACCTTCATGTCATTCCCAAACTGTAAGATTCTTGTGGAACACAAAAGAAAACGTTAAGCAGAATGTTCACACAGCTCTTTTACAATGGAAGTGAATGCTGACCAGTGGCTGTCAAGTCCCCCCCCCAAAAAAATAAAAAAATAAAAATATATATTTAAACAATTAAACAATTAACACGATAGAAGTAGTCCATATGACTCATGTGCGATATTCCAAGTCTTCTGAAGTCATGTGATAGCTTTGTATAAGAATCTGACAAAAAATATCCATATATGAAAAAGATTTGAGAGCTGTGGCTGATGGTAAGATATTTAGTGAATGGGGATTTCCAAACATTCAAACCTCTCGTATGACTTCAGAATACTTGAAATATAGCACATGAGTTGTTTGGACCACTTTTGCAGGGTTTTGGTTTTAATTGTTGGTGCTTGACAGGCCCTGGTCCCCTTATTGCGTAGGGGCTTTAGCACTGGAACGTTTTCATAGTTCCCATAACTACTGGCTCACACTTTTTGATGTGCACCGCAGGAACCAGGAATTGAAACGCCTTTTGGGGACTAAATTAGCTACTTCACAGTAGGCTCTAACCCAACACAATAGATTGCAACAGTCGAGTTCCAGAATGGAAATTGATTTTTAACAATAACTTATAAACCTTTAAAGACAGCCTTACTGTGAGCAACGAGGTTGATAGTATTTGCTTCTGTTGAAGCAATCAGCCCACATTCTTTCAACTTAGTTTTAACATAATCATGTTTAACAGAGGAATTCATGGTGAAAAACTAAATTACCCAAGATGCTGTAAAGACAATTCCACCAATCAAAGTCAAAACGCATTAAAATATCTCTTTAGCCCCGCCCACTCCCATGAAGCACTGTGAATGACGTAATCGAGTCGGTCTTTCTACACTCTCAAAATAATTAAATATTTCAAAATGTATGCATTTTTTGCTATAAACTTAGTCAACATTTTCAAATGCTCAGTTTTATATTTCTCTATTGTTTTAAACTCGATTATGCTGTTCCAATATTCTAATACTTTTTTGTTTTAAATTAAAGTTTGTAATGTTATGATTCACCTTGTAACTGTGGCTTGGTTAGTGGCTTACAGTATGGTAAACTGTATTTTAAACTAATCATAATTCTAACATCTAACCTTACTTCTCCTACAGGCCTAACATTCTAACACAGATTGTTGGTGTGAGAAAACCAGTGAAAAGTTTGAGATGCTAGCTAGACAATATAAAAAATATAAAAGTCTATAACAGTCTCATGACATACTGAGTAATCAAATGAACTTCTAACCTCTTCCATTTTTTTAATGATTTTGAGATCTAAATTTGCTCTGCCAGTAACAGAGGGCGAAGTGGGGGCTTGTTTTGCACAAACTGAACCAATCATATTGAAGGAAGATGATCATGAGTAATAAGTCACGTTAATCTTACTGTTGTATATGTCTCTATCCTATAAAAACCTGATGTATTCTTCTTTTTGGGAAAGATTCTCTGAGAAATGCCAGAGAACTCCCCCGGCCATGGTTAAAGCATTTAAAGGGCATTTGCTGAAGTCGTTTGCTGCGCAGCAAGTTAGTGGAGCACTAGAGATCTTATTTTGGTGTTCATATGGGTCAAGACCTTGACTGATTTAGCCGACGTCGATTAGGAAACGTGTTCGAGTATAAATATTATTGAACGTCGATCAGGAGATGTTCAGGGACGTCGATTGGGAGACGGCCCAGGTAAACTTAAGTCAGGTGCGAAAAAGAGACAAAAAATCTACTACACTTATAACGCTTTAACAATGAAATTAATGGAAAAAATACTTCAGGAACCAACGGCACCAAAATAGTGGGCGGGCACTGTAGCACTCTATAGGAACTACAAGTAACGTAAATGTACGTTGATTGGCCGAACGCATGCCATATGACACACCGGCACCTGCCATTTTTAAAAAGCCATACAAACACACAGTTTTCTACTCCAGGAAGTAATTCCAAGAACATGTTAAACAGCGATAGATAGTATTTGCCTGTTGCCTTTGTCTGCGGCATTGTGTTCTTTTCTCAGCCTGAATGAAATGTATACTGCAAGTTGTCGTAAGAGATTTTGTCTCTTAGCCCTCCTTTTTGCTCTTTCAATCTCATAACTTTTACGTCTACGTTCCATATCCATTGTCATGAAACCCATGACCCACAACAAAAACACAGCTCTGATCATAGAGTCCTCCATTCCTCCAGTTGTTGAATGCCGCGCTTAAATTATGTCGCTGTCGGCCGGCTTACGTCACTTCAGAATTACTGGCGGTGCGAATGCAACCAGAAAAATGGTTCTAGGGGAATATTTAGTTCTCAGGGGACCGCCCTGGTGGTTAGTTCCCATAACTGAGTTCCTATAACTATCCGGTGCAAAAGCCTAAGGGGAAAAGAACAACTTAGACTTTCTTTCACACATATAGGCCATGGGTTTAAACATCTTGAAAGTAAATAATGACAGAATCTTTTTATTTGAGTGAACGATGGAAAGTTGGTCAAAAGTGGATTGGCATCATTGAGGCCAAGATTAAAGGAGCTGTTCAGAGGATGGGCGAGTGAGGACTTCTTCATGTGAATCATCCATTCTGTCAGAAGCAGCTATAAAAACATCAACAAGAGAAGGCTTATCGCAAGCAAAGGTATTGCCATGAAGCTGTGACATAAATAAATCTTTTTCATTTTTCTCAGTGTAATAAAGTAAACATCAAAAATCAACCAAGCTTATGGAACATGAGAATTTCTGTAGTTATTTGTTATTTATATATATATCTATAAATTATGATCTATTGCAATGCTTGTGCCAAACCTTGCTCATCTAGATTACCCTCTTATGTGCCACAATACCTTTCAACTGGACCACAGCACGCAGCAGGTGTTCATAGATGTCCAACAGTGTCCAAAGCTCCGTATCCCACAATTCCCTTCACCTGTGTCGACTGAAGGTCCTTCACCCATTGGGTGGACAGGAGGCTTCAAACAGCTGCTGCAGAGCTTTGAGTGAATTACTCTCATCTCTGTCTCCAAGTTGGCATCAAACTGAGAGGTGCTTCACGCTCCCCATCTACTAAGAGAGATGTGCTCTCAGGGCAACGATCATTATGGACTTTAAATATATGTTTTGACTTGAAAAATATAGTATGAACAAAAGCTATTCACTAAGAGGTTCTCATTTGATGTGGCTGCTCGTCAGGGGAGGCAAGGGAGGCACAGCCTACCCAAAATGTTATGTCACAGAATTTTGTGAATTTCTTGTTTGTAATTTCACCTCTTAAGTGTAACCACCGCGCGCTTCTTCCCAGAATGTGCCGAAACGCGAGTCTGAGGGGATTGAGAAAGGGAGGGGGAGGCAAATCCATAACCGGATACTTGTGCCTCCGTTGGAAGAAAATAAATATTTAGCCAATCACCATCGCGTATTTCACTTTCAGCGATTAGGTGTGTTGAGATAAGTAACAGGGCAGAGGAGGATAGCTTCCCTTGGTATATCAACCAATCATCGACAAGACGTAAATTACATGATGTTAGTTTGAACTGGGTAACTGGGGAGTAGAGATATTAAATACTGGATCGCAAACAAATTAACTAAACTACCATTGAAACAACAGCTACAAATTAAAAATAAACGAAGATCCCATGCAAGTTGGATATAGGCTACAGCAATCAGCTTCACTAAACGACCGAACGTGCTCTTTTAACACAGACAGTAAAAAGGACAGAAGGATGGATTTTTTGCTTCAAGTGATAGGCTAGGTTCTGGAGGGTCACTGTCCTGCACAGTTTAGCTCCAACCCCGATCAAACACACCTGAGCAAGCTAATCAATGTCTTCAGGATCACTAAACTCACAGCTAGGTGTGTTTGATCAGGGTTGGAGCTAAACTGTGCAGGACAGTGGCCCTCCAGGACCGAGTTTGAGAAACCCTGGGCTAGGACAAGGTGAGTGAAATTTATATTGTATTGATGTCTGTGTCATTTTCTATAAATATTCAGGTATATAAGTGACTAAAAAAGCCATTTTAAAGTAGTTAAACATTTTTTTTTTGTGTGTGCCTCCTCTATTTTAAATAGCCAGCCACCACTGAATATGACTTGATTTGACTTCTATTCAGGCAGAATAACATCACATCATGGGTTGGGAATTGAAAATTCAGGAATCGGAAACTTGTTGTAAAATAAAAATTTCGATTCCGCTTATCGATTCCTGTGAGCGCATTTTATTGTGGTTTTAAACCATTAAAATGCAAGAAGACGTGAAAGAGAACTCAATTCGGCACTCACACACAGTTTTATGTGCTGGGCACATCCAGAGCGCGCACAGAAAGCCGCCTCTCATATAGTGCACAAATGCTGAATTGAGTTCTCTTTTGCGTCTTGTTGCACTTGAAAGGAAAAATACACACAACATTATGTAAAAATATCCTCATAAACACAGTCAGTTGTGTCTTAAGTAAACTTAAACAGTTGAGAAAAAAAACACATGTGTAACAGTATATTGGATCCATGCATTCGGTCTAACCCTAACCCTAACCCAGCCTAATAAACCTGCTGCCGTCTGTCTCAATGAGCAAAAGAAAATCACTCACTGAGATCTTTATTAAATAACTTTTTAATAAGGATTTCTATATTTTATTTATAAAAAGAAAACTATTTGATTCCAATTTCTGAACATTGTTCAGTTGTATTTATTTGTGCTATGGCTAATTTGCTTATTTGTTCTTATTGTAAATACTGACTGTATATTTTATATATATAACTGTATATTAGTTAGTCTAGTTTATTAATAGGCTGCTGATTTTTGTTAATGGTATTTAGCTGCAACAGAATGTTTTGCAAAAAGTCAGAATAAATATGTTTGATATCTATGTTTGACTTTTTTTTTTTTTTTTTTTTTCATATTGGAATCGAATCTGGGAATTGATAAGCAGAATCAGAATTGGAATCGAAATCGCTAAAATTTAAATGATACCCATAATCATGACATTAACTATGAACATGATTAGCATTTTGTGTCAAAATATGTTTAGTCCTAATTTGGACATTACAGTATTTGTATTGTTCATTAATTGACCTAATAAATGTATTTTTGCTTATATTCATTATTTTGTTATCAAATGCAATTTATTGGTGTTTATTCAACTATAGGCACTTTTGGTCCTGTGGACTAATTTTGTCAACAGTGGACATACATTTATCTGAAATTATGTATTGTGTTTGTGGTGAATATATTGGTTGTAGAAACCAAACAATTTGGGGAAAAGGCCGATAAATTGGTCTTGCTAAAGCTAATTTCATAGGTAACATTTATGTATCCTAAATACACATAAATTATATTTTCAAAATGTTTTCATAATGTGACAAAATTACAGCTTGATTGGAAATGGCACACAATAAAAATGATAAAATCTAAATCTAAAGGGCATTTGAAAAGTAGAAGAAATATGGCCTGGTAAAACGTATCCAAATTAGTTTTAATGTGATCAAAAAGAAAAATATTGAAATCTGTTAATGTTAATAGCAATAAACCAGTTACTGAAGAGAAGAAAAACCTTTGTAGGCTATATTTGTGTCGTTTTCCAAAACTGGGTCCATTAAATGTCTACACAGATACTGAAAACCATCTTGAAAAGATAGCTTCAGTATCACTCCTGACAATAATATGAAACAGTCTGTTCTTTCAACAAAGCTAAATGGCTTTTTAAAACCCCCCGGTATCATTCTGTTTCTTTGGACCAGAGTGTTTTGCTAGTTGATATTAGACTTGATATTAGATATGAAGCTTTATGGTCTCCCCCACATGAGTTTCTCTTGACATGATTGGGCACATGGAGGAGGCTGTGATGTGAAATTAACGTTCCGCTCTGATAGTTCTGACCCTGAGCTTTGCTGTATTCAGTTCTCCAAATATTGATGTACTTAAAATGCATCTGAGGCAATCACCGCTGGGCACCAGTAAGGCCCTGTGAATGAATCATTCAGGCTGCCCATGGGAAAGTGAACAGGAGCAGTGATCCGATCATTCAGGCCTTACCTGCAGAACCAGCAACGAAAAAAATCTTTAAATTGACAGAGATTTTGCATTTGCTAGAACTTGAGAAACGTATGATTCAGCATTTGGCGTTCATCATAGTGACTCCTGCAGTCTGCAGTACCAGAAAGTAACATGACAGCTATCAAAACACAGTCAGACAGGATAAACACTGTGAAAGTAGCTTGGTATTAGACCTGATATTAAACGTCTTGTTCGCTAAGGGAAATAACACAATCCTGGAATGTATTTAGACACTCGTTTCATTTGCATTTGATTTACCAAGTGGCAGAACCAAACTAATTTAAATTTTAATTACCTTTAACCAAGTCAGTTTCCAAGTTTCAGCTTCCAAGTGTCCAAGGAAAGTAAACACAGGTGTAGTTCATTAGATTAATTACAGACAGAATCCACTTTTAACACTGAAAAGTAACCAAACAGATCATCTTAAAATTTGAATTTTGAAAACATGTGAAAACTGTATCTAGCTGTTATTTTTACAGTTTGCATAACTCTGCTTGTTTTTGTGCCATTTTTCAAGTGATTGATTTTATGAATGAATAATTGAATCAATCATTCATTCAATCGATTTGTTAAGGAAACGCTACATTCGGTCTACATGTCAGGACGCCAAAAAGATAATAGAACACATTATAATCGGTGATTCTGTCTGCAATGGATGTAGACCTTCAGTATTACTGGACGCATCGATGTGAATGTTCAAAATTGACAACGTTCCAAATCAAGAGCAAAGAGAACCTATTATGCTAACACTTTATTTTGATGCTCCCCAACAGACATTCTACTGTCTATAAGTATCTTTGCAAGTACATGTCAACTTATTCTAACCCTAACAGTCTACTAATACTCTACTAACACTCTAATGAGAGTTAGTAGACATGTAGGTCCAACGTTACTAATAGTCAACAGAATGTGTTAAGAGACATGAATGAAATCAATGATACTGTCTAGAGACATTGCGCCGTCGACAGTATTCATTCGTTCTATTTTTGACGTAGGTTACACACTAGCACTACTTTCTACAACTGTACAAATAGATTTGGAATATTCATGAGTATGTGTCTAGTGTAGACATGGTGTTCACACCAAGGGCGATAACTATAATGATAACTATAAAGTTTTAATAATCATAATAATTGTATAACAATATGGAAGTGCACGCCACATGATAACTATACAGAACAATATAATCTAAATCATTTTCAGAACGATTTTTTTCGAGCTGGTGAACTACAAAAACATTATAGCCATCCACCTATTTTTATGCTAATTTGGGGATATTGCATGAAATGTTGGATGCAAGTTGGCATAAATTCTAAAAATGCACTATGCGCTCAATTGAGTTAGATAATTTTTCATCTGACAAGTTTCATCCAACCTGATCTCACCGGAAAACGTACAAATTCTACGAGGTGGCTAATTTGTACGAATTCATACGACCTCACTCGTACGAATTAGTAAGATTTTTGCTAAATCGTACATATTTTACGAATTGCCCAATTCGTATGAATTCATACGAATGACCTACCCCTGACCCCGCCCCTAAACCTACCCATCACATTTAGACAAATCGTACAAATTCATACGAGTGAGGTCGTAAGAATTAGCCAACTTTTTATCATTCGTACGAATTTGTACGAATTGGTCGTGAGATAGTGTTGGTTTCATCTGTGCGATTTGAGGTGCAAGTAATTTATGATGTAGGATAAAAGAGCCACAGTGGCTTCCCCGATTGCAGCAACTTCCATTTTTAGTTCAGATATTTTGTGACAATTTCCCAGGAAGTGACGATTTTGTTCTCTTGAACACATGGAATGAGAAGGTGCTTTATTTGCAAATGTTGAATGCGATAGTCCAATTTTGCGCATAGGTTAAATTTGCAACTTTGGATGAAGAAATACCACAGCTAAATCAGAATCAACACAACTTTAAAAAGCTTGAGAATTTGAAGCAGCCAATAAAACTGCAGCGCGCTTATAACGCAAACAAGCGTTTACGTTATCGTCTGTTGGTGTGGACGCTATCAGATATCTTTATAGTTATAATTCTTGGTGAATCATTCTTCGTTTAGAACTATTCATTGGCAGAGCAAAATTAGACGAAGTAACAGTCAATATTGTGCCTAAATATAAGTTAAGCAATAAACTGTTGTGGGCCTATAAAAGCAATATCACACTGTGTTATTGGTTTGAATGATCAGGGTTGTGATTACCTCCAGAGCTGGGCTGATATTCAGACAGGCAGCATTCTGTGATCCTGCTTAGGCTTAATTGAACAACTAAATTTGAAATTACACTGGACTGGAAAAAGCAAACTCAGTCGCTGATAGCTTTCCGTTTGATCCAATGATTTATTTTAACAGTGCTCAAACATGCAGACATCAACATTTATTACTCATTCATTCTATTATTGAGGCAAGTGTGAAACAAGTGACTAAGAAACAAGCTGTGGAGGGAGAATATGTTCCAATTTACGGGAACCATGTAATTAAATGCAAAGCAGATTACCCAGTGAATTCATACATCAGGGAAGGCTTGATTAGATCCTGGAGTATGTGACTATTGGCATTAATCCATTGCCAAAATAAAGCTTTTTCACTTACATTCTCAGATGTTTGGTGTCAGACAGGTTTTTGTATCTTGGCAACCATTAAATCTCCCCTAAAACACAAAATGGGCCTCATTTCCCAGCATCCTACTCGTAGGCATCAGCATGTCAAAATGTGTTATGGTTGCTAAGCATCAGTAATGTCAGGAGTGTGTGTAAACATCCAACAACAATTAAAACACTTAAAGCTTTAAAGGTATAGCGGAGGATCTTTCCGAGAGAGAGATATGACCGTTGCCATCATTTTTAAGATTTTCAATGAAAAATGGCTTTATTTGTTTTTGGAGCTTGACAGCATTTTTCAAAATACATTATTTGGGGAAAACATGACAGTACATTGATGTAGAATAGATGATCACATTTGATTTTTGAAAAAAGTGCATTATTATATTTGATCATTGTCTCGTTTTGCTCAACAATGTCTGTAACAGATAAAAAACTAAAATATGAATAATATTAAAGGGGTCATGACATGACATGATTTTTTTTAATTATTGTTTTATCATGAAGTTCACTTCTTATGTTAATAAAGTTTGTTGCAAACACAAACACAGATGATGTGGAAATATTCTTTTCCACACTCATTCGACTCTTTGTCTGAAATGAAGTTTTTAAATATTTTCAATAAACAGCCACTGTTATAATTGACTTAGGTCATTGCATAGGAAAAAGTATAAGCGCCCCCTTGCTATTGCACACCAGTATATGTTCTGAAAACATTATCCATGTAAAATCATAATTTACACTCAAGACATTGTGAAAGTGTTTACTTAAATGGTTTGCAATCATGTTACTGCTGTCAAATCCAATAGAGATGACTTCATCTTTTTAACAAAAGTTTCTTTGCAAACTCTCCAATGCCTTGTTTACAAAACAATCTGCAGTCAATTAAAATCGCTCCCGCTTATTTTTGGAAAGTTTCGAGAAGATACTGGACAAAGAGTGTTTTGACACCAAGCAATTAAGTACATTTTTTCATAATACGTTTTTTCGGTTTCTGAGTTGGATGTGTAGCCTACGTCACCAAATCTAACCATTTTGAAACATGTCAGCAACTCCTAGCACCTGTTAGCTAGGCTTATAAAATATTTTTTACGCCCGTTTCACACATAGGCTACTCCGTTTGCAGTGCGTATGCGGTGCGTGTTTTTTTTTTTTTCCGTACCCACGTTAAACAGGTTAGACAGTTCCTGGAGGGCCACAGCCTTGCAGAGTTTAGCTATTAGCTTTAACCCTAATTAAACACACCTGATCAGCTAATCAAGTCCTTCAGGCTTATTTGAAAACTGTAGGTGTGTGTGTGTTGAAGCAGGGTGTGGCCCTCCAGGAACTGAGTTTGACACCTGTGTGTTAGAGCTTTCACACTGCATGCGGTTGCAGTCCGTCGATCCGTTCCAGGAGCGGTGCGTATACAGCAGTGCAGCGATCGCTTCCGCACCGAGTCTATTTCTGCTGTGCTGCACGCGCATGGTTAGTGTGGTCAAAATGAACACAGATGTCAAAGATTGACATGAAAATGTAGTAATTTCATCATAAATACATTTAATTAAATACAATGTAGTAATCTCACCATAAATGCATTTAATTAAATACTACTATTTTTCACAGTCATCTTTTTACTTTAAGACCAGGGTAAATCAAGGAAAACTACAATTTACTTTAACAAGGCGACATAATGTACAACACTCGTCTCATTTGTGGAGGTGGAAAAACAAGTTATTTGTGACATGCAAGATTTATTGTATAAAGATTTAAATTATGCTAAAGAAAGGGTATGAGTCTGCTGTTTTTGTCAATTTTAAGTTTTAATTTAAAATATATGCGATTTTAATATAAGTGCATGGTTAAATATTTTACCACTTGCTTGAGCAACTTAATATATAATTATATAGAAGTAATGCATTGAATAATACTTTGTTTAAATTGTGTTTAAACGTGAATACGTCTATTGAAGAGTGTATATGTGTACAAAGAGAATCGCAATGCTGACAAAAAACTTTTTTTTAAATAAAATTAGCTGATAACTTTTGGATTTGAATTACAAATAGTGAGTATGTGTTTGTGGTACAGCCGCGGATCAGTTACGCACTGCAAACACAGCATATGTGAAAGC
Source organism: Rutilus rutilus (assembly GCF_951802725.1). Classification (NCBI taxonomy): domain Eukaryota; kingdom Metazoa; phylum Chordata; class Actinopteri; order Cypriniformes; family Leuciscidae; genus Rutilus; species Rutilus rutilus. The sequence goes on from NC_140216.1 coordinate 9,150,439, forward strand.
ACTATAGCGCCTGCTGCTCCTGCACCGCATATGCACTGCAACACGCACCGCACACGCACTGCACATGGTGTATGTGTGAAAGGGGCGTTAGTTGTAGCACAGCCGCCAAGTGTACAGCAATAATGAAATGAAAACAGGGAGCCACACAACTTTTCAGGTTTGAGTATTTATTTATATATTTATTTTGCTACATATTACTTTGTTGGACTTTCACAAACAATGTTGGAATTTAAATTTGTTAAATCACATTTGTTTACTATGCATTGTTAACTTGTTTATCTATTAAAAATATAGCCTGTTTTTCATGCAATAAACCCTTTAAAATGTGATTTTGAGCTCATTTTTATTATTATTACTATTATTATTATTATTAATAATAATAATTTTGCATGCAGCTGCCACACACAAATATAATTCAATTACGATTACAATATTTGATGATTTTATTTATTTATTTATTGCAAAACTGTGCAGCCCTTTCCTATATATTGATCCATAAAAGAAGGATGATTGGATGAGGGATGGATCGGCTGTATGGATATCTATCTATACAGATGCACAAACAATATCAAACTATACAGATAAAATAGTACTGAATTATGTGTGTTACACACAAGTGTTACAACTAATCCCTCTGTCTGTTACAATTAACCCCACATATGGGGTAAGTTGTGACATTTGCACTTCTGTCACTTTCAGTGCAACTGTACGAAAATGGTAGGTCCTAGAAAAAGACTTTAAGTGTTCATTTGTAGCAGAGATGTTGCTTGTGTAGAAAAAAAAAAAAGATGAATCTAACTTTTTAATACTTGAGCCAAAAGCAAAATGTGTTAGGTGCCCCGCGCTCCTCTACTCACTATCACAGTCCTCCATGCACAGCAGGTGCTCTGAAGTTGAGCAGAACACATTCTCTATCAATTACCTTCCTCGAAGTCATTTACTTCTCTGCCATAAATCTTTTAACTCAGCCACCATTGGGTCTTCTTAGCAGTAAAGGTGTACTATTATGAATGATGGAGGTTTGGGTTGGAGGGGCTTTTATGAGTCAGACAGGAGAAGTGAAAGTGCTCTAATGAAAGATAAGGTCAGTCCTCCACAGCACTTATCTGCATGAGGCAGACCTCAAGACGCCCTCTTCTCTTATATGTATTAATGCATAACCAATTCCTGTCTCAACACACAGAAAGAAGCGTTGATTTTTCCCAACACATTAAAGGGCTCTCACAAATACATTAGGCTGTTGTTCACAAGCACTCAATAGCTCAGAAAGTGATATGTGTAATAGCAAAACTACATATTTCCACAACCGACACATCAGTAGGTTTCCTGAACGACTACAAATAGGTCAAAGTAATTTTTTTCTGGAAGGAAAATTCCATTTAGTTTTGCCATAGAGAAAACAAGTGTGCATAAACCTTTCAAACTGACCTAAGATCCGAGGTTAATAATCATCAGTCAGTAATAATCAGTCAGTGTCATTTCAATTTAATTGGCCAAATCCCACACTAAACACTTCCTGAAGAGACAGATCCATATAGGCCTACAGTATGTATATACAGTGTGTGTGTGTATGTAATATTGTGAAATAATAGCTGAATTTTCAGTAGCCATTACTCCATCAGAAATCATCCTAATATGCTGATTTGCTGCTCAAGAAACATTTCTTATTATTATCAATGTTGAAAAAATATGTGAGCTGCTTAATATTTTTGTGGAAACTGATACTTTTTTTCAGGATTTTTTGATCAATAGAAAGCTCAAAAGAACAGCATTTAAATGCAGCACAAATATTTTGTAATATTATAAATGTTTTATATAAATATTATAAATAATTTATGCCCCCAAACTTTTGAACGACACTGTGTGAATCTAGGCTAGTCATTTGACCCTTATAGCTCTTAGTCATTTTAATTCATGTCCTAATGATCCTTTATAAATACATTAATTTAACAGATATCTGAATGAGATATTCTGACATTATCTTCTCACATTATCCCAATTCTAAACCGTTATCATCATGAAATATTTAATGCATCCATTCACAATGCTGACAGAGGCATCTGATATGATTTATATGCTAATGTCTTGTATTATCAGACATATCACGTTTGTCTCATAAAAAAGAGAAAAATCAACATTAATCAAATTAGAATAAGGCGCTCCATCTATCAGCACCACATGCAGTGACTTTTCATTGTGCGCCCAGTGTTTCGATGGTGCCCGGCATCACAATGAGGCCCCTTGAAGCCCTGGAATTTCCATAGCTTTGATTGAGCCAGCAGGTACTCAAAGTAAAAGTGATCCAAATACATCCGTGTGAGTTCATTACATATCCAGAATGAAAATATGTCTCATGGCGTCTGGATGATTGATAGGCGAGTTTGGCTTTTTTTTTTTACGTCACCTTATTACGCTTCAGGCCCTTTATTAATTATCACCAGCTTTAGAAGTCATTTCATCCTTTAAATTCAGTGTCATTGCGCTGTTTAAACGGCAGTTCTGAAGGACAAACTCTAAAACCTTTAAAAGCTTTTAAGAACATATCGGCACTCTTACATATGGACCATGCAGGAAAAGGCCTGCGTTCAATCTACCTTTATAAAAAATGGATTGATGTGGTTTTTCTAAGACTGGGAAAAAACAATATTTCATGAGTCCAGCACTGGCTTCCATGTTTCTCTATGATAGCTTTTATGTTGTCGATCAAATGGGTTTTTCTTCTGGAGAAATAAGATAAATAATCAAACAAGCTTTCCTCTTTCTAGGATGTTCAAAGCAAAACACAGACAGTGCACGGGTAAAAGTTAATTTTACAACACAGGCTGACAAAATTGTTTCATGACATGTTTGTCTTTCATGTGGAAGAATAAGTCATTAAATACAAGATAAAACAAGCACTTAAATAACTAAATAAGTTTATATTCAGCCACTAGTTTTTGCATTTTTAAATAAAAGTTTATTATAATTAAAAAACATTTTTTTATTAATAATAATAAACTAGATTGTTCTCACATGGAATATCTCTATATTTGTTGCAATAACTAGTTCTTGTAGAAAAGGCCACTTGCCTTTAGATCCAACAGAGGTCTTTTTTAAGGCATATCTTTCTGATGTGAGTCATTTAAAAAAAAAAAATACAGCAAAGCCTTTTAAATGAGGAAAACACGGTGCACCTTTAAAAATACAACGTTACTGTACTTACAGTGTTTTTTGGCAAAAGTGTCATTGTTTTAAAGATAATACATCTTCTGTTTAGTGGTGTTTCGTTCATGAATAATCTTTTAAGTGAACAAATTCTTTTCATTCACTTCATGAACATGAGGGGGGCTGTTGCTCATTCAGTTTGTCATGTGATGATTCACAAACGTGTAAAAGTGACTGATAACCGTACACAACGCATGGTTATGGGACATTATTGCATTAAGACAGTCACTTGTTTGTTTCCTGAATGAATCAGTATTTTTGAAGGAATCAGATGATTTAAATGACTCACTCATAAAGCGAGGCTCCGTCCGAAATCGCATACTTCCCTAGTATATAGTAGGCAAAAAACAGTATGTGACAAAATAAATATGTCAGAATTCACAGTAGGCCTACTCATAAAAGAGTAGGCAAAAAGGAACCGGATTGTCCTTCTTCCGGCGAGAAACTTTACTATCCCATGAGGCCATGGGAAAGGATTTGTGAACTGACGCTGCTAGATCACATTATAACGACAACATGGCGAATGTAGATTGCCCGAATTACATTCATACTTCACGCATTCATTGGCACTGTCCCAAATGGCACACTTCATATGCACTTTCGGTCTTGTGGACTTACGATGGCTGCCGAGTGCACGTGTCCGTTAAGTCCATGAGACCGTAGGGTGACCCATTTGTCATTTTATGTTTCAGAAGGGTGCTCGCGAGTCGATTTGAGCCCTCAAGCTCCGCAGCAGACTTCTTCCAGACAGCCAAAGTGGAATTACGTCACGAAAGTGCGGACTCGTAGGAAGACCGCGAGTGTTTAGGGTGCCATTTGGGATAGGGCCTTAATAGTCCAGTCCAAATACCCACACTTGTGGTCTTTGCACTTGACCACTCTTCTACTTGCATGACATATTTCCTGTATTTGGCCCGAGTGTTCAAGTAGGTGTGAACTGCTGATTAAAAAAAAAAGTAGGCGTGAAGACTGCAAGTGTGTTCAGAACTTTTGATTACCCGATGGGACATACTTATAGGCTTGCAAAAAATGTAAGTGTTTACATAGTTTTTTTTTTTTTTTTTAATTCAATACTTTGCATATTAAAATAAACTTCTAAATGTCTGTTCAGTAGTCGCTATGTAACTAATAGAAGACACAATTTTAAAATAGTGCTGCCTCTAATTAAGTGATAAAAGCAGTTGCAAACGTTGTACAAAATACACATACCCGCCTACTCATCTTTGCACAAATAAAATGTGCAACACTTTGTTTTACAACCAAATTATATGTAATATCTAATAATTTAACTTACAGTGGAACGTTTTCCTCGACATCTCGTGATTTCGGGGCACGTGAGTTCCCGAACATGATGCATAATGGGATACGATTAGCCTGGAATACCGCTCCGAAGCGGTATTTGAAATAGTGTGCATTAAGGGCACTGCATTTTAGCATTTTTAAGACATGGGACAGTCTCGCACACTTTTTTCCTGCACGTTCACGCAAGTGTAGGTACAGTGTAGGCCCCGTGAATAAGGTGGATAGAATTACCAATTCAAAATAAGTACCTAGAGTGTATGCAATTTCAGACACAGCTAGAGTGGAAAAGTCACTCAACGGATCTGAACGGACCTGCTGATCAAATTCAATTTGACTTACTGGGATGATTCAGAATCCCCAATATTACTTATATTTCTCCTTTAAACATTGCATTGCCTCAATTTACACAATGTTCATCAATGCTGTTGACCGTGCGAGGTCTCAACTAAAACAGTGGATGTATTCCAGTGAAACTTTGAAGTGAAGTTTCTGTCAAGGTAGTCTGTGATAGAACAATCAGACTGTCTCATCAAACTCAGAACATGGGCAGCTTTCAGAAAAATGACAGAGAGGCAGGTTACAACACCAGAGGAGCTGCAGGTCTTTTTGGTGCAGAAATAGAGAAACAGCCCAGATATCAACACTCACTACAGCACTTCACAGCTCACGACTCTATGAGAGTGGCTAGAAGGAAGACACTTTTGAAAGCAGTTTTAAATCATACCTGGAGTTTGAGAACATCTCAAAACGTTTTGAAGCCAACTTTGTGGACTGATGAGACTAAAATTGAGCTCTCTGGAGAGTGAAGCATTATATTTGGCACAAACCAAACGCTCAGCACAGTATCACGCTGTGGGGATGATTTTCACCAGTATATGAGAACCTGTTTCAGTTGGTCAGAGATCTGCGTCTAGGGTGAAGATTGATTTGCCATCAGGACAATGACACAAATCACACAACAAAAAGGATAAAAGGATGGCTTGGGGATAAAAGGTTCGTGCTCTGGAATTGCTGCGGCTGGAGCCAGGCTTGAATCCAATCGAAAATATTTGGTACTATGACTCGACAATTGCTGTCCACCGACGCTCTCCTCTAATCTAGCAGAACAAATTTGCATTGAAGAGCGGGGGTAAAAATGCCAAATGTAAATGTGTGACGCTCAAACAGACAGACCCAAGAAGATTCACGGCTGTTTGAGATATGTACAAAGAATTAACTGGGATTGGAAAGGTACTTTTGTAAGGGAGAAATGTGTTTTTCATTTCAGAGAAATAAATATTTTGGTCTATAAATGTGTTGTTGAGAGAGGAAATGTACAGATTGGAAATAGAAAGGGGAAGAATATTTTCTTAAGATATTGCATCTTTTGTTTTATAATCTTTAACACAAAAAAACACACCCACCACCACCTAAAAAACAACGCAGCTGCTTCATGTTTACCTCTTTGCAACAGGAAGATTCATAAGTACAAGAAGTGAAAAAGCAAATTGACAGCATGCAACTTCCTTCCTGCTTGTTTTTGCCGTTAAACCTGAATTCACTGTTATTGCACTGAAGGAGAGGCTATAGTGTTATAAATAGTGTTCAAAAAAGTGGTTCAGGCTTAATCTCCAATATTAGCATAATTTAAACACGATTTTAAAAAAAGCATTTTGTTAAGCCCTGAGGATATCAAAGGTGTATCATTAAAGGACACGCTTTTAACTTGCATGGAAATTTGCAAGAAAACTGTGACTTATAATATTAATTAAATATTATTATGAAAGTCTATTGAATGCTTCAGACATTACACCATAAAGGAGATTTACATAATGACTCAGGTGTGAAGAGTCTGTGATAATGAGATAATGAGAAGCAAGGAAAAGGTTTTGCTGTAGTTAAATAGGCACGTTTGACAAAGTTGATAAGCTAATTTAAGCATTGACAAAAGAGCCTCACAAGTTCACCTCAACCCCAGTCATGTGATCTGCCAAAAACCATGCGGCTATGATAAGGACAGGGGATTTGATAAGTGTCACTGGACTACTCTTTTTAAATATTTACATAATATTTATTTTTATTTTTTGGTTGATTAGTGAATATGCTACTGCAATACTGGGATTTTGATGAATGTCGCTTGAATACACTTTAAATTATTTAGATTTTTCTTTCTTTCATTTATTGTAGAGAATCAATACTGCTACAATATGTACACAGGGATTTTACAAATGGCACAGGACTACTCTTTTTAAATATTTAGATTTGTATGTATGTACATGTGTAAGCCTTGTACTCTCCCAGGTTCTGGAAGTCCTTCTGGAATATTTTGGTTGTACTGTTCTGAAACAGTGTTGTAAATAAAGCGTAACCACTGTTTTCTAATAGTATCCTCTTTTTGAAGGCCAAACAAAGTAGTTTGGCTTTCGCAACGAAAAACACAGCATCTCCACGACATGTCGGCGCCGGCGGCAACAATATAGAATAAAAGTTACGCCTTCTTTCTCTGCGTATACATTTGGGCGGTGTTATGAAACTCTGCCCCCACACACTGACGTAGATTTGTGGGGGCGTGATTGAACGAAGCGTTTAAGGAAGACTTAAGTTTTACAAAGAATATCTCTTTGGGTTTGAGACTTTGAGCTTTGTAACTCTGCAGATATTATACATGCACAAACAGCTACATAACACTAAATAAAAAGGAAAACAAGAAATCGCATCATATGACCCCTTTAAAGGGTTAGTTCACCCAAAAATGAAAATTCTGTCAGTAATTACTCACCCTCATGTTGTTCCAACCCCGTAAGACCTTCGTTCATCTTCGGAACACAAATTAAGATATTTTTGATTAAATCTGAGAGCTGGCTCACTCCTCCATAGGCTTCTAAGACACTATAACTTGCTGGCCCAGGAAATGTATTAAATACATCGTTAATATAGTCCAATGACTCCAGTGGCTCAATCTTAAGCGTCTGTGTTGCACGTCACCACGTATCACACACATGACCAGCGTCGGCCAATAGTGAGCCTACGTGGTGACGTGCAACACAGACGCGCTGCGCTTAAACACTACGTGAAAAGACTCGAGGCCCAGAGAGAAGGAAATGAAAGGGGAATAAAGTCGTTATTTTTGTTTGTTTTTGCGCACAAAAAGTATTCTCGTCGCTTTATAAACTTAAGATTGAGCCACTGTAGTCACTTGGACTATATTAACGATGTCTTTAATACATTTTCTGGGCCAGCAAGTTATAGTGTCTTAGAAGCCTATGGAGGAGTGATCCAGCACTCAGATTTAATCAAAAATATCTTAATTTGTGTTCCGAAGATGAACGAAGGTCTAACGGGGTTGGAACAACATGAGGGTGAGTAATTACTGACAGAATTTTCATTTTTGGGTGAACTAACCCTTTAAATAAGAGAATCTATGCATACTGTATGACGCATGATAACGGAATTTGATTAATGTCAACGGTTACTTAAAATTGCTTTCATTTGTAATTGTTTTAAACATCTCAGTGAAATCTGAAAGCCCTATAGTATCCATGGCCTACTATTACACTTGCATAGTCCAAACCAATAGAGCTGTTTGATAATAATGGCAATGGGTTGGCCAACCCGGGATATTGCCATGGGTTCCCAAAGGAATTTCTAATGCTAATTCTATTCTGGGATTTAGCACGACAAAATGAAAACAGCTCTGTGGCTGAAATGGCTAACTATTCACAGAAGAGCTGAAAGGACTAGGCAGAAACCTGTACTCACAGCACAAAGAGCAATGTCACTGAGTCAGATCACAATTCAAAACATCACAGACTAAGTGCTCATTAGGGGGGCTGTTGTCTCAAGCTGGCAATAGTGTTGGCTTTCCAGTGATTCACAAAGACTGTCTTGTTGCCTTTGCGGGCAACCATTACTCACTCACAGTATGGCAGTTGTAATTACTTCCCTGTTTCCCAGCATCTCGTGTTTACTCAGTGTGGACCTGTGGCAGTGCGATTGGGCTCAGATCATAAAACACGCTTTCCTCCTCTAACAAAACACGTGACCTGTGGCGTATCTCAAAGGCATGGCTACTGTGTCGAGAGATAAGTCATAATGAGTTTCTGTGACACTGTGTGTTTTGACCCTTCAGATTGTCCATGCATTTCAAGTTTGACCACCTGATGTTTTCTCATGAGGTCAAAGTCCAGTTTGGATGAAGCAATTGGCTGATCAACATCTCATGATCTCACGACTGAACGGCTCACTGCTATGAAATACTGCCTTTGGCATTTGTTAGGGCTCTTATTATTGAGTGTCGAAGCGGAGATGTGGCATTTTATGCCTTGGCCTTTGATACATTTATTTAATCCAGTCTTAGTAAACTGTTTTTACTACAGCCTCACATCATCAATTCAATTCACACACTCAGAGAAAATTGTAAACTTCACGAGTGGGAGGACAATTAGAAGGTAAGCCAACTTTGGCAGGCTTGCAAATGAAAGTCGTGCAGAGTTTGCAGGGTATTGAAGAGGCTCAGGATTAAAGCATTTGCTGAATATTAAAACACTAAATCAAATGATTTCTATCAGATAAAAAAAAAAGCTCTTGTTTACACCTGCAGCCTAACAGCCCAACCATATTAAGTGGCCTCTGGCAATAAAAAAAAAAGTCCAAAAATATGAACAGATGGAAAAATTAGACCTGTGTAGTAACGTCAAAGGGAAAACAAAATATTGTTCATTTACTTAAAGGCAGGGTATAGGTGATTTGTTCCAGAAACTTTTTTTGTTATGCTGGTTGAAAGTCTCTTCACATCCTGATAGCAATCAGTAAGTGAAGTAGTCTAAATGTATTTATGTGTATATCTTCTGTGTAAGGCGCAAGACCATAAATGTTCATCAATCATTTAATTTGGTTTGAATGCAATAATACGATGTCACACCTGCCTATGTATTTCCATACCTCCTCACGCAGACATCACACGTCATCAGAGCGTTTCAAGCTATGAGTTAGACAGACGTCAGTCGCCGAGCACCACGACCGAAACAGCAGCCACCTTTTACAGTTCCTCCTGAACCTAAACAACAAGCTAATGCTGCGTTCACGCCGTAACGGCTGTAATTTGGAAGAGATGGAAACCCATGCCGTTTTACTTGGAGCGGTCCGTGACTCTAATTTATGCATTTCAATGGCAACACTATCAACGCCAAAATTAATCTGCAGCAATCAGGTAATACGGGTCAGTGCTCTTTAAGTTGTTTATGTTTATTATAATTGTAATGTTATGTGCTTTGAGACACGAGGTAGTTTAACGCCGTCTCTCGTGACGCTGTTGTTTGCTCCCTGCTGTGTGCATTCAGGTGTTTTGGAAGAGGCGTGGCTTTGGAGACAATGAAGGGAGGGTGGGATCTTATGCTTTCAAAGCTAGCTCGCTATGCTAGCCTCTTCGAAAATTGCCAACCCTACCTTTAAAGATGTTTGATGACTGACGTTTGTCTAACTCTGCATAGCATTAAATGCGTTGATGACGTGTGATGTCTGCACGAGCAGGGTGCGCGGAGGTATGAAAATACATACTTTGACAGGCAGGTAGGACATTGTATCATTGCATTTGAGTGCAATGATTGGACAAACATCGTATGATCGTACGCCTTCCACAAACGATATAAAAAAAACATTTATACCACTTATATATAGGCCTATACATAAAATACAAATACCACTTAACAGCATAACAAAACAAAAAAAATCTGGAACAAATCTTTAAGAACCTTTAGAAATACACCATACTGACCCCACTAAAGAGCTAAATGTGAGGTCAGCTATGTTCATGTATAATGAGAAAAACAGGAATAACAGAGAGAGAGGGTAAATATGTGGATTCAGTCACAGTTTACTTGCTGCAATTTCATCTGTGCCAAAACTTTTAGAAAGGAAGGTTCACATATGATGATTTATGGTTATTTTGCATCTCATAGAGAGCCTGATTATAGGCCTACATTATAAAGAACAGCTTACAACATGAGAGCCATTTTAAAAACAATACCACCATCCGACTAGAAATTTGTTAATAACTGAGTGTGACATTTTTTAACATAATTTGTCATCATAATATGTGATGTCATGAATCTCACGAAGCCCCAAAATAAAAAAAAATTAAAAATAAAATGTTGGCTGAAAATAGGCTAAATGAGGCATATAGGAACATTAAGATGTTTTGCATTGTACATTTTATTTTTTAACACATTGTCTATAGCTGTTTTTATAAAGACGGTTGTGAATTTTTTTTTTTTTTTAGGACACAATTTTTGGCAAATTCTTTAAGTGACATCCTTCCGCTAGAAGATATAGTCCCTGATATGACAGAACATCTATGGGAGCGGCGCAGTGATATGATGAAGAGCTACTGTAATCACTGATGTGCTGTAGGCTAATGGGGCCAACCTATGTCCTTAAACATTTCTTTAAGTAAAAATAATAATAATTCTTATATATTTCTTTTGATTTTGCAGGGAAATGTTCTGGACGGGTTTCATGAGAATCATGGATATGTTATATTGTTGTGATACAATTTCTTTCCGCTACCTGTTGCTTGTCAATGAACGTTCGCTTCACTTCCGCTATGGCTTAAATGATGCGCCAACTCCTGTATAACAGCCGCTTTACCGATCTGATCATTTCTCCTCTTTTCCATGATCAAATCCTCCAAACTCTGAAACTCCAGCACATGAAACCGTTTGTCGGGCAAAAGGAGCTTTAATCTGTACGGCTGTTTTCCTATCCGGATCTCCAATCCCATCTTGAACTCCCGCTTACCGAATTTGCACCAGGCGGCGAAACACTCCGAATTTCTCCAACTTAATTCTCTGTCTTTCGCTCCCACCTGCTCCATAGCGTTCTGCACCACCATGTCAGAACTCAGGGGTTTGAATTTGTACAGCTCGTTAACGATCCTGCCCCTCCTGCCCTGACTAGCATCGGTCAGAAAACTGTTCTTGACCTCCGCCCGATGCAGGTGCACCACCTGGAAGTCCCCGACGTACACAACCCAGTGCGGGTACTGGCCGGTGGACACGAACTCCAGAACGTCTCCGGGCTTACATTTGTTCAGTAAATTCTCCGGGCTAAACGTCTCCAGTTCCCTCGTGTTGCCACTCTTCTCATAAATGCACTCGTCTCGGTGGTAAACTGCGCAGCCCAGCTCGTTGTACTGCTTCTCTTCCTCCTTTTGCTCCGGTCCATCGACATGTTGATGAAGATTATCGTCCAGTTCGTCGTCGTCGGTCGCGAAAATGTACGAGACCCCGATCCGCGGGCCGTCTTCCTCCGTGTCCAGTCCGTTCGGGTCGGTCGTGGGAACTTCGGCGTAACTTAGGTGTGACAGTTTGTCAACCTGGTTGCCCATATATGCCACTTCAGCAGCGGACAGATGGAGTGAAATGAGCTCCACCTGTTACGAGCAGAGAGAGATGGACATCTGGAAGTAGATTCGCTGCGATGCTCCGTCTGCGCATATGGTTGCTTACTAAAGCTAGATCCGCGCGCATCACAATAACAGACCAAAACCAATTACTTTATATAAGAAGAGTTGTGTTATTCTTTAGGACAAGTAAGATGAATTACATCCAGTGTGTAAAGCTTACATCCAATGATTCGTGTTGTTGCTCCACGCTGTTAGTTAGTTACTTAGTCCTAGCTGTCACAGCTGATGTTTCCAAGTTCTTCAAAGCTTCATTCTGATGAAATGAATACAAATGTTTCTGCGGTATCCGAATAGAGAAAGGCAAACACGTTATTCGCGTCTTTACAGTAACGTAAAGCGGGTTGTTTGTCTCTCGTGCAGCGAATGTCAAAATGTTGCCGATGTTTTGAACTGCACCTGCTGCTGTGTGTTGCTCTGGTGTATCAGATATGCGAACTAAACTAACAGGCAGACGCAGAGCTGAAGAAATAAAACCACAGTCACACTTACACGCGCTCCCTCATTTAAAGAGACATTACTGGAAAAGCATAACACGATATAAAGCAGTTTAGACAGACACCATCATTAATATGTGGAAGTAGCTTTATCAACCGCATTTGTGCTCTTGTTTTACTAAATATGAGTAGGCCTACTGCAACACTAGATCAGAGGACCCTCTGAAACTAACTGCTGTCTAAAACAAATAAATAAGCAAAAATATATAGGCTATTAACTTATGCAATATAAAATAATGTAGCCTACTTAATCATTTTGGGGCATCGCTAGACCCTTTATACTGATAAGTCCTTGGCAAAGTGATATTTCAGCCATATTTAACTGTATTTGTTACAGTAAACCAAAATATTTCAGCAATCATGGCACTTGTGTTTTAGAATCAGAACGATTGGCCAATAAATCACTTGATCTAATCGATCAAGCGGGTTTTCAAAATGGTCTGAAAAACTGTTTGTGATTCAGTTTGATTCATCCGAACGCAACACTGAATTATTTTTTACCACTTTCTCAAAAGGTAATGGGAAACAAGACAGAAAATAAAAAGAGTGCTGGAGGATGAGGTGAATGTGCATCTATAATAAGAAACAAAACTAGCAAATGTCTACTGTCTTTTGTCAGCGAATAAGGACGATAGCTAAGGATGATAACTAATATAACATTTTAATAATTGCTGTGTACAAACATCTGAGAAATGTCTTTAAGGTGTCAGTTTTACATTCATTCTAAATCATAAACATCTTAAAGACATTTTCTAAATGTCAGTTTAACGTCAGAACGGGAACGTCCTAGAGACGACACAATTTCATAAAAAATAGAAAATAGCATGTATTTGACCGAAATTCAAGAATCTGATAGAATAATGTGACTACATTTTATTCAAAATTACATTTCTTCAAAACATTTTGACTTTAATAAGATTTCCCCAAGAAATAGGCAAGACTAAACCATGTTGTGCTCTATGATTCCTATTCTTCCCATCAATAATAATCACCACTTCAGAAGTGGGGAAAAGATCATTTCTGATAACATGTGAGGGCAGCAAAGCAACAGACAACATAACTGCAGCTTTTTTTCCAGCTGATGAACAATAAAACCATTGACAGCCAGTCAGAATCCAACCGAGCTTGCAAATTAAAAACATAGACAACATAAACAGTGCTTATAATAAGCAGAGCGTCATTGTCTTGGTGTGGACGTGAAAACAGTTATCATTATAGTAGTTATAGTTATCAGTATAGTAGTTATATTATAGTTGTCGTCCTTGGTGTGAACGCACCTTAGCATCTCTTTATTGCGTGTACAGGTTGCGAATGACTGTACCTCAGGTATAGGCAATTTATATCCATAACATTATTACAAGAGTATAATATTGGGACACATTTTAATGGGGCTTTTGCTACTGATGAAAGTCTACAAACACCCCTGTTCACAAATGAGGTCTATGAATTTTATAGTAAGCCTCACAAGTCTTTTCAACTGTAAATAAATGTATTTAACCTCTTCCCAAATAAGTGACAAATCACATCGACATAGTTATTAATGTGAAGTGCCAGGTTTGTTTTTTAAAGCACTGCTTAGAAATATGAAAGGGTAGAAAGAAAGAAAGAAAGAAAGAAAGAAAGAAAGAAAGAAAGAAAGAAAGAAAGAAAGAAAGAAAGAAAGAAAGAAAGAAAGAAAGAAAGAAAGAAAGAAAGAAAGAAAGAAAGAAAGAAAGAAAGAAAGAAAGAAAGAAAGAAAGAAAGAAAGAAAGGCTGAAGATGATGGTTATATTCCTTTTATACAAGTCTGTATTTCTCTGTGTAAAAGTTTAATAGGTTGCATGAACATCTACAATAAAAATGGAGTAACCGCCCGCTGTGTCAAATTTCCTCCCATACACACATTTCTTATTGAAAGTTTCTGACTTCAGTTACTGACCTAGTTTTAAAGAGCAAGTCTCCAGATAAAACCAATTTCAATTATTAAGCTACAAGAAGATTAATTATAAAATTAATGACAAAGAGTAAAACCACTGGAAAATACAGAACAGCTCAACACAAATTGTTGACAGGCATCATCAGATGCTTCCCCCCCCCCCCCCCGTGCTATTCCTATGATGACATGCCCCATTTCAGGGCCTCACTGCCCCCTGGTGACACCCCAAATTTGTGTTGCTATAGTAATTACAGTCACCGGGGAGCTGACCTGCCTGTAGCTGAGCCATCAACAACCAGCTTTCGAAATGAAAAACCGCATGCCAACACTTGTAATTGGAGTTTTTGTAACATATTTATTAGTACTTTCATATACTTTTTACATATTCATTTGTTATGACATATATTTTGGAGAATGGGATGACGTGAGAGGGGAAATGTAACTTCTGTACCCATTTAATTACAAGAGCATGTACACAGTCCCATCAAGTACACTACAACAGAGAGTTCCTAAAATGCTTTTTATGAACTTTATAAAACTATTGGTTATTTTTTTTCCCTAACACTGTGACAGGGTCAGGCACGGGGCCGGTGTTGTTTTGGATCTTATAGATGCAGGAAGGAATGGACAGGGGAAATAAAGAGATGAGGAGAGAACGGCGCACAATACACACAACGACTCTACACACTCATCATGCAGCATCAAGATCTCTTATCGGTCTTCATCATACACCACTATAAGGTTTGTTTGGGGGAAACACTGGCAGCACCCTAAGTAAAGGCATGAGGGAAAAGGTCAGGCCACTGAGGGGGATTTTAATGCTGTATTACTGCATATTATTCGCACAACAAACTCTAAACCTATACTGATATTCAACACATCTAGGTACTGATTTGATATTCGATAACCTTGTTGTCAATAATTGCAGTTTTGTGTGCCTGAGCTAGACTAAAACAAATTGAACGTGTTCAAACTGGCCAAGTGGGAAAAAAAAAGAAGAATTTGGTGATAAAGCAGTCTGTACAACGCAAATAAGGCAGCGAGAAAGTAAAATAATGGTAAAAATCAACATAAAACAAGTTGGTCTTTGGTCTCAGTGAAGCAGAAATGCTCCTCTGCTAAGCAGAATTGAGAGACGGGTTTTCCAGCTGGAATACGACTCAACAACCAAATAGACTGTAATCAAGTACCAACAAAGGTCTTGATTTACAAAGAAAATAAAAAAACTAATCGATTATTCCTGAATGTCATCCACAGGCTTTGTGCAAAAAGTAAACCTCTACTTCATGTTTTCAAACCCTCAGTCAAGTAGTTTTTGAGATTTTGTGCAGTGATATCATGCATCAGGTCACAAAACATGACAATACGAGTAGGGTGACTTTATCCAACCCCAGGATTGGTCCTACGTTTTCCAAGCAAAGTCTATATACACATTAAAAGGTCAATATAGGATCATTTGTAAATAGCTTTTCTATTTTGTAATCGTGTGACGTTGGGTGAACGGGATGTTTGATTGAAACCGTTGGGATGTTTGAGTTACTCTGGACGCTCGCATCCAGATGTGACGGGTGGCGGCAGCACTTGATGGCTGTGTGTGATTGAGTGCCACAGGTAACATGGTAACTCATGACGTAAGTGAGTGGAGTATGGTGTGGATGTGAACAGGGTTATTTTCGGAGTGGTATTTTATGTGGGCTGATCTCTCTGTGGGGCAGAGAGGTGTAGGGAGGGAGGCGCTCGGCCGCTCCATTCCCTCAGCTCGCCGTCCTTGAAGAACAGGTTGATCGCAGGGAGGGGGACGCCAGACTCTGCCGGGGGCTGACACAGGGGACCCGAGACCCCACTGTCAGGATCCGCAGGCTGTTTGCCATCCTGTGAGGGACGGTGAAAAATGGTAAACTCACCACACGTACAAAAAACATCTGACTGTGAAAGAACACCTGGAGTCTCGCACTTCTTGCCCATTTTTATAGAGATTGCACTCCCAAAGAGTAATTTCTAGCTGATGAAATATTTTACAGCAGAGCATACCCTGTTCAAAAAAATCCAGCATAAAGCATCATGAATTTCATACTGGTCCAGGCTGGTTTGTGCCGGTTAGAGCTGGTATGGTGCTGGTCTAGCTGGTGGATCCCAGCATACAAAACATGCTGGATTTTTCACAGGGTAACTAGAAAAAATTATATGCATAGAAATTTCCATGACTTTTGAAGTTCCTGATTTCATTAAACTCCATGATACTTCCAGGTTTTCCATGACAGCGTAATACAGCTGAATGAAATCTTTGAAATAAGACATGAACTACATCCACATTATATTAGGAACAATCAAATAAAATCTAATAAATCAGTGAATATTTACCTGGAATGAATGAACAAAACTGAGAACTTTTAATGCCAGTTTTCGACTGGAATGTAGTAACTCTTGAAGACTGCAAAAGAAACAGAGTATGTTTATTATTCTTTAGTCCAATTTGACCATATCGGTTGTAATTAAAGCTGTCAAAACTAACATGATTAAATATGCTTAATTTTTTGCATTTATTCAATATGTCATTATGCAAGCAGACACTGTTTCTGATTAAAAAGCACAGGTCAGTCGCAGGCTGTCACAGAGAACAGGTGTGATTTCTCACACCACCTATTTTTAGTGTTACCTGTCAGTATAGTTGGGATGATAGTCGAAAGATGGTAGCAGTGATAATGAAACATGGCAAAGGTGATTTTATTTTATTTTTTCTGTAATACACACATTGAATTGGTATTCCAAAATACCAAGTTTATTTATAACATTTCAGACTTTGCATCTTTAATTATAATCAAAGCCCAACAAACATTCATTTGTACAAACATGAATGAGAAGGTAATTATTTAATTATTATTTAATTATATCACTGTACCAAAATATAACATATTTTAGTGCTGTCAATTCCGTAATCATTTTACGGAATATGTTTTTCTGTAATTAATTCGCAATTAATGCAACCTAATATTAAAGTTTTTAATATATTTTTATATTGTAATAATTTCACATTTAATCTCCAAATTACGGTAGAAACAACAAAGACAGTAGCTTATATGTTAAATATTTGTTTAATGGCTTCTTTTCATGAAAGAAAGCATCACCAACCACCAATACCGCTACAGATGTCTCTATGAAATTTATTTTTTTTCTCAACCGTATAATTGAAAGCTATATATTTTATTTAGCTTTAAATAAAAGTAACAACTTTTAATTTAAGTGAACTTAAAACAGTCTTTACATAAACCCATTATAAAAAATGCCCCATTTACCTACCCTTCAATATATCAGGGCTCAATTTCAAGCTTGCCCTGTGAAGCAGTGAGTGAGTGATTTTCTCTGTCTTTTGTTCTTTGATTAACATTAATGACAGACATCACAGCAGCAGGTTTAATCGGATGCTGTCACATATGCTGTCACCTGACGCATATGAAGCGGATCAAACGCACATCCTATTTTCTCACAACTCTTTGCATACATTTAAGACTTGATTTAACTGTGCTTGCTAGGATACTCGGCAAAACTGGCATTTTGGCATAAATGTGTGTGTTGTTGTGCGTTCAAGTGCAGTCTGAATCGGCTTAATGTTAATATATATACAGTATAGTGCCACTTTTACTGATATGGATAGTGTACACACAAAAGGAAATGGTTAAAGGGAAAGTAAATGGGCTGGATTCATGTGTGCTATTTTTAAACCCTTTATGCACAGTAAAAAAAAGAAAAAAAAAAGCGACATTTGTTCAAGTTGTCACCTGTCTTTGCTGCAGAGTTTGTGGGAGACGATCCTCTGACACACTTTGCGGTTTAGCTCAGAGCTAAAAAGAGGCATCCCAAAGCAAAGCTCCAGAGGAACCCATTCATCCTCACTGGACGTCCCTGGGAGAGTGAGCAAACATGATTTTCTGAGCGCCTCATATTGATTAGCATTCCCTACTAGTACTCTCAGCTCGGTTTAACACATTCTAGCATGTTCAAATCCATTCCGCATGTTTTCTCAAAAAAAATGTATAAATCTGCGGTTCTGACTATCAGTCAAAGAACACCCACCTTCTGTTCCCTGTTTCTTGCTGCCATCTCCGTTATTCTCCTCTGTAACCAGCTCGAAAGATTCATTGCTCCCGTTGGCTTCAAGCACTCCGCTAAGATCAGGGTCTCCTGTGAGGAAAGTAAAGAGAGTGAATCTCATGTTTCTTTGAGACCCTGAAGGTAGCGTTCAAGTTTCACTCTGATTAGTGATCCAATCAAACATGTGGACTGCAATTAAAACATTAATTGAATTAGAGGCCTGCTCTAATAAAACACACTGGTGAGAGCTTGAACTGGTTGTTGTTCTCATTCTACTCTAATTGCAGCACTTATCGATACAGCCTGGAGTGGCTAATGATCAGCGTAGGTGCTGTCCTTCTCAGGCCTTTCACAGATTGGTTAAATGGACAGTGTGGATTCAGAAGAAGCTCTTAGCCCCACCGTCGGCGTCACTGGGTCGTCTGCGATGTCTGTTGTTGTGGTTGAGCATGGTGATGTAGCCACACTGGTGCTCCAGATCCACTTTGTCCCGCAAGATCTTAAGGGCTTTGTGCGCACACATATTGGAATACGAGAACTCTGGGAGAGGCAACACAAATCAGAGCGGCCAGTTATAATGGCTCGGCTATTCAGAGTGCTAAAATGAGGCACAAAGACACATCTTTAGTGACCCCCAAAATTTTTAAACAAAATATAAATCACTTTTTTTAGGTTTAACTAATGACATTCAGACATTTTTATGTCCAAATACTATTTCGGGCCACTGTATGTATAGATAACAGAGATTTTACCTGCTTTAAGGTCTTCCTCATCAAATGGGAAGGGGACATAGACAGTCTCACCATGTCCGTGCATTCCATGTCCCTGAACAGAGTGATACATTTTGGTATAACTTGGATACCAGAATATGTTATATAGTAGGTATATGAATATGTAACTCTTAGTTGTTTAGGGTCTCCCTGTATTACCTGAATGAGCACAGCAGAGTGGGTCAGGGCGTCATTCAACATTGTTAGCACGTTGGATGATGGGACTACCCCGGGGTCATGACCCCATGATGTAATAAGCAGTCGATCGTAGGCCTGAGTAACATGCCAAATTAAAATGTAAGCGTTATTTCACTTTAAAAGATGTACGTGATTTTTTATGCATTTAAATGCATCAAATAAATGCAGTCTTGGTGTGCATAAGAGACTTCGAAAAAATTCCTTATTTATTTACATGGAATGTAAATACATTTATTTAAAAATTTTTTTTAAATGCATTTAAATATTTAAAAGGAATACTGATACAATAAGAATTGTATTAAACTGGAATGCACAATAAAGTAAAAGTGAAATAAATATTTGAATGTTGAGACTGACCTGGAAGATATCTGGCAGCTTCCGGAGCCTGGAGCCCTTGGACAGCAGCAGTGAAGGAGGGCCTTGACCAGTGACAGAATACAGATACAGCTTGAACCAGATGGAGCTGACCTCAGGAATGGCTGGACCGATGTGCTGAAAGAAACGGACCAGACGATATAAAGATACTCTAACATACAAGCCTAACTTAAAACCAACAGCACCTAGTGACAAAACATGTAATGCGAAGTGAAGTTATTCTAAACGCACACCGAAACTTATCCCCAGGCCAAATGCTGACCTTATTTGTGCTGTTCAAAATGAAAGACATTATGGAAATGCAGAGATGTAGTCAGTGGGTAGTTTTATACAACGTGCAACTTTTGTAAAGAAACCCAGAGGCAAAGAAAGACCTATTTAGCTTGAATCATACTCTCAAGAGGACAGGGATCTGACTGCTCACTGAGCACACACAAAGTCTTGTGAGTCCCAGTGATCGCACATCCCTCTCTACGGGTCTGACTACAGTCTCCTGGGTGAGTCGGGACTACCTGAGGCGTGCAGCTGCTGATTGGCCGGATCTCGTTGCTGAGTGGCGCCATGGAAACTAGCAGTTTGTAGTTCTTGTTCAAAACACGGCTGCAGGTGGCAGGGTCCAATCCCAGCAGGCTTTCACAGCGGAGGAGGTCCAGAGGCAGGCCTGATGAGAAACACAAACATATATTAGTGCCAACCAGAACGTGTGAACATGCATGGACTTGTACCACTCCATAATTAAAAGAAAATTTTATTCAATAAAGATCAAACAGTGAAACAGTTTAAATAAGGACATTGATAATGATTACCAAAGGGAATAAAACAACATGCCATTAATCCAATATCTCATTAGAATTTTTATAAAATATTTGCTGATGTTTGAAAAAACGTACAGACCAAGGTTTAGAAATATACATATATTTTCGTAATTTAAACATTACATTTGGCGTACTCCATATGTATACTATATTTGATATACATATATTTGCATTTGCTCTGAAAATACTTGCATTTAAATACTTAAAAATTATTCAAATGTTAATGCGAGAATTTAAAAAAGGAGCAAAATGAATTATTCAAGGCATATTTCACACATTGATTTGAACTAAATAAACAAAAGAATGATTTTTAATTTTTATTTATCTGTAATAATTAAACAATATATTTTTATACATACCAATATTTTTGTGCTGTATATATATTTTGTCTCATTTTTCATTCATTCATTATTCAATCATTCATTGTATTCTTAAAAATGCATCAGTAAAGATTAATTAATTCTTGAACAATTCAGAAGGCCTGATTTGTGAAAATGAATTCATTTTTGTCAAGTGACGATTTTATATTTAATGCATAAATATTTGATTTATCACCAAGGTTTTGCACATTCAAGCCCTCAGATACTGACACATACCTATATTTGGTAAATCAGGGCCCTGATCAGGCGTGAGATCTTTGTTGTAGCGCAGAAAAAGTATTGTGTTCCTGAGGGTCAGCGCATGGTCAAAATATCTCTGAGCCTCTCCTTCAGCGGTGCTCTCCACCTTATAACATGAAAGCATCCTTATCAACCTCAGCAACACAAAGACAGTCATTATGTGTGTGTGAGTGTGAGAACGTGTGCAAACAAGAAAAAAGATATTAAGGGAGAAATGCAATAGCCTTTATGCTTTTGTGTGTGCAAGAGATGTGAGAGAGCAGTGCCAAAGTGAAAAATGCGAGTCTGTGTGTTGTATAATCAGCTCCTGGCGGTGGCCCCTTTCTATTTCAATACAAGCACAGAGACGGAGATTGTCTGTCCACTGTGTGTCCCTCAGCCTATTTTGTGCCCTATAATAAGGGTATTACCTTCTCCAATTCCATGAGAAAACTGTCCAAGGTCTCATCAGACAATTTCCCCACCTCAAACATCGTCACGGCGTGGCTCTTCAAGTTCTGAGATGAAAAGAACCACAAGACATCCCGGTATTTATAGATGATATACAAAATATCTTTGATAATAGTTCAATCTTAGACAATTTTGGAGAATCCTTGAGTATGAATCCTACTCTAAGTTAACTAAATCAGTGGTTCTCAACTGGTTTAGCTTCAGGGTCCAGCTTTTACACTGAGTTCAAGTGGTGACCTAACACAGTACTGAAATTGTTTAGTGTAAAATTGAATTTCGATGGTTACATGCTCTCGGCAAGCAATAATTCACCACACTAAACACATTGTGGAGGGCACAAATCGTGTTTTGTCCTTGTAGCAAGTGAGCTCATATTTAACGTATTCGGGTTGTTTTTCTTTAAAGGGATACTCCACTTTTTTTGGAAATAGGCTCATTTTACAACTACGTGTACTAAGACTGACGGAAAATGAAAAGTTGCGATTTTCTAGGCTGATATGGCTAGGAACTATACTCTCATTCCTGTGTAATAATCAAGAAACTTTGCTGCCGTACCATGAGTGCAGCAGGCGTAATGATATGACGCAGCGCCTGAAAATAGGTCTTATAGGTTAGACAAACTTAGTCCCGGTCAAGTTGGAAGTTACGAGCTGGGGACTATTTTCAGGAGCTGCGTCATATCATTACGCCTGCTGGACTCTTGATATAAACTCTTTGGTCATTTTTTTGAGAGATGCTAATGGTCTTGTCCGATTCAATGATCTATGCTAAGCTATGCTAAAAGTGGTACCGTCAGACCTGGAGTTCGGCTGAATGGATTCGAAAACGGTAAAACTCAACTGTTTAACTCTGGGGGAGTTGTAAAATGAGCCTATTTCCATAAAAAGTGGAGTATCCCTTTAACTTGAAAAGTTTTGTTCATGTTTTTTTAAAGAATAAAGGGCATGACACAATTCATATTGGCATCTGCCTAATTTGGCTGCTTTTATCAAGTGACAGATGAATCTGTGTCAAAATACCATAGAAAACATATACACTCACCTAAAGGATTATTAGGAACACCTGTTCAATTTCTCATTAATGCAATTATCTAATCAACCAATCACATAGCAGTTGCTTCAATGCATTTAGGGGTGTGGTCCTGGTCAAGACAATCTCCTGAACTCCAAACTGAATGTCAGAATGGGAAAGAAAGGTGATTTAAGCAATTTTGAGCGTGGCATGGTTGTTGGTGCCAGACGGGCCGGTCTGAGTATTTCACAATCTGCTCAGTTACTGGGATTTTAACGCACAACCATTTCTAGGGTTTACAAAGAATGGTGTGAAAAGGGAAAAACATCCAGTATGCGGCAGTCCTGTGGGCGAAAATGCCTTGTTGATGCTAGAGGTCAGCGGAGAATGGGCCGACTGATTCAAGCTGATAGAAGAGCAACTTTGACTGAAATAACCACTCGTTACAACCGAGGTATGCAGCAAAGCATTTGTGAAGCCACAACACGCACAACCTTGAGGCGGATGGGCTACAACAGCAGAAGACCCCACCGGGTACCACTCATCTCCACTACAAATAGGAAAAAGAGGCTACAATTTGCACGAGCTCACCAAAATTGGACAGTTAAAGACTGGAAAAATGTTGCCTGGTCTGATGAGTCTCGATTTCTGTTGACACATTCAGATGGTAGAGTCAGAATTTGGCGTAAACAGAATGAGAACATGGATCCATCATGCCTTGTTACCACTGTGCAGGCTGGTGGTGGTGGTGTAATGGTGTGGGGGATGTTTTCTTGGCACACTTTAGGCCCCTTAGTGCCAATTGGGCATCGTTTAAATGCCACAGCCTACCTGAGCATTGTTTCTGACCATGTCCATCCCTTTATGACCACCATGTACCCATCCTCTGATGGCTACTTCTAGCAGGATAATGAACCATGTCACAAAGCTCGAATCATTTCAAATTGGTTTCTTGAACATAACAATGAGTTCACTGTACTAAAATGGCCCCCACAGTCACCAGATCTCAACCCAATAGAGCATCTTTGGGATGTGGTGGAATGGGAGCTTCGTGCCCTGGATGTGCATCCCACAAATCTCCATCAACTGCAAGATGCTATCCTATCAATATGGGCCAACATTTCTAAAGAATGCTTTCAGCACCTTGTTGAATCAATGCCACGTAGAATTAAGGCAGTTCTGAAGGTGAAAGGGGGCCAAACACAGTATTAGTATGGTGTTCCTAATAATCCTTTAGGTGAGTGTATATATGATCAGTACAAGATCAGATATCAGCCGATATTAGAGTTTTTTCAAATTTGGCATTCAATAGTCGATATTGCCTCCTTTTCCATATTTTTACATTTTGATGACCTTTGCTGTAACCTAACGTTCACTTAAAGTTAATCATTAACACTGTTAAATGTAAACTTTATCCATTTTACACTGTGCATTATAATGTTGTGATGCCTAAATTCACTTGACAACAATTGATTGTTTTATTCCGAATTTGCAAAAAATTGTTTAAAAAAAATTTATATCATCCATTTAGCGGTTATCGTACAAAACCTAAATATAATTATTGGCTTACTATATCGGTCATAATTTTAGCATTGGTACAAACCTTGTCAGTTGCATTTAATTATGAAACCAGGCATGCAATCTGCAATAAATGATATCAAGCACCTTAAAAATACACAATAAATCTGTCAACTGTAAAACAGAAATACAAAAATCTGTGAGTGACACACTAACAGGGGAGAGATTGCCCATCATGAGGAAGGCGGTGAGGGTGGAGTCAAACAGGAAGGCGATCCTCTTAGTCGGGGCCGCTGGAATACTTAGACTGCTCACACTTGCTGTGTCTAGAGGGTTGGGAAAATCAGTCATTATTCTGATTTATGTACTGATTGGAGCCAGACTAATGTTTAACAGTAAACTGCAGTAGAGTGAGTTAGTGTTTAACGGATGAGTGGAAAGCTGTTTACGATTTAATGAATGCAGTTGTGCTCTCACCCTGGTCCTCTAGGCTGGTGGTGTCTGTGTCAGTGGCTGAGGAACCTGCCTCCATCACTGGACTGCCACCCTCCCATGACAGCAGCATCTTCTGAGGGTCCATAGTGCCCCTGTCAAGGTCAGACAAACAATCTCATGTTAAAACACAATAAGCCTTTTACAGGACGTTCACACATACAGCAATTGCAGCCAACAAAAAAATTCCTGATTAGATTTGACTCTGAATCACAAGCTCTCAATTCAATTCTGATTTCAATTTGTTAGTGTAAATTTTGGAAATATTTAAATTACAATGTCAGGAGTGTTTTACTAATTACTTAATCGCATAACATGCATTGTGACTGTCACACTACAGGTTCTCTTTATTTTAATATATATATATACAAATATTTTTTGTGATACAAGGCTAGCTCAACACAATAGTACAGAGAAGGATTATTATTTATTTTTTGGACGTCACTATCAATAACACAGAAACTTTTTCCTTCTTGGGAAATGAATAAAAAAAGTATTATTAATCTGCATTATTGTTAAGTATTGCATACTTTTTTATATTACTGCATTATCAACTATAATAATTATTAAAAGTATGATATAACATTATATTTGCATAGATTTTTTAATTGATATTATATTATTTGTATTTATTATTAAACAAATTAGATCAACATCACTAGAAAAAAATAGCATTATGAATAGAATCTGATTATGAATAAATAAAAATAGATGAATGAATAAATAAATAGTATTATAAATACATAAATAAAATGATGAATAGAGGTAGAGTATGCGTCTGTGTGAAGTAGTGACGAACTTCAGCCAGCAACCCAGCGAAATCTAGACAAATTATTTTTGGCAGAAATGTTCATGCATCAACTCTAAAAATGCATATTTTAAAAGACCAATCTTCGGATTCTATAATAAATAGATTCTAAGAATCTATTCATTTCACTCATTTTTATTCATTGGAAGGACTAAATCAGAAAATGGATATTTACCCAGCACTATTGCCCTTTTTTATCAAAAGAAATGGCCAGCTGTGTAGCCCACCAATAATAATGGCCCACCAGCAATGGCCACTAACACCAACCATTCAGACATTCAGTCTCTGCATGTCTGAATGGTCTATCTGGCTGAGCTTGAGGTTCCCACAACAGTTTTTTTTTTTTTTTTTTCAGACATGAGCCAGCACTAATAGCCTATTCATCAGTGTCAGGAATGTCTTCTCATACTTGAGTCTATTGACCGAAGGGGCACTCTTCCATGAGAGGTGCAGCTGGTCCGGGCTGATCACCTGACCCTTTTTGATGGCAAACCCCAGGCGACAATACATGGACACTGCATTCTGGAAGACAACAGAGAAAAGTCCAATATTCACTCAGCATTCATACACAAACCAATGATGATTATCGGCAACTATATTTGCATGTTAACACCATAACTTTATGGGCAAGTCATCCAGTCTCTGAATTATGTTTGGACAGCATCCACGCATCTTCATGAATAATCCATAGCAACATCGGAAACAGCTTTTTAATAATAAACATTATCACAGCAGCATTCTGCCAAAAACACAATTTCCATCTGCCCTTTTCACCTGACAACAAGAAACATAAAAATCTGTTGCATCCAACTCATTTTGCAGCTAGGCCAACCGAGCTAAGGTTATGAATACATATTCCCTTATTTTTCCAAAGGTTATTCTCTACATTGCTATAAGCACAACTCAGAATGGTTCCAGGTGAAGTGGAACAGAAAAGAAAATTGCGGTACTGTCACATATGAAGATAACACTGTTGGCTCTGAGAAAGACTGAATGGTGCTGGAGAAAGTAGGTCAGGATTTGGGCTCCACACAGCCTGATATTATTTGCCTTCATTGTGCTATAGATTATGATGATAATTTGAATATCACTGCACTCTATTTTTAGCTGAATTGATTAGAATTCTCACTCTACACTGATATTTTTGAATATTTTTATTTTCTTCATAAACAATGAAAGGAATGAAATTGTGTGTAAATAATTTATTAATAATGTCCATTAAACCATTCTCACATAAATTGTTGCATTGACTGGTTTTAGGTTTACAACAAAAAATAATTTGCTCATGTTTCATGAATGAGGTCCAATAGTCAAGCTTTGCCAACTTAGGTATTTGTCTTCAGGCGCATCCCTATCAAAAGGGACCATGTCTGCCACGTAAACACTGATGGCAATGGGTCTATTCAAACATGCTCTATTTCATCATCATTTACTAAATGAATAGGTTTTCTCTAATAGGATGACTGCAGGAAACGTTTCATTCTATTTATCTTTGGCAAAATGTCAACGAGATAATGAAAATGAATACTACCTATCCTGCGTAAAAATAAATTCATTGGTAAAGATCGTGTCCTTTGAGTCACGTCAGTGATGGTTTTTCATGACGGACCTTATGAATAAGCTTGTTTTCCACTCTGCCAGATACTGAAATGGGGCTAAACAGCTACAAAGGAAATGTGTGAACACAATGGTCCAATCTTCATTCTCCTCAGTCTGCATCATACATTCAAAGAAGGACTCATTTCATAACCCATCAAAAGGGCAAAGGATTTAAAAAATTGCCTTTCATTTTTTTTTTTTTTTTTTTGCAGTGGTGGTAATTCCAGCACTGGTGCATCCTGGATTCACCGCCCTCCCAGTCAGCTATAAAAGCATCATTTCATATCAAACACTCCATGTCAATGGCCTTCCATTTTCATCCCTGCAAGACACGTACCTTCACCAGGCCCAAGTCAATCTCCAGTACATTAGCCAGCTGAAATGACAAATAGAAAAGTGGAATGAGGGGCTCAAAGACAATCAGAATCACTGAAGAAACGAGACAGCATTTCAAGAGCACTGCAAAGTGAAAACTGAATATGTACCTCAGACACGTTAGTCTGCTCGTCGATGGAAACGAAGATTTTGTAGAGAAGCGTTTCGAAATAATCACCCTGGACTCTGTTCATGACAAACCCCTCAAGCGGAGGCACTGTAAATGAGAACCAAGTAGAGGTTTGTGTGGGTGAGCCATCATCCCTTTTTGATCAATGGTTCTCCCATCCTCTACTGCGTACAATCTAAGCGAAACTCGGGATGGATAAGCAAAATACTTTCAAAAGGGTCACACAAAACAAACAGACTTTGGGTTTCATACAAACTCACCAGAGAGCTTATAAATAAAGCCTATTTGATAAACTGCAGTGCATACCTGAAATACAGCTGTCGTCTGATATGGGCACATCAAGATATATATATCCCCGGTTGTACAAACCTGAGAAAATGAGAAAATGAATAGGTAGGAATTTTCTTGTACTCAATGCACCATCTATAAGAGCTGTGACTAAACTGTGGCATTTTGCAACCACTTTTTCTGCATGTGCGACTACATTTTTGTTAGAGGTCGTACTGTTACTGGCCCCACACTTTTTGTTTTGTTTGTGTGCTGCCATTATCTGCTGGCATGGAAACCAATCCTCGGCACAGTCCAGCACAGACCAGACGTTACTGTATTAAAGGGATAGTTCACTTTGAAATTAATTTTTGATATGTTTTAGCTTACCTCAAGGGCATCCAAGATGTAGGTGTCTTTGTTTCCGCAGTAGTTTCAATTTTGATATTTTTAGGTCAAACCGTTCTTGTCTGTCAGTCATATAATGCAGGTCTATGGTCACTGTCTCAAAACACAAGCACAGAGTCCAAATTAAAACAATTCCCCATCGTCCAAATGAAACAATTCCCCATCATAAGTACACATTGATGGCCTAAGACACGAAACGAGCGGTTTGTGTGAGAAAACGAACAGTATTTATAGCGTTTTTACCTCTTATACACAGCCACGTCCAAGTGATCTGATCTGACGTGTACGCAGACTGGTGCATAGATATATACACTAGATGTCACCTTAAAGACATTCGTTCCAATGAACTGCTGTAGACATGGCGACATCTAGTGTATATATCTATGCACCAGTCTGCGTACACGTCAGATCAGATCACTTGGACGTGGCTGTGTATAAGAGGTAAAAACGCTATAAATACTGTTCGTTTTCTCACACAAACCGCTCGTTTCGTGTCTTAGGCCATCAATGTGTACTTATGATGGGGAATTGTTTCATTTGGATGATGGGGAATTGTTTTAATTTGGACTCTGTGCTTGTGTTTTGAGACAGTGACCATAGACCTGCATTATATGACTGACAGACAAGAACGGTTTGACCTAAAAATATCAAAATTGAAACTACTGCGGAAACAAAGACACCTACATCTTGGATGCCCTTGAGGTAAGCTAAAACATATCAAAAATTAATTTCAAAGTGAACTATCCCTTTAACTATGGTCATTTGGCTCAAAATGTTAAATATTATGTTGTTGTTACTATTTTTATTATTATCTTATTCAAATAATTATGTCATATTTAAGTGGAGTGGCATAATATAATTTACTTTTCATTTTATATCTGGCCGTTATATAGTCTCATTTCATAAATTCACTGTCAAAATGTTTGAAGTGTATAAAAATTAGGCCTATATAAAAACTACATATTAAGAGTTGTTCAAATGTGTACCTTTTTATCTGTGTCCCAACTTCATCAATGCTTTACAGCCAAATATGTGATTTTATGGAACAAATTATATGGTGATTGCATTTATTGGTCACAACTATTATTTGCAATTCATTTATTTTTTTATTATTGGCTCTGCCACCAGTGCTACCTATTCAGCAAGTTTCAACATCTGCAGTACTGAAAAAGGATGACAATCAAAGTCATCATCACTACATTGATTGCATTATACCATTAATTGTAAAACATCTAGATTAATCAGTACAGTGACTTGAATTCACACATAGATCATATCCTGGCTTAATCAGTATATTATTACAAGTGGTTTTTCATTTAAGTTGGCCTCCTAGAAGACTGAAACTCTCTCAGTGACACTCACTCAGAACCACGTTGTACTCCATTGATCCAGCCAGCTGTGGTCCAGAATCTATCAGCTTATCAATGGCAGACTTCTCCGCCACAGAGCAGATCTGGAATCATCCAGCACACAGGTATTTCACTCAGCCATTCCATTACTTAATATTCTTTCCTTTTTTCCACTTCCAAAAGCCTAATATCCTAAATAGCCTAATAAATAAGACTGAAGAAACATAGTTGAATTAATCCGTCTTACCCTCATGTCGTCCTCTGTGATGTATCCGGTCTGTACCACCCACCAGGGCTCTACTGTGATCTCCACAGGTTTTGCTGGCAGGAGATCCCGAGCTGTTTTCCTCCGGAAGAATTTCTAGCCACAGACAGATGCTGCTTAGGCAACAGTGTGAGGTTATCACCGTGTGTACAAAGCACTGCTCTCTATGGATTTATATCTTTCATCTTCAAAGGGACCCATGGAACCATCCAGATTTGAGAATCATCTAATGAACATCATGTTGAAATCCCAGAAGAGCTTGGATCCTAATTGATCTACAGTGTAAAACCAAGAACGACTTACTTTGGAAGACCTGCATTGGTTCATTAGGTCAATGTACTGGTTCCTGCCAATCCCAAGTAGCCTCAGACCTGAAAGGACAACAGTTAGATCAATGAATATGCTAATGGTTGCTAATTTTCAAATACTTTATGTGAATCATTAGAGAAGGCCAGGCCTGACCGAGACATGCCAGGCATGATGCCAAAGGCTGTGGAGTGAGCTGTGAAGGGCAGGAGAGCAGCATCACTTCAGACTAAGAGATTAGAGCGAGAGACCCATGGATAGCCTGCTGGCTGCCTTCTGTCTACCCAACCTAAAGACCATGAGATCTCTGAGCATGCACAGCCTAACCAGTTATGGTGAACAATTATTGTTTCAAATGCAATTATTTGTTTCATAACATGGTTTAATGTTGTGCTATTAAGCCATTTATGTTGTACCAAGATGCTTTGGAGTGCATATGTACTGTATGTATGAGTGGTTACACTGTAATGCCTTCTACACAATTCGCTTTAATCTGTGCCTGCAATTCACATAAAAGGGATGACTTCAATTCCCATAGGATACGCCAGCACGTGTATTTCATGTGAATAATGAGAAGACATATGGGTAAATGTAAGAGTTTCGTAAAATACTCTAAAAATTCCATGCCTTCTCTTTCCACAAAATAATGTAGAATGTGATGGTTTGTATTAATGTCGGGTGCTTGTAGACTATTATATTGCTCCTTCGTGGCGATTTCAAAACTCATATTCATAAATGCATAATCCAGCAAGCTATAGAAAATACCAGTCCAAAGTCTAAACACATTTTATGTAGATGTCTGACTATTTACACAGTATTTTACACTTGAACCTGCAAAACTATTGATTTCAGTGCTATAAATTCAGTGCTTGTTGAATACTAGGCATACTGTGCTTCTAAACTACATTTAACATTCAATTTAATGGGTCTTCCGTGATATATGATATTTATAACAATAATAAAAAAACAATAACTTCAGAAATTACATTGATTGCTGACTGAATCAATTTACGGACTCGTTTTTTTAGTTTTACCACTCTATAGCTTGAACAGATTCAACTGCATCATTTTATTTATATTTTATTTCATTTTTTTAAATCTGACGTTTTCACAAGCTGTTTCACAAACAGCAAACGTACCTGTAACCTTTGTTTGTATTAGTATATATATGGCAACTTTGTAATATAAAGACGGCATTGCTAATTAACTACTTTCAAAGCAATAGCAAAACATACTGATTAAAATATTTACTGTACTTTCATTTTAGTCAGAATAACTCATTTTGAAGTGCCACTTCATTTTGAGTGGGCAATGTTCAGTCGTCTCTAGTGGTTTGTGGCCTCGTTATTGTGCATGAACAGTCAGCAACAGTAACAAATAATGAATCCCAGTTCAGACAGAGAGAAAACAACTTACAGTCAGCAGCAGTGAAGTTGGGCAGGGAATCATAACTCTTCTCACAGTTCATGATGTCCTGAATGAAGAGGAAAGAGACTGGGTTGTATTATTCAACTGAAATGAAGTTTCAAAACAAGAGTTATGATTCTGTCATCATACTCTTCCTGATGCCTTTCAAAACCCATATGACCTTCTTTCTTCCATGGAAATCAAAAGGAAATGATTACAGCAGAATGTCTAAGCTGCTCTTTTGAATGATAAATGATGACTATGGACAATTTTCGTCACACAAAGCTATCATAGAGCTTCAGATGATTTAAAATACAGCCTGGTTACCATCCACTTTCTGTCACACTGGGTTGATGCAGAGAATGAAAAATAAAGGATCTAATTGCAGCGGTAAGGTGTTTAATGAAAAAATACAAAAATAACAAAATAATCAGGTCATTTTAAACACTTGACACAAACAGAACAACCTCTTTATAATGACAAGAGGATACAGAGGAGTAAATATGTAGAACTCAACTACAAACAGGTGCGTAACTAAAATCAGTAACCAAGGCAACTAACAAGGAAATCAGAGAGGCATGCAAGCAAATACCAAAACTAAGGGTAAGTTTACATGACAATGACGTACTAAAAACAGAAAGGTTTTCCCTTTGTGTTTTTCGTGTACAGAAGACAATAGTCAGAACGATTCTTGTTCACACAGATCCACAAAACCGACTAAAAACGCTGTAATATGCACACTGGGCCAGAAGTTGGCGATGTCACTTTGTAAAGAAACATTGCGCGCACATAGTACACATGATATGCATGCATATGACGCCACAGTTTTAACAATCTCGTGATTCTGTAGTTTACATGGAGACGATAACGGTATCGTTTTCAAAAGTTTGTGTTTTCAGACCGCCAAAACGCTGTTGTCGTGTAAATAAATGGCCAAAGCGCATTAAAAGTTTTACATTTTTAGTTGAAAATGGTGTCGTGTAAATGGCCCCTCAAACACAGACAAACCAAACATAACCCTGACGCTTTCATTGAATGGAAAAGAGCAGCATTAAAACCTTTCATTTTGCGTTTCTCAGAAGAAAGAATGTCATACAGGTTTGAAATGACGTGAAAGCGAGTAAATAATGAGAGTGAATTTTCCCTTGATGCTCTCAGAACATCAGACTATATATTTAAAAACGAACTAAGACTAAAACTTACTGATGGTAAATGAATTTGATTAAGTCACAAGAGATAGAAAGCAGACACTGTTGTTTTATACAATTAAATATGGTAAGCTGACACACTGCATGAGTCATCTACAGTAATCTTCATAAGCTCAAACAAAAAAAACAACCCGTCTAACAAAATTACATGTCTGGACTCTGGAGCATTGTCAGAATGCAGAACGTATACTGTAATGATCATTAACAAGACCAACAATAAAATGGTAAACAGTTAATACTTCTCTATCATTAGAGGAAGAAAAACAATTGCATACTAGGTCAGTAAAACACAACGCTTGGATGACAGCCCATGTCTACCATATGTTGCAACAGTTTTCACAGCATCAGTGGTAACTGTAGACCACATAATTTGGAAGGGCTGTTTGAGAAAATTTAATTAATTCTTAGATATGGCCTACACATTGAGCTGTGGTGCTTTAGGTGGGCAGTGCAGGTTTGAGTTAAGCATCATTTGCAGTTCCTCCCTATTCTCCCCATTATTGTTTATACTCTCTTTACAAACAATAAAAGTACAAAAAAATGTTAAATAAGCGCTTTCAAAACAGTTCAAGACTTTAAGAGTTTAAGAGCAAACCTCCATGATGCTGATGTAGTAGGAGAAGGGGGTGACCCGCAGACCCTTGACCATGATGTCAGACAGGTGGTAGGGGTAAAGCATCAGATGCTCTCGGCTGTACTTCAACAGCTCTTCGTAATACTTGCGTTCATCCTTCTTCACATGCCTGACTGTAAAAGAAGAGGTTTTTGACAAGTGTTGTGGGACACTAAATCAGGGCAATAATTCGGTCACTCCTTCAGGTCATTATTTCAATGTAATTACATCTGCTAACAGAAGCTACAATGAGCTTTTTGGTCCGGAATGGAATGAAAAATAGGAGTTATGGAAGAGAAGAGCAATAGTTGATCTAACGCTTACCTAGGTTATTGCGGAAGCGTAGCTGGTTTCGGATACTGTACAGAAGAACCTGCTTGTCATATTCACGCTGCGAGTTTCCAAGACTCTATGAATTAAGCAAGATGACAATTAAAAGGCAAAGCAGGTATGAGAGAAAGTGCGAAAACATTTAATCCCAACAGATTCAGTAACACAGTGTTTGACACTATTTATGAGAATGTGAATTTGACTGTGTGAATATGAATTGAATGTGAAAGAAAAATCAATCAATTGCAACATTTTACCAAGTATTTCAAAAGCCACATTTTCTATATTATAAACATTTACTGTATAACCCAATATTCCTACTGTATGTCAACACATGTCTCATTTTGTTTCCTTTTTAACCCTCTGATGCAAGGTTTCCAATTTCCATACCCATAATTATTCTATATTAGTTTATATTGCAGTGGACAGTGGATGACTCTCAAAATATATCATTTTGATAAGTCAATCAATCAATCGATAAATGAATGAACTACTCAATAAATAAACAAACAATAAAACAAATAAATAAAACAATAAATAAATATTATAAAATGTAGGCTATATAAATTATGTCCACTAGAATATAAATTAGAATTATGGATCATAATACATAAATACATTTTGAATATATATATATTTTTTTTAAATAAACATTATTTTATTAATATATTGTGAAATTTAACATGCATCGTTTCAAAATAACTCATGCATCACAGGGTTACTGTCTCCGAAGGAATTAAAAAAAAAAACATGATACAAAGTTGACATGCACACATCTTATGCAATAATTTATTTACTGGCAATGTAAAATTAATTATTGGAACAAAATGGCAATTCCAACTGTCTTTAACAAAAAAACCTTTCAACTTTCTATAATTAGCCTTCCAACATCTATTGATCTTACACATGGACTAGTGTCATGCAGAGGAATCTGATGGCAGTCACGGCGACGACGATGATGATGGTGATGATGATGGTGATGATGATGATGATGTGTGTGTGTGTATTTACAGATGAATGAATGACAGAATATCTGTAAATCGTGCTGATGCTGTGAATTATTACGCAGGTAGAACAGGCAGTGATGGCAAATGTATGTGTGTGATAAACACATGTGTGCTGTGTGTTACTGTACCTGTTTGACATTTGCTGGCAGTTTGTTCCACGGGTAATTCTGCCTGATGTGAAATTCAACGTCCGTGTTCATTGCTGGACTCGAGCTCCACGGTTATTCAAACAGATACTTACGGGCTTTCGGGTAAGTCCGAGATGACTATACCCTCCCGGAACTTATTCAATTATAGGTCACCGTTGGACTATTAAATGTCTCCTTTACAAATGTTATTTTAGCCTTGACAGTGAACGTCTACTTCCTTGTTGTATTTCTAAGCGAGCCTCCGTCACGCTTCTGGCTATGTACGTCACTTCCTCTCAGCGCGTGACGACAGGATCAATCGTGATGGGAAGTCCGACTCATTTTTGCGTATCTTTCTTTCAAACGGTTCATTTCTATGAACGGGCTCGAAAAACTGATTTGGCGGTTCTTGCAGTTCTTTCTGACATACAGGCGAGCACATATCGCTGTTTTTTTTTTTTTATGGGTGTCCCTGTTATGTTTTATTAATCAGGGTTTTACTGTAATTTCATGTATCCTGATTCGGTTTGTATTCTTTTAGAACCTACATAGATTCGGACTGCTCGGACCGATTTAATCCGATTCGTGAAAGAATTGTTCGACACGGTTTTTTTTACTGGGTTCAACTGATTAATGGAAAAGATCCGACTCAAATGAACAATTCGGCCACGAATCAGCCATCGCTGCAGAATAAACATTAATACGCATTGCATACAAATGTAGAAACAAAAATAAACTCCGATAGGTTCAAATGAAATACATTATTTTAAATCTTATATTAAATCTTTATTTTAACTGACTCCATCTTTGTCTTTTATTGGTTGTAAGGACTGCAAATTGCATATTATTTGCATTTAAAGCTTTCAAAATGCTCCCTAAAATGAGAAATATCCTTAGTGGGACTGTTTGTGTTTAGATAAACGAATTAACCACATGAGCCTGGGTAATGCCAGGTATAAAGCATGCAGTAGGCAAAGCAAACACAGCTGTTGTCATCCCAGGGAAGAGGTGGCATTGCTAAAGATGATGCTCCCTTGCTGACATTCCAGACTCCATGGCATTCAAGGACTGTCATATAATCTGCCTAGATGCATGTTTGTTTTTCTTTCCCTCTCCAGCAATCTAAACATGACAGTAATTCATCTTCTTCCAACATACAGCTGATGATATGTATACAGACTGCTCCAGTATATAGTGTTCAGTTCATCTGAGATGGGTTTTATTTTCCATTTGATTTCTTTCCCATCTTTATTGTTTGCTTTATATTGTTTGTATAAAAGTAATTCTTCGTTAATCTGTCAGTTTAATGTTTTCCAGTTCCAGTAATCTTCCAATTACATGTATACAACTTACAGAAAAAGACAGGTTGAGATTTGCAATTCTTACTGCACATTTTATTTGGATGTTTTTGTAAGTCTCTATGACTGTTACATAAAGCCTGTGAGACTAGTAAATTGATAACCCAAATAATAAGTAACAAACAATAAAACTTTATATTCAAGAAACCAAAAACCATGACTTGACATGAAGAACAGAATATACAGCAAACATGAGGGGTTTAAATACACTGATGAACTTAACCATTCAACAAGACTAATAAACAAGAACCAATGATGAAACCAGACTAAATAATAAGAGCCCCCAGGATACTTCAAAATAAAACACAAAATTGTCATATCAACATAAAAAGACATGAACATAAAAACAAGCTAAAGAACATATTGAAAATGCTGAAAGGCGTATATGAATGTCCATCTTAATAGGCAGGTAAACAGCAGCCTGTTGTGGTCTTCTCCTTTTCTTCTCAAACAAGAGGCAAACCAAGGTAACCGGGCCTAACGGTTCAGCTGTTCACCACATTCATCCTAGCCATCAGCACTGCACTATATTTACCAGCTTCCTGGGTTACACAAGCCTGCCAAGGGGTGTGCACAAGCCCTCGACCCCTTCCTCTGTCCTCCGGATAAGCCTAGTTCTCTTGTCACTGCCATAGTAAACACACAAAAAGAATGGCGCACGGCCTACCGCTGAGGGAACAAACAAGGGGAGGGTCACATGTGAGACCCGGAGGACAGCAGCCCTCCAGACTATTCTAGGTAACTGGAATGTATACAGCGACCTCATGGCAGACTCCAAACTTGAGACCTCGTGTCTTTCTCCATGCCACTTCTGACTGTGTCGTCTTTGAGAAAGAAATTCGGGAGAAATGTATTTGCTTTTATCCTGCTGAACTGTGTCTGATTCACATTGGAACTTAAGAACAAACAGGTGAGTTCAAGAGCTACTTTAAAAATATAAACAGGATTGAATTAATGTACAAATTGCAAATTCTGATATAGGGCATATGCTTTTCCTGAATTGTAGTTTCCTGCTAGTTTATATGTAGTTCAAATCTAGTTATTTTATGTTACATGTTTGATGAACTAGAGAATTATATTAAAATCCTTATTTATTGAGGTTCTCTTACGGTATTTATTGTTACTCAGCCATTTTCACAACTGATAGTTTGTTGTCTATTTTGAAGCTGTCTTTTTTTTTAAATGAGTGCCACTGAAATGTGATATGGTATCTTTTTTCTCTGGGGAATACTTTCAGCCTTGTTGTGGTGTCTCAGAATGGTGATTAATAATAAGAAAAAACAATTAGCATCCCAAAATAGACGTCAGACCGGCCCATGTGACTTGGAGTGAAATAAAATCAGTAGCTGTCTCTGGGGTGATTAGACGACTTAGTGTTGATAATAGGCCCATGAAATGTCCTGGTCTAAATGGTTAGGCTGTCAAGGGCAAACCTACCGAGGGGATCAGAAACAGCTGGCAAGTGATACAACGGCGTTGATAAACTTAGCTTTGATTGGGAAATGTAGCCAAGGGTTACACGTGAATGCATTAAAATGATTTAAGGGACACTGGAATAGAACATCCGGGGTGATAAAGTAACAGAGAAAGAGAGCTTAAAGGGAGGGAGGATAGGCTGTGTAGTGGCCATGACAAAAGCAAATGGTAACTTCTTACTCATTGTGACTGAACGGGAATGTTTATTTGCCATTAAACTCTCAATCCTTACCCTTTGCAGCATGGCTAGTACATCAACAGAGGTCTTTCCGTTCAAGGACCAAGAGCTCCCTGCTCACCTCCTGTTTCAGTTGAACATACTGAGACAGGAGCAGATCTTTACCGATGTGATCTTGTGCATCGAAGACAGGGAGATCCCGTGCCACAGGAACGTCTTGGTTTCCAGCAGCCCATACTTCCGAGCCATGTTCTGCAGCAACTTTCGGGAGAGCAACCAGACTAGAGTGGACCTGAAAGGGATCGCATCGGAAGTCATTGAAGGTGTCGTGGATTACATCTATACTGGTACCATCACCATCACCATGGAGCTTGTGCTGCCATTGATGCAGGCGGCCTCCATGCTGCAGTACGGGAGGCTCTTTGAGGCCTGCTCCAACTTCCTACAGGAACAGCTCAATCCGGAAAACTGCCTGAGCATGATCCGGCTCTCGGAGATCCTTCACTGTGAGAGCCTCAAGGAGAGAGCCAAAGAGATGGCCGTGCGGTGTTTCTCGGACGTAGCTGCTTCCGAGGACTTCTGCGAACTTTCCCTTCCCGAGCTAATGTGCTACCTGGAGGACGACCGACTGTGCGCGGAGGAGGAGCAGGTTTTTGAGACGCTACTTGCGTGGATCCACCACGACCCCTTCTCCCGTCGAGGAGCCATTCACGACCTCTTCAAGAAGGTCCGTTTGCGGTTCATCCATCCGACGTACCTCTTCCAGTTCATCGCCAACGATCCGCTCGTCCAGTCGTCTACGCTGTGCACTGAGATCATTGAGTCTGTGCGACGTCTGATGTTTTCCGTAAGCGCCAAATGCACTCGAGAGCTGAAGCCTCTCTGGACCACACCGCGTCGCTACACTTGCCGAGAGACTCTGGTGGTGGTCGGAGGCCGCAAAAACAATGAACAGACGTCTCGGGAGGCACTTCTCTATGACGAAAGGACACAACGTTGGCAGTGGCTCGCTAAACTACCTTTGCGACTCTATAAGGCGGCTTATGTCTGTATTCACAGCATTCTGTACGTGGTGGGTGGCCTCAGTCTTAGTCTGATATCTGGAGACAGTGCGGTTAGTGCCACAGTGTACACACTCTCATTGAAGACGAACCAATGGAGGACTGCCGAACCCATGCTGGTGCCAAGGTACGCCCACCAATGCGTCTCCTACCTTCACTTTATCTTCGCTCTTGGTGGAATAGGGCCGAATAAGCAAATCTCAAATGCGGTAGAGCGCTACAACAGCATGTTCAATCAATGGGAGGCCATGGCGCCGATGCCCACAGCTGTCCTACACCCTGCAGTGGCAGCCAACGACCAGAGAGTTTATGTGTTTGGAGGCGAGGATGCCTTGCAGAACCCAGTGAGACTAATACAGGTAACGAAAGTCATTCGGAAAAGATAATCTGTGCTTCGCTCAAGGTGTGATCCCACAAATACCTCTCATCTTTCCAAGGTTTATCACATCTCCCGCAACTTGTGGTCTAGACTGGAAACCAGGACAGTGAAGAACGTCTGCGCACCTGCTGCAGTGATAGAAGACAAGATTTTTATTGTTGGAGGTGAGTAAATATTTTAAGAAAAATATGCAACATACATTCCAATTTTAGTGATTTATTTATTTATTTTAAAAAAGAAGTCATAATGTAAAACACGTAATAAATGTATGCATTAATTATTGATATTTTAGGTTTAAGTTGACACATTTTTTACTTTTATGCCTCCCATTGCTCACAACAATATTTAAAGGCCCCCTAGCCTAGTTTTCCAAAACTTATTTAAAAATAGTTATAAAAAAAAGTGAATAAAATAATTAATTTAAAATTAAAATAATTACATTTCTGAATCCCATAAGTTTAAAGGATGTTCTTCGGTGTTTCCACTCTTTTTAAACAATTTATTTATTTATATTAATCTTCCATCCGTTCATGCTTCACTGGTTAAGAATTAGGGATAATAAAAAAAAAAAAATTACTCACAATTTCTTCCCAATGTAATATTTCAGAGCTGAGCATAAGTAGAAAAAGAAAAAAAGAAAAAATAATTTATATGACATTTTCAGGTATAGAAAAACTATGGAAGCTTGTTTCCGCCAATGAATAATAAATAAATAATAATAATTGCGACTTTTTATCTCACAATTCTGACTTTTTTTCTCCCAATTGCGATATATCAAGTCAGAATTGTGACTTTTTTTTCTCACAATTGCGAGATATGAAGTCAGAATTGTGAGAAATAAAGTCGCAATTCTGAGAAATAAAGTCGCAATTGCGAGATATAAAGTCAGAATTGCGTGTTATAAACAGGCGCGGATTTATGGGTGGGCCTGGGTGGGCACGTGCCCACCCAGATTGATCGGTGGCCCACCCAATCAGATTAATAAAAACAATTACAATTTTTAATTTTAATAATAATGAATTAATAAGTAATTTCATTTTAATAGTCTCCTGAAGACAATCAGGACATTTATGTACAGTAGATACGTAGAAAAATAGCTACAAAATAAAAATATTATGTCGACATATCACGTGTCAGTCCAGTGATGCTATCACGCAACACCGCGGGGGCGCGTTTCGGACCAAAAGTTTTCCGTCGCCGCGGCAACCTAACTGAGCTATGGCTAAACAGCTATCATTGACACACTTAAAAAAAAAAAACACGTCTAGATGATGATATACTTCTGGACCATGTCATACCTGAGGAGGAGGAGGATCGTGAGACACTTAACGTTAGTGGCTTATTTTCTCATAAATGCGAACACGAAAAATTAAATTAATATTTTATGTTCTGTCTGTGGAGAGCCAACCCTTCTTCATCCGGTTGGTAGTATTACTTATTACTTTTTTGTGTGTGTCACGACCGTTATGGCATGTGTAGCCTATTTCATAAATATAAAACGCATGTGTTTGTGGACTGATATTTTTCTAATGTCTGGACTCCTTTATTAAGGGAGTATGGATATATAAACAGTTTTAATATGTATTAAATGCTTTTTCTGAGGATTTATATTTCAAGTTTTTACTGCAAATGTCACGTCCATAATGCTGGGATTGCCCAATTTTAAAGAATTTATCCTCAACTAGATTTGTGGTGTAGGTATTGTATAGGCTAATGTTAAGTTCAAATTGGGTGTGTGTCGCGATTTCGGTTTCATATTGTTACAGCCCTATTAGAATATAGACATTAAGAGAATAAATTGTAGGCTAATCTAATGCAAGTACTTTTACTTTTAATACTTAAAGTAGCCTACATTTAAAATCAGGTACTTTTTACTTAAGTAGGGTTTTCATTGTGGTACTTCTACTTTTACTGAAGTAAATATGTCTCTGGTTATTTGTACTTTTACTTAAGTATACTGAGATAGGCTACTTACTCCACCACTGTTCAAATCCAGAAGTTATACAGCAACTTATAGCCTATTTAAAAAAAGTTTTGTCAGTATTGCGGTTCTCTTTGTACGCTAACCCTAACCCTCTTTAATAAACGTTTTTTAACACAATTTAAACAACGTATTATTCAGTGCTACTTCTATAGATATATTAAGTTGCTCAAGCAAGTGGTAAAATATTTAACCATGTAGTAGTACTTAGCTAGCCTATATTAAAATCGCAAAGATTTTAAATTAAAACTTAAAATTGACAAAAACAGCCTACTCTCATGCCTTTTCTTTTGAATTTAAGTTTTAATACAATAAATCTTGCATGTCACAAATAACTTGCTTTTTCACCTCCACGAATGAGACGAGGTTGTTCATTATGTCGCCTTGTTGAGGTAAATTGTAGTTTTCCTTGCTTTACCCCGGTCTTAAAGTAGCCTAAAAAAGATGACTGTGAAAAAGAGTATAATTAAATTAAACGCATTTATGGTGAGATTATTATATTTTCATGTCAATCTGTGTTCATTTTGACCACGAACCATGCGCTGTCACTTTAATTCAGCGCGTGCAGCACAGAAGAAATAGACTCGGTCCGGAAACGATCTCTGCACTGCTATACGCACCGCAACTGGAACGCATCGCCAGACCGCACCCGCGCGCAGTGTGAAAGCTCTAATACGGAGCCCGGGAATCAGGTGTGTATAAAAACCGAGGCCCCTCCGTATATTCACCAGGCCCACCTATTAATGACGTTCTGTATCCGCCACTGGTTATAAAGTCGCAATTCTGGGAAATAAAGTCGCAATTGCGAGATATAAAGTCGCAATTCTGAGAAATAAAGTCGCAATTGGGAGATATAAAGTCAGAATTGCACGATATAAAGTCGCAATTGCGTGTAATAAAGTCAGAATTGTGAGATATAAACTATTCTGAGGTAAAAAAAAAAAAAAAAAGTCTTTTTCGTATTTTTTTCCCTTAGAATTGGACTTTATATCTCACAATTGTGTAGCATTTGCGTGTTATGTCAGAATTGCGTGATATAAAGTCGCAATTGCGAGAAAAAAAGTCAGAATTCTGACTTTATATCTCGCAATTCTGATAAATAAAGTCAGAATTGCGAGATGTAAACTCGCAATTGTGAGATAAAAAGTCGCAATTATCTTTTAAAATATTTTATTTTGTGGCGGAAACAAGCTTCCATAATAAACTGATGTTGAGGGGGTGAATTAAAAAAAGAAATATCTTGATTTTTTTGTTGTTGTTGTTGTTGTTTTGTCTTTTAAATCATTTTAAATTATCTTGAGGCCCCCTAGAACCACTGATTTAGTTGAATAATTGAACAATGTACAACAGAATCATAGAGATACATCTGAATTACACTATAATTGTCTTAATAGTATTAAAACAATAGAACAATTTTGTCAAAATAAAGACATTTTTACTGTACAAATCTAAATGGCATTAACAAATAGTCAACAAAAACATTTAAATATAGAATTTTAAATAAATTCACAGGTCAGTATTATACAATGTCAAAATGTTTATAATTTAGCCTCAACGCTAAACTCATGTCATGATTAATCAGAGCATAATTCAATGAATAGAGCAACATTCAATAAATGTTGAAATTAAATCAGTCAAGAGTAAAATCCTTGCCCCTTCCTATAGGATCATAC
Organism: Rutilus rutilus; assembly: GCF_951802725.1. Lineage (NCBI taxonomy): Eukaryota > Metazoa > Chordata > Actinopteri > Cypriniformes > Leuciscidae > Rutilus > Rutilus rutilus. Next base: position 9,193,439 of record NC_140216.1, read on the forward strand.
AATATTCCAACCATGAAACATCTGTTGAGTTGATGCATTAATTAAACTGCTGTGTTTTGCCAATCTTTTTAGGATACACAAGTAGAGTGATTGCCTACGACACGAAAGCTAATAAATTTGTGAAGTGTGCCAACATGAAAGAGAGGCGGATGCACCATGCGGCCACAGTCATCAATAACAAACTCTACGTGACCGGAGGACGCTTCCTCAACGCTCATGATGTCATCGAGGACTCCGACTGCTTTGAGTGCTATGACCCTAAAACAGACGTGTGGACTTCTAAAGGATCTCTACCGTACAAACTGTTCGATCACGGTTCACTATCGCTGATCTGCGTCTCCAACCGCCCCAACCCACCATGATTGCTCAGGGGGTGCAACATCTCTGCTTGGGCGTCCCGTTCGCTCCCCTGCTCATTAAGGGAAATGAAAAATATGGGGCCACGGCTGAGACTGGAAACCATCTGAGGAAGGATGCATTGGTTTGTGGGTTGAGTATATCTCAGCTGTGGCTTTGATGGTATGCTGCTGGTGCTCGCCAGCATCTGTGCTGTCTTAATCAAAAGAGATTTGAGCTGGCAATTGCAAGTGTCACAGTGGACCTCAGGGAGTGAGCCCAGGACCTCAGAGCAAAATGGCAGACTTGCACAGCTGTCCCTGAAGAACTGCGACCCAAAAAATCTTTAGACAGATGTTTCTCATCAGAACAGCTCGAGCAGCCAATTTTTTTTAGTCAATAGTGCCTTGTTAACCTGAATTTAATTAGAATCCAGGAGATGTGACAATCTTTTTAGCCAGTGTAAAATCTGCAAGCATAAGGACATGAGTATGTGATGGAGTAATTGATGAGGTGAAGAGAACATTCCCTCGGAGCTATGGTGTGTGGTCGGTTCTGTGTAATTAATAAAGGCTCAAAACAAACCTAATGGATCATGAAATGCTTGATGTACCATGTACGCTAAAAGTATGTGGACACCTGCTTCTAATGAACAGAATTTATTATTTCTGCTACACACATTACTACTAACAGATGCATAAAATCAAGCATACACCAGGGTCATGCATTTCAAATCAACCAAACTTCCCCAGCTCAAATATTTGATTTTGTTCATATTTTTTCTGAAAGAAGACAAACATAAATAGAGATGAAAGCCAAAATATTAAATGCTATGGATGAATATTTATGATGTGATCCACTATTTATGCATGGAAAATTCGGTGAAGTGCTTTTTCCCATTTTGAACTGTCCACCGTTGCATATAATGCATCAAAGATTGCTAAAGTCAACAGATTTTACTAAACGACCCACCAATCTCAGTGTAAAAATAAAACACATTTTTACCATCCTGTAATCTGGCTCCAAATCTCAGGTGAAAATTGTAAATTTGACGCCCCTCTAGTGGATTACTCAGTCAATATACATTTATTACATTTAATATTATGACTTTCTTCTTCATTTATGTATTTCTTTCCCCCCCCAAAAAAAAAAAAAAAAAAAGGAAGATCAAAACCTCTGGTTGAGTTGACACTTATAGTATGGGGCCCTTTTCTGTTCCAGCAGGACAATGGACCCCTTTCTGTTTGTAACTCGGAAGTTAATAATGGGTAAACCTCAATTTAAATACTGTATATTTTGCATTCCCATTTGCTCCAACAGCAAAACAATCAACTTTTTGACTCCAAGGCCCCTCTTTATCGGAGACAGTATTTGAAGACACTCCTTAGCCTAACAGTTGTAATAAATCAACTAGGCTAAATTAAAAAATGTCAGTTTAATGTTGTACATCTTATTATATATATTTTTGTACATTTTAATAAAGATTAAGTTGATGTAACAAAATATAAATAATTTTAAGACTTGTAAGTTTGCCCAGCCCCCCGAGTAACCACTGCATTTCAACAACTTTCCAACTTTAGAGCAACTTTTATTTTAAATTGAAAAAAAAAAAAAAAAACGAACAAGATTTATATGTCAATTATTGTGGAAATGCAAATGTGGCATTACGGTAAGCCATGAGATCCAATTAGGTGCATCATGAATTAACATAGTAAATTAATTTAATATAAATAATAAATAAAGACTTTAAAATATTGGGTTTCTCGTTTTAGGCCCTTCTGATGACAAAAAGTTCTACATGTACAAAATTTGCAGAAGGGATAATTCACGCAGCACTAGATTATATATATATAGATTATATATATGTGTGTGTGGCCTGGTAAACCCTACATTATGGGGACAAAATGTCTCTACAAAGATGGTAATATCCAAAAAATTTCACCGTTTTCTGTGATGCAGGAGGGTTAGGGTTATATACACAAGGGGATAGAATATACAGTTTGTACAGTATAAAAATCATTATGTGTCATTATGGGAAAGCCCTGTGTGTGTGTGTGTGTGTGGTGTTCAGGTTTACACATTCTTTTGGCCATGTAGTTTATTTCCCCTTTGTGTCAAAATAGCTTTGATTTTAAGAAATGAAAATATGACTTTTGAAAGGACAGGAAGTGCTTGTTAGTAATGATTTGTGTTTGCTGCATTGTGTTGATCTCAAAGCCCTGTGCCTTGCCAACAGTTGGAAGAAGTTCTCTTGTATGCAAACTCGATTACTAAATAAAAGATGTGGGCTTGAAGAGCCCTGACATCTTTGAAGACACAAAGGACCAATGGATAGATAGAGATTCAATCAATATGTAGGCCTAATGCTGCTTGGAAGCTGTCTTTTGACCTTACCTTTGATGAAATAAGGTAAGAAATATCTGTTTGAACTGGACAAGTGAATAAAAGAAACGTTGAAGGATTTCTAGTCTATTCATTCATACAAACCGATCGATTCAGCTTAGTTTTCACTGCACTTTGTCATTTATGATACACACTGAGCATAACAAAGAGGTCTGACCGCGGGAGGTCAGCGTAACCGGAAGCACAGCTGGTCTCGCGCAAAGAAAGTACACACCTCAAGCGTACATAGTCCTTGACAACTGTTGTCTTGGTAACAACCAATCAGACCGCCGGACAGACTTGTTTTGCCACTGTCATCTCAGTTTAGGGTTACAGTTCACTGTCATCTCTCTTTCAGCTGAACCTCAGTGGGAATCTGTTTGTTTTTAAATGAGTAGGCATTAACTATTCAGGCCTAATGAAACAAGTTGACTGTACAGCTACAAATAAGCCCAAAAATAAAATATTGAGACCGCTAGTTTTTACATACTGTTACTCAAATGACAGAAAATAACTCATATTGAGGCATATTAGCCTACATGTGTTTCTCAAATAAGATTTTTTTTTTTAAATTAACATTTTCCCTAACAACCACCATATTTTTCTGCTCATTCTGCATATCTGCTCACAAGCTTCTTAAAGGGATAGGTCACCCAAAAAAAAAATACAAATTCTGTAATTTGCTCACCCTCAAGTTGTTCCAAACCTGTAACATTATGAGTTTCTTTCTTCCGTTGAACACAAAATAAGATATATATTGAAGAATGTTGGTAATCAAACAGTTGACGGTAGCCATTGACTTCCATAGTATTTATTTTTTTCCTACTATTTAAGTCAATGGCTACCGTCAACTGTTTGATTTCCAACATTATTTAAAATATCCACTTTTGTGTTCAACAGAAGACAGAAACTCACACAGGTTTGGAACAACTTGAGGATGAGTAAGTGATGACTACATTTTGGGGTGAACTATCCCTTTAAGAAATGTGAAACATGCCAGAAGTCAGCTGTTGAAAGTGATGTTTTTCTGCCCTCTAGTGGAGAATTTCAATTCGGTCTCTCCCCTGCTAGTTTATGTCATGCATCCACAGCTATTTGGATAGTCAAATGTCAAAATCATAAGGAGAAAACATCCTAAATGACTCTAGAATCCATATTTATCCATAAGTTTGTCACTAGTTTTAAAAAAAATAGCTTAAAAAGACAATCAATATTCAGGCTCATATGTGGAAAAGTTTGCATTGTCTTGAGGCTTGAGTACATTTCATATAATGGATCTCGTTTAGACTGCCAGCATCATTAAATACATCCTCACTGATTATATTATTTTTCTTTATTAGGGTTCCATAGAGATTACGGTTTTAATATACCCTCGTGATGTTATCTCTCATATGAGACAGTATTATTCCTTGACATATCCAATCTGATGATGAATGTTATAATATCAAATGCAATTTCAAATGTTGAAATTTCAAACGCTTTATTTATTGGCAATTCTGTTTCTTACTCTAAAAAAAAAAAAATCATAGATTTCATCATGCACACCAATCATTCTTTAACTTAGAGGAAGGCAGTACAGTCAGTTTTGCACAAAACAGAAGAACAAGTCAACAGGCCTGTATACCATCGCAGTGCATGCGTATTTATAAGTGTGCACGTGTTTTATTAAGTAAGGAAAAACTGAACAAATCTTTCCAAAAACCCTGACATGACTTAAGTACCTTCATATTACGAGATGTTAAGACTCCTAGGGTCTTTCATTGCACAAAATGGGTAATTAATAATATAATATAACATATTTTACAAAGTTTTAAGACATCAAAATAAACGTTGTTGAAATATTACAAAATATATTTAGAAGTTGAGAGAAGGTTCAAAATGAACATGAAAAGAAAAGCAAAATTTGACACTTAAAAATAAAAATCATTATTAATAATATAAATCATAGAACTTTATAACAATAGAGCCTATTTTAAAAGATCAGCGGATCAGATGAGATTCAGATATACAGCATGTACATAAACATCATATCCTACAAAAGTCACTTCCTATTTGAAAGAGAGAGTTGGTTTCCCCCTTCGGGCCGTCACTGTCTCCGGTAAATGTTATTGACTATGTACATCAGGTCCAAGACACATATTGCTCAGATTGTGGAGATTTGTTTGGCACAGCCGATCACTCCTTTATGAAACACTACAGCTTTTAGCATCCGCTCTTAAAAAAAAACACATCTTTACCCTCGTCTTTGACTAAAAGCTCATCAGACAGAGCAAAAATATATATCTGTAAGTACTCTCTGTAATTATCTAAAACGCCATTCGTTTGGACCGTGTCACTATTACAGCAGCGATTTAAACGAACAATAAGAAAAACATTTGGTAAGACTTGATCTTGAATTGTTGTGGAGGCTGAGTTCATCAACAGGTCGACTAGTTCTTCCTAAAAGGGGAAAATTAGTCCGTTTGGATGCCTATTTACACCTATATCATTTAGGCTGATCATTCAGCTACTATTTACATACAATTGAACCACTATTCTTTACTATATTGAAAAATATACATTCAGGCCTTGGTTCTTTCAGTAATCAAAGCAGCCTTGCGTTTTCTTTTTCACACTGTCATTTTCATTTCCTTCCGTGTTAATTCAGATTCATCTGTTTTTGAGAAAAGCTGGTCAAAATAAGTTTTAAAGTGTGTTAAACTACATTCCAAAGCTCCAATCACAGAATCAAACCATTTCCTGAGAAGGCTGGTGCTTAAGGACTCATGCTGGAAGAGGGACGGCTTTATTCCTTCACCTCTGGCACTTTTTAAATGGACAAGAAGAGGTATTGAAGGTACGTTACAAAGCTAAGAAAAGTGGCCGTACTGTCACACGTAACAACGTACCTTTTACATAGCAAGCTTATTTCTGTCTGGCACGTTCACAACAGGCGAGAACAGTAGAAACAGGAGCGCTTTAATAGGAAGGACCACACCGTGAAAGTTCCAAGCACTTGGGATCCTAAACCTCTTTGATAGTCCGTTCAGAAGGTTTGAAGTGGGAAGAACTGGTGCTGGACATGTAGACGGAATGGGTCCTGCGGTGCAGACGGGCACGTTTGGTGGTCAGGTTACGCCTGCTGTTGCTGATGATGTCGTTGATGAACTTCTTGCAGTCCACGCAGACCTCCATGGTGCTCCAGTCCTCCGTGAACTGCTCGGGAAGCTCCAGCTCGTCTTTGGAGGACGAGCGCTCGCCGTGCTTTGATGACCTGAGAGGGATCGTGACAGGAAATACTCTTACTGGAAGCTCTTACTGTGGCACAGATGATGCTCATGATTTCTGAAGCTCACCTGGACAAGGATCGCTGAAAGCTGTTGCGCTTGTGGCTGGATGCGGAGGAGGTCTTCTCTGCCGGGGCTGATGCTCCAGACTCCTTTTTGGGCAGAATGCTGGGGCCCAGAGAGGAGATGGGCAGGCTGCCATGGGGCTTGGAGGGCAACTTCATCTGAGATGAGAGGATATGAGGTCATTAGCAAATTGAAAAATGCACACAACCGTTCAAAATGTTTGAGGTCAGTCAGATTAATACCTTTAATACCTTTATTCAGCAAGGATGCAACAAATTGACCAAAAGTGACAGTAAAACATTGATAATGTTACAAAATATTTATATTTACAATAAATGCTGTTTTTTTTTTCATTTTTCTATTTATCAAAGAACATGAAAAAAAAAAAATGTATCACAGTTTTCAAGTAACTGTTTTCAACACTGATAATAAAAATAAGGTTTCTTAAGCACCAAATTAGCATATTAATGATTTATTTATTTCCAAAGGATCATGTGACACAGAAAACTAGAGTAATGGCTGCTGAATATTCAGCTTTGCCTTCACAGGAATAAATTGCATTTTAAAATATATTAATATAGAAAACAGTTAATACTGCACAATATGACTGTTTTTACTGTATTTTGATCAAATAAATGCAGCCTTTTTGAACAAAAGAGACTTCTTTTAAAAACATTAAAGATGACCTATTATGCCCTTTTTACAAAGGCTTGATTTAGTTTTTGGGGTCAACTAGAATTTTCATGCTTGACTGTTCAAAATACACATCATTTTTCACATATTTTACATTGTTGCAGCACCTCTCTTCTCAGTAATGCTCTGGGGTGCGTTTCCCGTACAACTATATAGCTCGCTGCTTGACTACCATAGTACGATGCATCGTTGGAGAAATCAACTAGCTAGTCACGACTGTTTCCCGAAACCGTATGTCGCAAAGTATCGTTCAGCCACGTTGGTTTATGACGTCTCGCACGTGGTGAACTAATAACTTATTTTAATTAATCTGTTTGAGATCGAATTAACGCTAGATTTTGTCATATAAGTTACAGACATGGCATCTGAAGACCATTTCTAATTTTTCCTCAGTTATTTTGCTTTATTAATAGACTCAATATTTGGCTCGTTCTTACATAGTAGAGCACGTTCGCACATGCGCAGTCTTCAAAAACGGTGCTTAAAATCTCTTGACAAACTAAAAGACATAAATTACATTTGTATGTATATTCTAAATAAATAACACGGGTTGTAGGCTACTGAATGTCAGCTTGCTTATTTTGCTAAAGATAAGGATTTATTCAGTCTACATCTCATGTAAACTAGAAACTATGCTTCTAACCACAGCTCGAGAGCTGTCGTTCCAACCACACAAGTTTGCGATGCTGTTTGCGAACGTTCGTTGGAACGATGGTTTCGGGAAACACCAAATCGTTGAACTATGCTGATAACGACGGAACTTGCGACCATACTTGGCTAACGATGCTTTCGGGAAACGCACCCCTGTTTAGTTCCTGTCTCTTATGAAGCTCCTCCTTCCAATAAGCAAACTGTTCTCTGATTGGTCAGCGTGTTGTGATTGGTCAACCGCTTCGGCACGTTCCTATCTGCGAGTTTTGACACACTACCAGCACAATTAAACCAGGTCTTTTCCCCTTTTTTTGGCTTGGACATGAATATTTTAAATGAGTACAATGGAGATGTTTCAGGGAGTTCAGAAACAGTGCACACTGATATGGAGAACACCACTTTGCAGACATTTTTCATGCTCAAACAGCAACATTACACACTAAAGATAGTTGAAAATGTGCAAAAACCATAATAAGTCCTCTTTAAATAAATAAATATTAATGCAAAAGTAGCAATGAGTTAAAGATGTTACATTTACCTTCTTACAACACTGTGAACAAACAGGCCTGTGAGAGTAAAAGGAGAAGAAATATGATTCCACTGCACATCACTACTTTGTTTTCATTATTTAAATTTCTGAATGAAAAGCTCCACCCACCTCTTACAGAACTGGCAGGTGTAGGACCAGGTGAAGAACGAGAACTTCTTCGTCCGACACGAGAAGCAAAGCTAACGGAATAAATTGCACAATTGAAAACTTACTGTAGTGAGCTGCCAGTATTTTAAGTATCATACAGTAGGAGTGCTCCAAAAATAGAAGAGTATTTCAATAAAGCTTGGGCTGTACATTTACAGTGGGCAGTGAATGTACAAGAGTAGAGAAAATGTACCTTTCCTTTCTTCAGCGCATTATAAACCTCTTTATACTGTTGGAACTTCTCCAGCTCTGCTTTAACAAGAACCTGTCTGATATGCATCACCTCCTCGACGGTCAAAGTCAGGCACTCGACAGGGTAGCAGAACTCCTCCTGAAACAAACACATCGCTTTCACAAACATGCCGAAGGATATGTTGCATATTTAAACATGCCATGCTGTCACACCCAAGAATGAGGGATGGAAAAACTATTACATGCTAGACCACGACTCTGCAGGGTTTCACCCTCTGCCAAAAACAACACGAAACAAAACCAACACCACAATGGAGATGGCGGCTAAGCAATGTTAAAGGGTTTGTTCAGCCAAAAATCAAAATTCTGTCAGTAATTACTCACCCTCATGTTGTTCCAACCCCGTAAGATTTTCGTTCATCTTCGGAACACAAATTAAGATATTTTTGATTAAATCTGAGAGCTGTCTCACTCCTCCTTCTATGTAATTGAAACTTGCTGGCCCAGAAAGTTAGTAAAGACAATATTTAAAATAGTCCAAGTGACTACAGCGGCTCAACCATAAGTTTATCAAGCGACGAGAATACTTTTTGTGCGCAAAAACAAACAAAAATAACGACAGCACAACGCTTCTGGGTTGTACGTCAGAACGTAACATTGTCCTTTCTAACTTTCTGGGCCGGCAAGTTTCAATTACATAGAAGCCTATGGAGGAGTGAGACAGCTCTCAGATTTAATCAAAATATCTTACTTTGTGTTCCGAAGATGAACAAAAGTCTTACGGGGTTGGATCAACATGAGGGTGAGTAATTACTGGCAGAATTTTCATTTTTGGGTGAACTAACCCTTTAAAGGAATGTTAAACACTCTGTTCATGTTGCTATGCAAGATTCACCTCTATAGGTCAAGCCTTGTATGAAAAATTTGCATATGAAGATGAGTGGGAATCTTCATGCTCTGTGCTAAAAAAAAAAAGCACGGCGCCCCAAGAGTAGTCCTTACCCAATTTAATAAGGAACACTTATTTAAGCACACATAAAAGCCAATAGACATCTCTAATACTCACATTCAATCACCTTAACTACCACTCAACAAGACAAATCATCACTACAAAATAGACTCATATTGGCTTTTATGCCCCTTGTCACCCAGTGTTAGTGTAGTATCATCAATATGTAGTTTAATAGGACGTACCACACGACCGCTGCCTAATGCGTGAGCCTGACCAAAGAAAACAACATGATATTTGTTGAAAACTGACTGGAGTATAGTTTCATGTACAAAAACAAAAAGTGTCACTGATACTCCCTAAATGTTATAAAACAAGTAAATGTTAAATTAAAGTAAATTAAAGTATATTTTAAATGGGCAGAAAGTTTAAGAAACACTAAGCCACTGTAAGAAAGAAAGCAAAGACAAACCTATTTTAAAAGCACACTGTTAAATTGTTGTTACATTATAAATTATGGGGAAAAAAGAAAATGAGGCATATCTATCCACTGGTATATAATATAATATAATATAATATAATATAATATAATATAATATAATATAATATAATATAATATAATTAGTGCTGTCAAATCGATTAATTGTGATTAATACTGCATTTAACATAAGTCTGTTTATATAATATATGTGTGTATATGTATATATGTATATATGTATATATATATATATATATATATATATATATATATATATATATATATATATATATATACACACACACACACACACATATATATGTGTGTGTGTGTGTGTGTGTGTGTGTGTGTGTGTGTATATATATATGCGTGTGTGTCTGTGTATATATATATAAACACTCATATGCATGTATAAATATATGTGTGAGTGTATATACAGTATAGACGCACACACACAGAGACATACGTATATATAAATATAAAATATATACACACATATATTATGTAAACAAACTTTTATGTTAGATGTGATTAATCGCAATTAATCGATTTGACAGCACTTAATATAATTATTGTATTATATTATATTATATTATAATTATTATTACTTTGCAAATATGGCTGGCTATCTCTATATTATCCCTTACTTCACCCTTTTATTTAAATCTTAATAATAACTTATCAAAATCTAACACTTTTTGAATGATGCACATAACTTAGGCATTATTCAAAAGGAGGAAGTTCGTTGAGCAATGTTGTCTTCCATTATGATCATAAAATCATCTTGATGACGGGTAACTGAAGTGATTTTAGTGTCGGCCCACTTCCTTTTGCAGTTTTCCCTATACTGGCCATGCAACATTGTGCAACATACACACATGAAGCAACAGCCCAGCTGAAAGACTATAAAGCGATCTCACTGCAGATGAAATAGTGATGAAATGACTCCTCCAACATAATGCAACATAATCTGTGGGCATGAGAATGTGGAAGATGTGTGCTTTACCTTGTTGTCCGAAGACAGCTTCAGTGTAAGGCAGGGAAAGGAAAGTAGAGCAGTTACAGCTCTCTATCTAGTGTACTGCAATAAAACTACAGTATCACTCACTATCTAGAATGGTTTAATAATCATTTTCATGTAAAAGGTCTGTGATTGTCAAATTTACAACCGTTCAAAGACCTCCGAGGTTTCGCAATCAGCACTGATCAGTTACGGTCCTTTAGGCAGGACCTAACACAGTCAGCTTGGCTAAATCTGAACCAGTCCATTTTTCATAAATTAAGCTTCACGTAGTAAATCTATCAAGGCGGATAGATTATATGATGCACTAATGTTCAATGTTTAGGGTACTTTTTTTTTTTGAAAGAAGACTTATATTTGATCAAAATACAATAAAAAAAAGACCCCAAACTTTTGAACGGTAGTGCAAGACATTATTCACTGAAAATCTTTCCCTTTTGGGATGTGTATCGTCAGCGTAGCTGCTTTCAATGTGTGAATAAGAATGACACGAGAAATTAGAGCAGTCCCAGACCGTTCCCCTAACAATACGCCCAAGCCCCCTAAGCAGCTGTATGGCATAGAGTAGCCTTTAATTGATCTTCTGAATTGAAAATGAAAGCACAAGTTCTCCTTTAACTCTCTCTCTCTCTCTCTCCACACTCAGGGCCTGCAATTTTGCGGCAATGGACAGACTCCTGAGAATCTAATTATACTTTCACAAGACTCAGGACAGTTAAGTGTGACCACAGCCTGCAGCCAACTGACTGATCTACACCAAGTTATTCTCATTTACTGTCCTGGGATCCACTCAACAAGGAAAACAACTTTGCAGGCAGGAACATGTCAAAAACATGGAGCTAAAGAAAGGTTTTGTTGCAGTTACCAGAGATTTGGAGTTCTGGCGAGACGGAGGCAGGAAAGACTGTACGCTGGTGGGAGCTTCCTTCTCTATGGAGTGCCTCCTCTGCGGAGCGAAGCGTTTGTCGGGTTGAGGAGTGGAAGATATGGGCAGGAACTTTGGGGGAACTGGGAAAAGACAAAATGGAGTGCGAAAATTCAGTTGAAGACGAACCAGAGAGTCAATGACATGTTTTTGTTGGACTGCAAATACAGAGTTCTGTATATTTCATGATGGTTCTTACTCTTTTTGTCCATGACGGACTCTGGAGATGTGTCCTCAACCAGTGAGGTGGATATGCTGGAGCTGCTGTCGGATTTTCGAGTGTTTTGGTCCTCCTGGAGTAAGAAAAAGAGGCTAATGCAATTGACTCCCACGGGCTTCACCTAGAAGTCTGGTTCAACATTTTGGCAGGGTTATTGCAATATAGAAAATATAAAACACACTCACGTCAGAGTCTGAGCTGTCGAGCTCGGCCAGCGTAGGTGCTTTGAGCAACCTCTTCCTCTGGGACAGCGGCTGACCTCCGGCTACACCGTTTACAGGGCTCCGAGCCGGCGTCGTGCCATTGGCCAGGGACAGTGTGCTGACGGCCAACTTTCGGGGTCCGTCAGGGATGTCTGTGTGTGGATGGACATTATGGACATAATCAGGCACCAATCAGAACAGCAATGGCTTGCACATTAGGAAAAAGTAGACTTTGTTTACACTGCACCCAACTACAAATAGTTTATCTGATCTTGAGCACTAACGGTTCACACTGAAATTGTTCGCATTGAGATTGTTCGCACTGAAATTGGATCTGTCTGGTAGCCATGTCTTAAGCATCAGCATGATGCTAAGAAACTGGGAAGTTTCCAAACAGTAAGTGGAAAGTGAGGATGGAAAACTGGAAATGTTGTCCATCATGGCATCTCGCTGTGTAAGGCGCATGAGTTACTGTATTTACACGTTCATGGATATACTGTGAAAGAAGCAGTTCACTCACTTATTCACTCTTTTACTACAATTTCACTATAAGGGAAAATTAGTGCATTCAGACACAGCTAGTAATACAATACATGTCTCAAACATTTGAAATCCAACATGACAATTTAGAGGTAAAAATATATATTTTTGGGTTTCAAAAATTATTATAGATTTCAAATCATATATCTAATGTATTTTGAATTATTAAAAATATATATATTTTTGCACTCAGCAACAAATGGCCTAGGTGGTATCAGGGTGAAAGGTTATGCACAGTAGAATCAAGTGATGAAATTGCATAGCACTGATGTCCATAGCAAATTAAAATAGTGTAATTCACAAAATCAAGTCAATAGAAGACAATTATGTCACAGTGTGACTGAAACAAAAATTCACAATTGACATTATGGCTATGGATTGATGATGTTTAAAAACAATATGGTTAACAGTTTGGGGTCGTTGAGATTTTGATAATGTTTTTAAAAGAAGTCACTTATGCTCACCAAGTTTGCAATTATTTGATACAGTAAAGCAGTGATATTGTGAAATATTATTACAATAATAAAAAAAAAAAACTTTTCTATTTGAATATATATATATAGTATATTTTAAAATGTAATGTATTCCTTTGATGGTAAAGCTGAATTTTCAGCATCATTACTCCAGTATTCAGTGTCACATGATCCTTCAGCAATCATTCTAATATGCTGATTTGGTGCTCATTAAACAGTTTATATTTTTATCAAATATTTGTTTTTATTGAAAAAAAGTTGTGCTGCTTAATATTTTTCTGGAAACTTTGATAATTTTTTTTTTTTTTTTCAGAATTCTTTGATGAATAGAAAGTAAAAAAAAGGACTCTCTATGGGACTCTCACACAACAAAAAGCATACAAACAGATTATTTAAGATAATAAAAACCAGTATACTACAGCTGAGATGCTGATCATTTCTATATTTAGAAAACAAATATACAAAAAAAAAAAAAAAAAAAAAAACACATCCATCTGTCAATGTTCCTCTAGATATTTCTAGAACAGCGATTTTTTTTTTATATGGACAGAGTATAAAAATAAACTGCAGCATATTAAATATTGATGCCTGCGGACTCAGAGTTACATAACCCCTCTTAAACTAGACTAATCCTCATTCAGAAATGAATTCTGTGAGATCTGTGTTTGATTCATACACAAGCTCTCAGAACCCAGGCATTTCTCGCACTGGGCTCAGAGGTGATGTGACAGTCATGCTTGCATCAGGAATACTTTACCTGAGCTTCGGAACAAGTCCTGTGGGGTGCTCATACTTTTGCCTGCGCCTAAAAAGGAACATATTTTTCAATATGATCCCAACAGCACAAAACAGGTCTTTCTGTACCTGACTTTCACACAGTAAGGTAATATTATCAGTGTAAACCACACTTAGGTTAACCAATCAGCAGCTTTGAGGCTAACTTGTGACTGTGACATCAGCACAATAAAGCACAAACACAGTGCATCCACAGAGAAGCAGCAGCCATACATGACAGAGGATTAGTGGGATATGGAGGTGGAAAGAAGTGTGCGCTATAGCAGAGGGAGGAATTATAGAGGAAAGTCCAGTGCAAACAGCCATATTGGAGGCTAGGAAAAACGGTTTTAAAATTTAAAACTATTGGCCTTAGTGTATATGGTTTGTTTAATATAACGCAAATGAAAACAAGGCTGCGAGAGAAGGAAATACAGTGGGCTTTATTCATTAAACACCGACAATGATTAACTCCGCATTGCTTTCATTTGCGTAAAAGCTGAGCTTGCGGTCACTAATGTTGTCAGAAATTGCCAACTCTCATTGGAAATGAAATATGCTTCTGCAAAATGCTGTCAGTAGCTATGTTTCCATCCACATATTTATATGCAAATTTTAGAATATGGCATTTAAAAAAAACTGAATGAAAATGACGAGATGCACATAAATTCTTAAAATATGCATAATAAAAATGTGCTCAGTTGAGGTGAATAATTTATTATTCTGTAACAAAAAATTTGCATAAACTATGATGGAAACGCATTTACCTGAAAATTTCTGGATGCGCAAAAAGAAAAAGAAATCACATGACCGTCTCAACAGATCATGTGATTGGATAACTGGACTAACCTGCAGAACAAACTCATTGCACACCATCTAAAATTGTGTCAATATTCTGAAATGTCTAAGTGTCATCAAAATGATTTGGTATAATTACCTGCCAGAACTATCTCACACCTCTAACATGATAAGTGATAAGATAACATGACAGTGTTTGTTTTATATGATAGTTTAATTCTTCAAAGTTGAATTTTTGTGGGAACACTCCTTATATCAAGGTTTTTAAAAACGGTGTCTGGAAACTCCCCATGTATTTTTAGGGCTGTCAAAATGAATATACTTGCATCGTACTTATTAACTTGAGCTATCAATTAAATAACGCAATTGTTTTAAATCTATTTAACAAATCATTTTATTCCGTTGTTTTAACGGCAATAACTAAAAATGTATTTGGTTATTACTTTCTAGGGAGAATTTCCTTGTTCATAACATTTGTGGATGGAAAAAAAACATGATACCACCATAAATTATTAATTAAATGAGATATATATCCCCATGTATGCCTCATTTTCATTGGCGTCAAATTAAATATGCTTTATACTTATATAACTAAAGTCTATTCATAGATAAGAATACCATCTGGTTATTAAAAATCACAATAAGAATCAGGACATGAGAGTTACTCTCTATTCACAGGCCACAGCAATGGATATCCAAGTCAATCTTAACAACCATAACCAAATGTATTAAAGATGGCTACAAACATGGAAGAGAGTCCATAATTTAATAGATTTGACTGATAAGTAAATACTTCATTTGAAGTCATTGCTCGCAGAAAAGCCTATAAAAACCTAGATTTATTCTCTACATCTGGGTTTTATTTGTTTGAATGTGTCTTACTTGGTCAGCCTGAAGTTTCAGAATAAACCTTTATATACGGTACACAGTTAAAATAGTAATATCTGATATTTCTGAAACTGGAATACACTACATGCCTTTTTCAAATCTGAACAGATTTTAAAACACGAGGCATCATACACTTGACAACTCAGTGAATGGTTAAAGAAACTCTGTGCATCATACACTAACACCCTGTCTACACCAGATATATTATATGATATATAACTTTATTGTCAGACAAAGTCGGAAATTTGTCTTGCATTACATTAAGTTAATTCACACTTACAAGAACCATACCACGGCGTGACACGACGTGACAAAAGCACATAGAACCCATTATAATCAGTGATGCTGTCTACACTGGATGCGGCGCGACGCGACAAATTACCGACAGTAAACTGATGCCCCAATTTCTGCAGTTCTTTAAGCGCTCACGCTACTTCTGACAAGAAGTGTAAATGTCACAGTGTAAATGTCGTGTCACAGTGTAAATGACTGAGGATCACACACACCACCAGACTTTCAAGTCGTTCCGGACACAACAAACTTACACAGAAACGTGCCTTATTGCTAGAAAATGCATGACAAATGAAAACAATGTGTTTTAAAATAGTCTCAAAACATTAAAAAAAGTAGTCTATATTCATCCTACACTACGTTATTTCCTGTAAACTCCAACTGACCAAAATCTGCAGACTGACTTTGCACTGCAAATAGGGGCAAAAGCTGTGTAGTGTATTCCAGCCTTTCCAGAATGCGATCCTGGCCTAAACAATATAAGAAGGATTTCCTTTAGACTGAAGGCACTGCCTTGTCCTCTTCCTCCTCTGAGGACTATCAGGCTCAATGCCACAACCCCACCAGCAGAGGAGCGTGACATGAGGGTAGGGGCGACCGGGGAGGTCAGGCACAACCACAGAAGCAGGGTCAGTGAGCTAACAGCGGTAAAGCCACAGTGAAGTCTTTACCTGATGAATCAAAACTGACAGACATGCTAAGTGGGCGAATTACTGTGAGAGAGAGGCAGAGGTTATGGATGAAAAGAGAGGGAGGAGAAGATAAATAAAGCCATGGGTTAAAACAAGGTATTAAATGTAAATGCATTCAATCAATGTTAGATATAAAGGATGCTGCTCTGTAAATCTGTTAATAAACAGGAACACAATTCTACAATGTCATTTCTTTTAGGATCAAGAAAGAATCCATGTTTTTTTTGACAATTTTATACCAGACAACCACTATACATGTAAAACTGACAAAGCTATGATTCACATTACAAAACTGAGGACTGATGAAGCTTTCTGACAACATATAATGGATAGCACATTCACACAACCAGTTGCATACAATCAACTTTTTAAAACTATTTTAAGATCAAGAACGAAAAATATATATATATATATTCTCACAATCTTGCACTGGGCAAACACTATTTAACCTTAAAGCTAAAATGTGAGAAAATACTGAAGTTCAGTCCAACTATTCACAAAACATACAGTAGATATTATGATAATCTCCTTTAAATTTTAAAGGTTTATAGACTGTAGACACTGAACTTTGTCTCTTGAGGCAGGAGAAAACAATACTCTTTTCACCACACAAACTGAAAATACGTCCATGCAAACTTTAAGCTTTATTAAGTCTGCTTCAAGCGACTTAAATCTTGAGACATTTATCCAATATGAATCAGTCTGATATAACGATCGGCAGATTTGTGCTTGTGTAACTGTACAATCATCTTACAATCTTTAACTACGGAAATCTACAGAGCAAATCTCAGGGCAAATACACTATTAGGATTACGTACCCTCTCTATAACCTTGTAAACATCAATGGAGCTGATGTACACTATGTTACATGAATCTAATGTTGTGTAACAAGGTGAATAAATACATTTTAAAAACCTACAGTATCAATCCAAGGTGAGGAATATTAAAGATTTACAGCTGTAAATGAAATGGGCAGCACAGAGTTAGAGACACAGGGCTTTACTACAGACACTGTTAGAGGCAATTGAAAACTGCAATGGTTCAGTTTAACACGAGCAGCCATGCATGAAAATGACACACTGTCACACATCTGTACTGCTGTCTGTCATGAGGTCAATCTCTATCACATCGACACATACAGTACTCACCTCCCTCCACATGACTGATATACTTGATATTTAGGTTAACAGCATGAAGTAAGGTTTTAAATGTAAATACAATGCTACGTAAAATAAATAATGTATATAGAATATGAATAGAATGCATTTGGAAAAATATTTGTGCACAGAACGATAAACATGGAGAAACGGTGCACTGATAAATGATGAACACTAGCAGTCAAAAATATGGACACACTTGATTAAAATATTTCCCATGATCTTAATAACCTTTTGATTATGCTTAAATCTTTAGAAACTGTGCCTACATTTGAATATCTTTATTTAAAATATATATATTTCATAAATTAAAATATTAGATATTTTATCATCTAATGATTATTGTTAAAAGTTGTTTATAACATAATTATGTATAATGTTTTCTTTTTTATGGACAAGTTGGACTAGTTAGTGAAGGATAAGCAACATTTTTGGTCACTATATAAATCCAATACTTCCATTTGTGTTATTTCATAGTTCTGATAACTTTATTATTATTATTGTAAAATCGGAAAAATCAGAAAAATAATTATAATAAGAAAGAAAGAGTAGATGTCCCCAGATGTTTGACTGGTAGTGTAGGCTATATAATGGCGTGTTTTGTTATTAGTATATGTAGTCCAGCTTATGTTTTAGTCATATGTGAAGAAGTGTGTGAAAGTGCACTAACCGAGTCGACTTCTACGGAGCATGTCAGGTGAGACAGGCCTCAGCTTTCTCTCCGACTTGATCTCTTCCAGGATACGTTCATGAAGACTTGGAGGTATTTGAGGATGAGGCTTAAGTTTACGAGCAGAAGCCTTAAAGCACATCCAAACACACAAGGAACAATGGTTGAAAGGTTTGTGTTAATAGGTGTATAATTTGTATGAATAGATTCATTTAAATTTTAAAGATACTCCAGCCCAGCTCACACATGACCAAAAGTAAGTGTATTTTTGTATGCTTTAATGCTCACAGGATTCAGTGGAGGCCTGGATCGAATGAACTCCAGTATGACCTCATGGGCACTCTTCTTTAACCTCGGAGGAATGTCACCATTGACCTACAGTAAAAAGAAGGCACAGCAGGGATCAAAGGTCAGACAGGCTCTTTACAATAAGCACATGTTGTCAGTAAACTAAAACGCAAAGTCTGTGTCATTTGCAATGAGTCCTGTCAAGTGTCCTGTCTGAAGAATGCATTAAAATATTATTAGTGACAGCTATGTGCTATTGTCTCTGCATTAATAACTGGAGGCTTGTTGAGTAAAAATTTGACCCATTACCTCACTAGGTTCAAATTGGCCTATCATGCAAGGCGTCGACTCTGACGTGGCAGCTCTCTGAAAGGTTTGCAACCATATATGTCTATTTCTACACAATAACCTCCAGCCATCTTGATATACTTTTTTCAGTGTCATTCACTTGATCCAGTTCAACCCTAAAAAACATTTTTTTTACCCTGCAGCTTCAGAAATAAGCCTGCTTGAATTCTGATAAGCAAAGTAAACATTGTTGTGGTTTATGATCCCTGTAACAAACAGCAATAAAAATGAATTGAACTGTGTGACTGTAATGTTGGTACAAAAGAAAAAGTGACTCATGCTTGTTTGTTCATGGAGAAATAAAGTTCAAAAAGATGCTGAAATCACAAGATATGCTCTGAAAACAGTCAGTATTCAGTCATGCAAGTTGCAACCTAATCAGGATTCATCAATTCATATATTTATCTATACATGTCCACACACTAACCATGACTTTGCGAAGTTTGTAGCGTTGCGAGCGGATGTCATCCATGAGCATCTCATAAGGCGTGAGCTGGTACTCGAAGGGTAGAGGGTTATATAGACGCTCCTGGACCTTCTTCAGCTTCACGCCATGTCTTAGGTCCCTCATTACCTGCACCCAAAACCGTGCCTGTGGAAAAACACGTCCTGAACCAAAGTGCACTCTTAACAGAGCCCAGTCTGAATGCATTCAGCACCATTATTTTGGCTTGTGGGATTGCTCTTACCCAGTCAGCATTTTGCAACTCATTCAGGTCTTTGACGGGCTCCTGTGTTTCTCCTTCCATCTTTCGCAAATTCTGAGAAAAAAAAAAGACAGAAAAAGATCTTAAGACATATTCCTAAGGTTTCAGAAGAGGGCTGTGAAGATCCTGCAAGGGGTCCATCCATAGACATATATATAAATAATTCTCAAAACTGAAATATAACCTATATATATATATATATATAACCTAATATAATCTATATATAACATTTTATTTATGTAGAAATGTAGTTTTCCCCCCAATATTTCTTAAACCATATTTTAAAATGTCTAAATAAAAATAAATGTATTAAATTTACAGTATCTCACAAAAGTGAGTACACCCCTCACATTTCAGCAAACATTTTAGTATACCTTCTCAAGAGACAATACTATAGAAATGAAACTTGGATATATTTTAGAGTAGTCAATGTGCTGCTTGTATAGCAGTATATATTTACTGTCCTTTGAAAAAAACTCAACATACAGACATTATTGTCAAAATAGCTGGAAACAAAAGTGAGTACAATGTACTGGAAATATTCAATAAAATGTATTCCGAATTAGTGTAACAGATGGCCTAGATTGTCCTCAGTCTGGTGTTAAAATAGGAAAAAGTCAATGTCGCTTTAACCATTGTGGGTCTGGCTTGTTTGTAAATCGATTTGTTCTCATGTGACAGACAGTCCCAGTAAGGAGGACAATATTAATCCATCAATATTGTAGCATGATCAATACGCAGCTAATCCAGTCTTTAACTACTTTAACTAGTCTACACTACACTGGCAAAAGGTCATTTCCACACAGGGTTGAAGTTGGGACAACGGCATCCATGATGGTGGTAATGGCTGTCACCTGCAACCAATCGACAAACTATAAAAACGTGTTTAGTAGACTATAGCTCAGAATATGCTCTCATCCTGTTTGTTTTGAGTTTAAGTGGTTTGACATTCACAACAAAATAAATGAGATTTACCATCACAGGACAAATGAAAATGTGTACGATTAAATTAGGATGTGTTCTGGCATAGCCTTCAAATTATATAAGCCAGGCTTATGGTCAGAACAATAAATCATTCTTTTGCTGCCGCCTGGATTGCTTATTAAATTCCTTTGGTGATTTTGCAGTCTTTCCCCCTCCTCAAAAGTAGAAGTGGGCTTTACCCAGCCCTGACGCGGATTTAGCATGAATGAACAGAAACACACAGACAGAGCTAATATCTGAGCAGAATGAGTCAGATCTCTTAAATCAAACACAACTGTGCTGCATCACAAAACACAATCTAAAAAGGAGGAATTCATTGATGCATAAGAAAGAAAGAAAAAGCTCTGAATCATCAGAGTGAGACTATTTCTGTCAATCTAGCAAAGATCAAAAGAACCACACAGCAGATTCTGCCTTTTTCCACTCGCTCTCTTCACCTCTAAAACATTCAATCCAGCTTCTAAAAATGGTGTAGCATTCAGTTCAAAACTTCATCTAACTAACACACCTCCCAGTAATATTCAACTGAGTAATTGATCTAGGCTACAGAGAAATTCTCATACTTCACACAATCAGTGTGCAATTTGTCAATGTTATTTCACACTTTTAATGACTTAACTATTATTTAACATGTGAAAATCAGAACTATTAAGATTGAGTAGGTGTGTGCATGAACTTTTCACTAGCAATGTCAAACATGCAAAAAGACGACCATGTCATAAAATTTTAATTTTGATAAGCTGTTGCACACTATAAATTGGCTTGTTTTTTGTAGTTAATAAATAAAGATTACTGGAGTACATTTTGCACGAAAATACAGTTTCATTCTTTCTACTTTAAAATGTCTTGTTTTATTCAATGTGTTACTTGTTCTACTATTTAGGACAGATAGCATGTGAAATTGGTCCTGGATTAGCTGTTTAAGATGTGTTTGACTAGAGATAGGACTAAATTCGGGTTTAGGATTGAGCAGCCCTGCTCTAGACCCATGATAAGTGCTCCTGTTTCACCCACGAGGCCACGACCCGACAACATGTGACCTCCACCCAGTGCCACTTGGTGCTGGAGGATTAGGAGCTATAGCAAGCAGGTTAATGCCTTTGAGAGAAAGAACACATTCAGTGGGATAAGGCTCATGTTACATGTTCACATGACATTTGATTACATGTGACAGTTTAAAACAAACAACACATTACACAAAAATGGGATAAACATGCCTGTATGACTAGGGAGATCAAACAGCTATCCCCTTAAAACTGGAAGGAAGCTAAAACACAATTACAATTCAATTGAACTCTAAAATCAAATTATGAATTGAAAGAATATCTCAGAGTGTCAGAGACAAACCAGAGACTGATCCTGACCATGTACAGGCTTCAGTGAGCACAGTCTAGTCAGACTGGCAGACTCAGAAAGAGCTGGTTATCCAGAGAGCAAAGAGTGTGTGCTAGGACAGGAGACATTGAGACAGAGATGCACTTCCTCCTTCACTGTCACAGATTTAAATCAATAAGAGACCTCCACATAAAAAAGAAAATTCATAAACTTAATAAAGAACTTTACAGCCATGACTGAAGTAGAACAAATAAAGATAATATAGGGACAGACAGCAGCACAGGCTGTGAGATATGTGTAGATGTGCCACAGCATTTGGGATGAACTGGAATGGAGATTACGGGTCAGTCCTTTTCATTCAAGCCTGATCTCACAAATGCTCTACTGAATGAATGGGCAAACTTTCCCACAGAAGCACTCCAACTAGGAGTAGCAGAGTGGTAGCTGTTATAGCTGCAACGGGGGGACCAACTCCATAATAATGTCTATGTATTTAGAATGTGATTTTATCACAGTCCCTGTTGGTGTAATGGTCAGGTGTCCCAATACTTTTGTCCATATTGCATGCATATGTATGGATGGATGCATACGTCTATGTATCTATAGGTATGTAATGGTGAATGTATCGATGCATGCATATATGCAATTATGTAATTATGGATGGATGGATGGATGATGTGTTTATGGATAAATGGACGGATGGATGGATAACATAGTGCAGTCATAATAGTGCAGTGCATGCTGTTTATTAATGAAATGTCAAGTATTGACAGGTAAAGATGTTTATAAATGATATCCATGAAAAGATTAGAGCGAATCTCTTCAAAAAAAAGTTTCTGCATGACTTGAATGTAACATTTAGTCCCTCTTCCATTTAGTTAATGAATGGTATGAGGGCCATGCTATATGCAAATATTGTTTTTAAGAGTTAATAGTATCTAAATAAAACCATGTCATAGAAGTATAACACTTCATTATAATGTTTGTTAATAAATCACTGGAACACTTTTTTGACAGTTATATCAATAATAATTGGCTTAACTTATAAAGTTAAGAGCTTGCCAAACTAAAGTCTTGCTTTATTTTTAAAAATGGCTCTGAAAATATTTGAGATATAATAATATAATAATGAGGCACGTGAAATCAAATATGTAAAGGTAAAAGGTAAATAAGAACATATTTATAATAATCAATATATGGTTAAAAAAAAAAAAATCAGTAAATACCAAAATAATTACATATCCATACTTTAGCAAATTATTTATTGTAGTGGATTATAGAAGAATTTCATTAAATATTGAACAGAAATACCAGATCTGTGTAGATAATGTATATGTAAATGTCTGAGAATACTGAAAGCCCTGTAGGAAATCACTGGTACAAGATTTACAGAATTAAAACCTGATTAAACAAGCATATGGCAATGCGTTAGGTAATAACGCACTAAAGCATTGTTGGTTTCAATCCACCTTCACAGTCCACGGCCTGTTTATGAGTCACTTATGCGGTCAGCCCACTCACTCTATTCTATCTGATAAACACAAACAGCCTCATGAGACTTGCAGCAATGTAAATATACAGCTGTTTGGATTTTCCCCCAATCATACCAATATTGTTGTAAGACGCTGACCGTTCCATTTTTTGTTTTGTTTTTGGCATAAATGACACAGAACTGAGAACACAACCCTGTGTGTGTGTGTGTGTGTGTGTGTGTGTGTGTGTGTGTGTGTGTATTTTTTTAAATTAACCCACTATTGGCAGTTGTGCCATAAATAACTGTGTAGACGTGAGTGTCATTACCTCTTTGGCACACTTGATCTTCTCCAAGAAGGTGCGTAGCTCCTTGGTCTCTGCGTACAGGGCTCGACATACGGCCTGGTAGTGGTTGGGAGCATCCGTTGGGCTGGGGAGGTGAGACGTGCAGAGCTGGAGAGGAGAAAACAGTGAGACTAAAATCACAGCATGAGACCAGGAATTCCCAAACTGAACCTTTTTAAGTTATTTCTATTTTTTATTATTATTTTATTGGCAATATTTCAAGTGTTTTATTTAGATTGCTATTATTTTAAAAGTATCTATTTATTTAAATTTTTAATTATTAGTTTTTCATCTACTCACAAACCCCGTGCAGTTGGGATTTATGAAACCCTGCACTAGAGGTCCATTGATTTGTTTGGGCAACCATCATATGACCAGATGTTGAGACGTTATTGTCCCTTAGACTGAGACCAAACAAGCAATGACAGGAGAAATTTCCCATTTGAATGTTGCTATAAATATACTATACACACAAATGCTCCCAAACATTCCACTGTTTGCCCCATTCACAGGCAAATTGGTTACATTACGACTACAAATCTTTACTAATCGCTCTGTTTGTCAAGAAGTCTCGTTCCTAAAATAGTTCACAGGGTTTTAGAGGAGAGAGGTGCATTTTAAGGTCAATGCATGTCTCCGTCTGATAAGTTAATCCTTGCATCTTTTACAGACTTTAAGAAAATCATCTTCTGAATCAGTACAAGTTAATTCTTGCATTACACATTATGATTTGGCACATAGCTGAGAGCCAAACCCAAAGCTTGCATGCCTAGCAGCTCAAAAACACAGGCCCGTTTAAAGTTCAGTGTCCCAGGTATAATAGTTTGAGCATGACACGCATTTTAAATACACAATTACTCCGACCAAAGACACCTCCAACCGGCTTAATGACATTTTCCCCACACCTTCCTTGAGCTCTGCCCTCTTCAGGAATGTCTTACACAGCGCAGATTCACTATCTCCATGACGTGTTTTGCTGAGGAATCACGCTTGACGAGAATACTGACTACGCCAAGGGAAAGTGAATACAACTTAGGGGAGGAAACCTGCTAGACTTGACAGGAGGAAGATAAGAAGTGAAAAAAATGGATCAGCGTTTAAGGAGAATGTGGCAGAGGACGTTAAAAGAATGCTCCACAAAGTCCTTTTACTTTCCCATTCCAAGCGAAAGGGCCGATATAATAAAAGAGGCACGTCTCAACGATAGTACACTATCTTTATCTTTTTGTAAACCTTTCTCTGTCTAATTAAAGAATTTAAAAGGTTTCACCAGGCAGAGTATAAATACAGTCAGTCAGCTTGAAGGAATCTAATGTCATGGTTCGTTTCTGTGCTCAACCTCAATACTAAAGTCAAAGACAGAAAGGAAGGAATGAAAGGACAGAGATTATCTAACTTGTCCTGAAAAGGCCCTGCAGAGAATAATGCAGAACGTACTGTGACCCACACTGACCATTACCAGATGCATGTTGTTGTTTGATGCATGTGGTTTATCTTTCCATGGGTATTTTCATGGCGAACAACAAGCTAAAGGTACTGCTTATTACGATGCGGACTCATGCTAAAGCTAGTATCTGTGTGCGCGCAGTCTGGCCATATTCTTTCTTTCCGCAGCTCGTAAAGAGTTCCTCCATTAGCATATTGATAAATATGACTGTGATTTAAAATAACTGCTGCTAAGTGTCTTTATGGAGTCTCTGGGTAATGTGTTACTGGAGTGGGCCTGAGGGAGCAGCATAATGAACACCAGCTGAGAGAGCATCTCTCAGTAAATAACATTCACAGATCTTAAGAGAGAATAGATTAATCCAAGATCTTGCTTCCCAAGACCCACAAAGGGGGAAAACTGGCTTTTTTTTAAGTTATGTAAAAACGTATAAAAATTCGATATGGATTATATTGTATACATTACACTTAATTAAAAATCTATATTTCAATATATATGATTTCAACTCTTTCCCCACCAGTGTTTTTTTTTTTTATGTTGTCAGTCATCGCTTGAATTTTTGATCCCCCCAGCATATTATTTTGTTTGAATATCTGAACATACAATATATCAAAACAAAAAAATATTTTTCTCTAGCTTCATGTATTCTTTTTTATCAACACTTGAATGTGGGTGAGTTTCATAAAAAACATTTTGAACAAAAAGCTGAGAAAATTGCATTTGTTTCGCCCAGATCAGATTCAGATTCAAAATGATGATCGAAACATAGATGGGGAAGATCGAGTCCATCAACACCTCCAATGCTTCACAGTCAGTACCTTTCATGGGTTTGTCATTTTATCCGGTAACAGTTTTGATTTATATGCTGCTAAAGCTGGGGCCACACTGAAAGACTTTTCAAATGTGAGAGACCACAAACATGACGATAAGAAATCATAGATTTAACCATTTTGTTCCTCTAGTGTGTGGAGTGCATCGATGTGACCAGGAAAGCACAACACACACTTACAGATCCCATTCACAAACAACCAGAGTCCCGCCTCTGAACACAGGAAATCTCGCAAAATCTCTCGCATCAAACGTGACTTTAAAGTAAACAAACATGGCGGACGACCGGCAAGAAGAAATGGCGCTTATAGTGTATGCAGAAAATTGAAAGGAAAATGTTTAGATGAAGTCGTGGAGACGGTGTGAACATGGACTTTACACGAGTATTCTGCCAGCTCGCTTTCTGATTGGGTATTGTTTTGTTTCACGTGATAATCTCTAGTCTAGAGTGTCCAAAATTCCAAGTGTTGTGTCATAAATTACGGAAAATTCCGTCAGGGAAAGAGTTAATAAAATTATGATACGATAACATTTAATAAAATTATAATAAAATTGATGGTAACACTTGTTACGTATGTTACATGTACTTGCAATAGTATTAACAGTTAATTATGCATAATTACATGCAACTAACCCTCAACCAAACCCTAATCCTACCCTAACTATGTAGTAAGTACATGCACTTAATTAATATTACTCAGTACTTAAATATATAATTACACTGTAACAATGACGCCGTAAAATAAAATGTAACCAAATTGATTATAACCTGTATAACCTGATGTATAATGATCTATCAATACTCACAGAAATGATGTCACGGTAGCCACGAATGTTGGAGACTTCTGCAGGTTCTTCCTCTCCCTCATCCTCCTCTTCCGTTGCCTCGTATCCCTCATCAGGACAGTCTGTTTCCGTGTCTGCCATGTTGGTCATGAGGTCGATGAGCTGCTCCAGAGGAGGGCTGAGTTCTCGCTCCTCATTCTCCTTCAGCCCGTAATCCAAAGCCTTGTAGATCATTATACCCAGAGACTCTATGATCTGTAACGCACACAGTCACATTCGTCAAGCATTACTGAATAAATAACCATAAAGTCAGAAGCAAAACTTTATTTTACAACCCATATCATGACCACTGATAAATAGAATCAGAAGCCAGCTCATGAGAAAGAGCCTCTTGGAGACGCCTCATTACAGTCTTATGACTCTCAGAGGCCTGCATGGTTTAATGGAGGGGGAATTCAGATGTTCAGATGTGACGAGCGCTGGATACTTGGCTCAAATAGGGCTTGACAATAGTGCTGCATTTATGTTATCTGTTGTAAACCTGTCTTGTCAAGATACATTATAGGATTTATGCTAATGAATGTCAATTGATGAATTACTATAAATAAATTAATTGTATTTAAATACAATAATAAATAAAAAAAGTTTTTAAAAAAACGCAACAATTTTTATTTTTGCAAATTATTTTTATATATAATTATATACAATTATTTATGCTAATGAATGTCAAATGATGAATTATTATTAATAAATTTATTGTATTTAAAACAATAAGAATATGTTCATCTTGACGCTTTATAAAAAAAATTATATAGCAACAATATTTATTATCCCTTATCAGTTATTTATGCTTTACAATGAATTTTTTGTTGTAAATTAGTCATACATATACAAACTATAATAACTGTTAATATATTAAATAATGTATTTGATATTTATTTATTCATTCATTTAAAGATACTCTGACATTATATAAAAAATATATTATACTGTTAATTAGGGGTGTAACAACAATATATCGTGTCACAATATATCGCAATACAAAAATGCAATAATATGTATCGTGGATAGTTCACCCAAAATAAAAATTACCCTGTAAGAAAAATTTTACATTTTCAGAGTAAGTACTACATTAAACTACAATATATTATGTTGAATATAATGTATAATAATGGGGAAATATTAGTGGGTCCTGATAATTCTATTTTAAATATATCTAGCCATTGACAGAGTGCAAGAAGCATATTCGTCTATAATAATTATGTATTTTCAGGTTCAGAATCATGAATATATTTATTCTGGTGTCACCATTGTCCAAGCCTATTCATTTACACCCACAATGTTATATCAAATTTAGCATTTAATCAACAGTACATTTTTTCTTAACCTTTTATTATATGTCTTGGAGTATCGCAATAATATCGTATCGTGATATGTATCGTATCGTGAAATTAGGGTATCGTTACACCCCTACTGTTAATATTATTAGTGTTAAGGACATTTAATTATTTACTCTTTCATTCATATTAAACCATATTCTGACTAACTATATACAACGTTTCTAAATATAGCAACAAAAAAAAAAATGTAATTTGAGCCTCATGGACACCTTTCAGTGAATCAAATTTCCAGATAAATCTGAACCCATGCTGTTGCCCACCGTGTGCCTGACTGTTTCTGTGGACACAAAGGCCCTCTGTTATCACATGAGCCATCAAGGAGTTGATTGACTGGCCTAGTGTTTTGTACAAGCTCAATATAAGGTTCATGTAACAGAAGCGGATGTACTCGTGAGTCAACTAAAAATCAGCCTGGGAATCACTGAAGCTGGGTTCACATCGGGAGACTGTCATGACCCAACAAGCAATCGATTAAACTTAACTAATACAATTGAGCTGCAAGAACAGCTCATGCAGGGCAAATTATATTATGCAATTACCGAAAGAGTGGTAAAACCAACTATTTTGCCAATGCAAAAGTTTGGCAAACATCTCAGAACAACAAGATGGTCTGATAAATTAGTTCAAATAAGGAAGAATCAAGACAATCTAGATAAAGATTTACTCTCAACCCTTTGTCAATAAACTTAAACAAAACATGCAATAGAGAAATAATTGTTTATAAAGGGAGCTATACGAAACGCCTTATCAGCGAAAAGAGATCAAAACCAACATAATTATTGTTATGTAAGAGAGTGCTCAAACAGATGAGGCTTCGCCATCATGTCTCCTAAACATTTCACCACTTCCAGCGCTGATGCACAAACCAAGACTCATCAGAGCTGCTCATCTCTATATCAATATTGACATTTTCCAGGCGTGGATTTCCTAGTTCATACCCGCTTAAACATGCTGTGTTCCAGACGTTAATCCTTGTCATGAGGAAAACAAATATTATAAGTGTCCTGCTCTTATGTAATCTAATCGTCTATGTAATACACTACACAAGAGCTCAGCTACATGATTCAAGCCTAGCCTGCATGATCGCAAACACAGAATGGACCCTAAACAGTGTGTAACAGTCAAGGATTCATTTATTACTAGCAGACTTGTTTTTAGTTGTTTAATAACACTTCAATGCTATGAGTGGGCAGTATGAGAGAATTCTCATATCTCATGTTATAAATAGGGATCAATCTACAGTATATTACAATTCTGGCTAATACAGATGATAATTATTACCAATAAATGGTCAATATAAAAATGTTATACTATTTTGTATTTTATACTATTCAGTTTGATATTTGACAGTGTTATAAAATTATTACTGTTTTAAAGATTAAAGGGGTACTTTACCACTTTCAATAAAACTTGGTTTCTTACACAGTAGAAACTAGAAAAGCGGAGAAAAATTAATTCGGAGAGGAGAATACCTGAGAGGAGAAAAATAGGCAGGAAAACTTCACCACCCATAATGCACTGGGCACTGTTGCTGCTGCTATAGTATTACATTTTAACCATAACGCTGTTTGAAGACTATACATAGCTAGCTCAATACAATTTTCAGTGATCAACCTTACCCTCACAATAACTGTTCTGTTAATAACCCTCTGTCGATCCGGCTGTCCGTGTGCGGGGATACAAATATGTAAAAGTATAATTTGTAGTTTTCACGAAAGCCAAAAGTTTTAATACATGTAAATTTCTTGGCCTAGGTAACATGGAAAATGAGTAAACATTGTTCATTAACTTCATTTACATATACTACCGACATTGTAACAATAAAAAGCGGGTTGAAAATTGGCAAAGTTAGACTTTCATTTTAATTGAGCATTCATTGACTGAGAAGGTAATCAAAATGTAAAAATAGAGGAAACGAGCATGCAAAATTAATTTGAAATAATATTATTTAATATTTACAACTAAATAAAATTCAATATAGATCAGTGTAGTCAAAGTCAACCAATACAGATCAACTATAAAATCGACTTGTTTAAACCATGTCCTGTTCAGTTTTCCAGCCTTGCTCCATGATTCTTTGTCACTCTCACATAACATAAGTCCTGCCCTCAGTATAAAAACTCTGTTATAAACATTCTTCCATCGATGTCCTATTATGCCATCATTTTCAGGTGTGGTCAACATCAACAAAGCATCAGACATCCACCTCAATTACACATCTGGGAGAGGCAGTGCTTTTACATAACATAAGGTCACCGAAAACGGGAAGTCAGGAGGAGGAGGATGTTGTATGATGATGCAAAATGCAACGACAGCTTATCGAGTGGCTCATCATTTATTAAATAATAGAGAGGTTGTTTGGCACATGTCAGTAACTAACTGGTTTCACCCAGACAACAGATCCACATATGACAGGCCTATTTTTTTCTACTTACTTGCTACACACATACACATATAATGTGTATATATATATATACACTGTAAGCAGTGGAGGGTGTGACTGTGAGAACATCGAGTTCCTGCAGACGTCTTGAAACAGTGGAGAAACACAGGACTATTCTCTCTGCAGTTTTCTCTCCAGGCTTGTGACTCAGAAGGAATGAGGGAAAAAAATGAGTTTGAGAGAGAGAGCAGTGATGGTGGAGGGAAAGTGACAGAAGAGACAGCAAACATCCTGACACACTAACACATACAGGGCTACATCCAGTCAGAAGCACAAGACTTGAACTAGACATGCTCATGAGAGAATTTTTATGCTGATCAGCTCTAAATCATTGTTTATTTTCTGATAGTGGAGACCATTAGTTTTATTGGTCATGCCATGCATTTGCCTGGTCATGCCAAGCCCTCAACCCCCAACAAACCCACTTTGGAGTGATATTTCATCTCCCTCAGTTTAAGTTCACAATAATGATGCCAGTTGCCTTCCTCTCTTGTGAGCTCTCTCTCTCTGTCTCACGCTACGCAAAACAATGAAGACACAGGCTACTGTTCGCTCAGCCCAGTTCACATGACATCACTGCTCCGAGGCAAATCCTGAGTTTGTTAAGCCTGTTCTCAAGGCCTGATTTAAGGATGAACAATATTCATAACCCTAACAATTTGTTACAATAGTTGCTCTTGATTTTTTAAATATGTTTTGTGCATGCATAATTGAGACAATTTCTTTTAAATAGATACCATTAGCTAGTTTTGTAAATTGCCTCTGCCCAATAATTATATAATAGCCATAATAATTATTGTTATTATTATTATATAATCTACTCATATGTAATACCAATAAAATTCACGTATACTTTTTTTTTCTTTACTATATTCTTTTCCTATGGTACTTGTATACCAACCAGACCTATAACAGAACCTGACTAAAGCAGCAAAAACAAAAGTCTCACCATTAAAAGCCATGTCCCAAGCACTTCAACAACAACAACAAAAAAGTACAGTAGCCTTGTTTGAACCAGTGTAAGTTTTAAAAATTAATTTTACACTCCTATGGCTAACTTTCCTTACCAAAAAAAAAAAAAAGATAATAAAAAATTATATTTATATTTCAAGCAATTCAAAACCATCATGGCGAACAGTGTGCATCTGAAGTGTCTCAGCTGAAGGAAATAGTACATTTACACAACAACGATATGCTTAAAACTGAAAAGTTTAACAGACGACACCATTGTCAAAACGATCTCCATTCACACGGATCCGTGAAAAGGACTAAAAAACACGCTGTAGGCCTATTCTGCTGCCAGGCTGTTAGGCAATGAAACACTATATACTGAACACGTAATACGCATGACGTCATCGTCTTCAGAGATTCGCGTTTTTGTTGTTTACACGGAGACTGTTTTCAAAGACTTGCACTTTGAAACACGTTTTCAAAAGTTTGCGTTTTCAGGCACGTAAAACGCCATTGTCATGTAAATGAACGGCCAAAACTAGGGCTGCACGATTTGGGGAAAATGTCATATTGCGATAATAGAGGTCAATATTGCGATTGCGATATGCGATATAATAAACAAATGGTTTCATGAGTCAACTTGCTTGGTTCTCAAGGAAAATAAATGCACACACAGATTAGTGATAATCTGCCTAAAGAAAAAAGTTTTTTAGTCAAGAGCAGTGAGTGTTTTTCTCTGTTCCCTTTGTTCTTTGATTAACTTTAGCGACAGATATAATTTGTGGCTACTGTGTACTGTCCCTTTAAGACCAGCTGCTGCTGTCAGAGACCTCACACGCCTCATTCTCTCACGAGTCATCACAACTCTTCACGTTCATCATAAGACTACTCTTATGTTATGAAGATACTCGACAAAAATACATTTTGGCATAATTGTGTGTGTTATTGTTCGTTCAAGCTCGAAAGAGAACTGTATTCTGGCATGCTGTTTTGTGCGCACGCACAATATTAGCGCGAGTCTTTCTGTGTGTCACAGTCGGGACATTCACAGGCAGCGCGTTCATTTTGGCATACATGTGTGTTGTTCGTTCGGTTCTACAGCGAAAGAGAACTTGATACTGGCGCGCGTCTATCTGTGGGTCGTGTGTGTGTGTGTGT
Organism: Rutilus rutilus; assembly: GCF_951802725.1. Lineage (NCBI taxonomy): Eukaryota > Metazoa > Chordata > Actinopteri > Cypriniformes > Leuciscidae > Rutilus > Rutilus rutilus. Next base: position 9,226,294 of record NC_140216.1, read on the forward strand.
GTGTGTGTGTGTCAGGAGGACATTCACTGACAGCGCGTTATTTTTTGTCGTATCCTTATGAATGGTTTAAAAGCATTTGCATGAATAAGAGCGGGATCATGTAACACTAGCCAAAGGATTCCAAAAATTAACAGATGCTGCGCATTAACAGCGCTAATTAGTTTATTTAATATAAAATCGCAGCATTTTGCATCATATAATCGCGTAGGCTTGACATCGCGATTGCGATACGATTAATCGTGCAGCATAGCCAAAACGCATAAAAAGTTTTACGTTTTTAGTTGAAAACAGTGTCGTGTACACAGCCCTTAAGATATCAGCCAAATTTTCTTATCGGGCCGATAAAGATAACATTAATTAAAAATAAATACATATCGGCAGATACCGATAAGGTGGCCGATATATAGTGAATCCTTACAACTAGCAAACAGCATTCTTACAGTAACAAGGGCTATCTGCCTGTCAGACGCAGTTGGGAACCGCTCTCCTCCCCTTATTGAGTTAGCATGCCAGTGCCTTTACACAGATGTGGGCAGCAGTCAGCTGTCTGCTGAAACATCGGCATGTGGCTCAGCACACACACAAGCACATGATGCGTGAACCAATGTGTGCACAGCCGCATACATAAGAGGCCATGTGTTTCTGTAACCTCTTAACAATGTGCCACAAACAAACAGCATTCAAATTCGGAATATTTCTAGACTTTATCTGAATCATTCCAGAAACAATATTAAGAGGATATGGTCAGCTGTGCCAAAACGTCCACAGCAGACCTCGATAGCACATAATCAATAGAACAGCTTGTCCTGAGTCAAATCACATTATGCAAAAGGGAGGGGAGGTTTCCAGGTTATTTATTTATAGACGGCTGACCCTGTTAAGATGGACCATCAAACCTACAGTGCAGATGAGAGTAAGACAAGATGAGACAGGTTCTTCATCACTGTTCATTCACACCAGTTATTATGTCTATTCACTAGGGGGTTATTGTGCTGATCATCAGTGCACAATGGGTAGGGATTAACATCAAAACATAAGATGAATTTCTTATAAAGACCAAGGTGAAAACCATTCATTAGTTTCAGCCTCAGACTCATGCTATTGATTAAGACATTAAAGGGATAGCTCACCCAAACATTGTGTCATCATTTACTCACCCTCAAGTTCTTCTAAACCTGTATGAATTTCTGTCTTCGGCTTAAAGGAGAACTCCGGTCAATTTTAACATTGAGCTCATTTTTTTGTACATTTGGAGTGCTGTCAATACAGAGAACAACGACAAAAATCGGTGTTGCCTACACCGAGTTATTCTATTTTTAAAATTTGCACCCTATTGACTTCAATGGGGCAAGTAGTAAGCCTGCTTTTTAGCCTCTTAACATCCTTTAAGTGTCATTACAAGTGCACAGAAAATGTGAGTGATTCCTTCCGAGTGAACACGAGTGGATCTGACTGCAGTAGATGTTAGAGATATTAATAAAAATGAAGTTAATTCAGCCAGCGCTCATACCTTTGTTTACATCCTGTTTTCGGTGGGAGGCCATAGTAATCGATTGTCGAGTTCACGCGCGTGATCATAGGTACTAAACCTATGCGCGTGAACTCGACAATCGATTACTTTGGCCTTCCACCGAAAACAGGATGTAAACAAAGGTATGAGCGCTGGCTGAATTAACTTCATTTTTATTAATATCTCTAACATCTACTGCAGTCAGATCCACTCGTGTTCACTCGGAAGGAATCACTCACATTTTCTGTGCACTTGTAATGACACTTAAAGGATGTTAAGAGGCTAAAAAGCAGGCTTACTACTTGCCCCATTGAAGTCAATAGGGTGCAAATTTTAAAAATAGAATAACTCGGTGTAGGCAACACCGATTTTTGTCGTTGTTCTCTGTACTGACAGCACTCCAAATGTACAAAAAAATGAGCTCAATGTTAAAATTGACCGGAGTTCTCCTTTAACACAATACGGTAGTTGATGGGCCCCACTGACTTACACAGTATGGGGAAAAAAATGGAAGTCAATGGGGCCCTGTCATCAATAGTAACAATAGAATTTTTATTTTTGGGTGACCTAACCCATTGAAGCAGCAGGCAAAATATATCCATGTGCAAAAAAAATAATAATTCTGATTACATTATTTCATAGATAAATATAGATTTTATGAGGCTATAGATTCTGAATATTTGAAATGGTTTCAATACTCATTTTCTGCAATATCGATGCAGCTCATACTTTCCAAGATGATTACAGCATTTCTCACAAAATATAATGAGAAGAATCTGTAATCCTGCTGTCAGCAACATAAGGTCTCCCTGCAGGTTTCTGCCAAAATAAAAGTTCAAGGGTTTAACTCTTGGAAGTGAAGAAATTAAGACATTGTATTGTATTGTAGTATTGTTTACTACTGTAAACTAAAACAATTAATATACTTATGAAATATTTATTTACAGTACAGTTGTATTACGGTAGTAATATACTTCTGACTTAAAATGTTATTAATTATTATTATATAATCCCTAGGAGCCTGAGGAATCTCAGACAGCAGAGTTACAGTTAATGGAAAAAATACTTTGACTTGGCTATGGTCATGAGTAGCCTAAATGAACTTGGATACTGGTCCTTAATGTTGTGGCAATTAGTCCCTGTGGTATTGAAAATTGGATCCAATACCAATATTTTTCCAAGTATTGTATTGAAATTCCAGAATTATGACAACACTACATGGCAGTCAGAGTTTCACTTCCCGTCTAAACTAAACTTTCATGACCTATATAAGCTAAAATGGACAGCTCGTTCAAAAATTGGATTCTGTATTATTCATAAACTTTTCAAAAGACTTTCCAAACCACTTAAAAGCGTTTCCTTAGCAACATTCCATTATTAGTTATTCATTCACCAGGTGGGTTTCCAGCAGTACTAAGGAAAAACTATATAAACACTAAATCTCTGCTCATCCAAGATGAACTAAGCAAACATTCCCATGTGAACAGTTAAATCTGAACTGTCTGTGTCGGTTTGACTTTCTCCGGGAGATCAGTGATGGTGGAGGGGAAAAGGCCACCCATGTGAACGGAGCTGACAGGAGAGAACAAAAACATCCTGCCACTTCTTCCACGCATATACATTGCAGCTCTATGAAAAAGAATATGAACAATACCTGGTTTGACATCCCACCTCAACTAAAACCACTTTGGAGTGATATTTCATCCAACTCAGGACATAAAAATTCACAGTAAGATGCAGTTGTTTTCCTTTTTCCTGAGCTCTATCCGTCTCTCACGTGACAAAAAAACAATGAAGACACAGGCTACTGTTGTCGGAGCCCTTCTCACATGACATCACTGCTCCAAGGCAATTTTTTTTTCACCATTTCACCAGCATCATATGGAGATGAGCCACTCGAGAGGAGCAGAACAAAGCCATTCTTCTCTAATTTACTCAACCGCCTCATGTCGAACCTTTGAAGATAAACTCAGGGCAGGATTTCTGACCACGCATTAGGAGCACATTCTCCAAGTCCGCAGACGCCCAGGGGCCTCAACCACACCTTGATAAACTTACATGGTTGCTTCACGATCACATATGAATGAAACAAGTTGGGGGGAATGGCGGTTGTGCTCCAGGGTCCCATGGTCCTTTTTCCAACCCTAGATAACCTACTGTATATGAACAGGGTGGGAAATTAACATCCACCGCCAACAAAATGTTGGAACTTTTCATTTAGTGCCTAACAGAGCAGTTGCTTTAGTTTTGTAATTGTAGTGCATTGTCTAACTTAACTAAATGTTTTTTATTTCTATAAAAAGTAGGGGCGGTGCTGCGGTAGGCAAGTAATGTAATCGGTGTATGGCAAAAATCATACAACACCGGTAACGGACTACCACAGCAAGCCCATATACTGTTATATTTAGTTGCTGGTAAAATTGGGCATTCACCAGTCACTAGTGGTAATATACGATATTATTGTATCACATATGAAACAATAGTCCGAGAAGTCAATTTATATATATTTTTTTTGTTTGCATGTGTTTTTTGTTGAGTATCATATTTAATACATCAGGCTTTTATGCCTCATATAGTAAGATAAAATGAGAATATGGAGACTTGAGAAGGAAAAAAAGATACTCGAGGAAGTAAAAACACCTCAGTTTTACTCAGATTCCCAAACTGAGATAAACTATCATAAACTGATAATCAAGATAAAGCGATTATTATTGTGCCCCATTCCGTTACGTTCCTTTAAATGCTTCATTTTATGATCAAAGCTCTGTAGATTTCATTTTGGGAAGCAAAACATAATGCAATGATAATTGAGAGAGGATAAATGCTAATTGAGAACATTTTAACGTGATTTTTCAAAAAAATTATAGATAATGAGTTGCTTCAGTCCAGTAAGTGTTTATCTTGAAATATAAAGTTTTTGTATAAAATACACACAAGGATGTTTTTATAATTATACTAAAAGGCTTTTTCCTTGCTAAAAAAAAAAAAAAAAAAAAAAAAAGTATGAGCCCTCAATCTGATTTGAAGGCATGTAGTAGATTGTGTACAACAGGTTCCTCAAGAAAGTTTTGATCATATTGCACCGATACCACTTTTTCCAGAATGAGTCCGATACCGATACTTTCATTTTAGATACTTGTCGATACCAAGTACAGATGCCTGTATTTTCATTGCATTTGTAATTTAAAAAAATATAGAGAAACCAAAACAATTATAATCATAGTTGACTTAATTCATTTAGCAAAGATATTTACTTCAGTAATTTTCACAGTTAATTACACCTGTTAAAATGTTTTGTACAAGCTTCTGTGACTTTAAATGTTCATCGTATTGGTCTATCGTATTTTATCTTTCATTTAATAGCAACAAAGATACAAATAAAATACACAGTGCTATTCAGTAGCCTAGGTCTTACAGCAGTTTCAGTTAGGCTACAGAAATGTAATAAAGGAATCAAATGTCAAATAACACTCTTCACTGTAAATATAGATTAATCCTCCTTAATTAAAGTTACAAAAGTTAATCAGTTTAGAACAGAGAGTGATTTACTTGTCTATTGTTGTTTGATTAACATTGTTTGATTAACACACAGCTGGCAGCAGGAATATTAGTAGGGGTGTAAATCGGACAGTTCATCACGATACGATACGATACGATATCGATTCTCTCAGCCAGCGATACGATATTTGCCGATACCTCAAAAAATTCTGTGATACGATTCGATTCGATTCGATTCAGGGCTATATCGATCGATTAATCGATATTTTGATATTATGTTCACACAACCAGTTACGTTTTTATTAACTCACAAATGCAACCAAAATATATAACATGAACGTTTAATTAAACTCTTTGAAAACTGCACACCCTCTCCCAATTGGGACATCTACAACAGAAGAGATCATTTGCAAGTACTCCGTTCTTGTTCATTTTCATAAATCATGTTTTTTTATTTTATTATTGTGCATTCCAAGTAATATCAATCAAACTGCAGCTGGGTTGTTTTGATTAATAATAATAATAATAATAATAATAACTTAAAAAATACAGGTAAATTACAAAATTAAAGTTAATTGAAAGTATGCTTTAATATGTTAAAAGGTTGTTGTTTTTTTGTTTTTGTTTTTTTTAGCAGAGCAGATACATTCACATTTCATCTTTCTGAGTCAAACAAAACCAAGTAATTGCTATGATAAATAATACAACACTCGGTTAATCTTTGTAACGTAATCTCCTCAGCTGACATAGACGCTGACAAACTTTGTTATTGTGATTAACGTACACGCAATACAGTGAGCTTTTCCCTCACCACTAAACGAGCTGCTTAGTAAGGTTCCGTGAAAATGTTTCAGCTTTTATTTTCCTTTTACGCCCCGAAGAAGATATCACGGGTTCATCAAGTTCATTGAAATTATCCATCCTCGATCACTTTTAGTCAGCATGACGAATCTCCTCTTAGCCAGCGCGTCTTTTCAAAGTAACATCTGACCTGAATACTGCGCGCCGAGTCGCTAAAATGGACTTATCGTGTTTTGTTCACCAACAAGGGTGCGACTGCTTATCTGTTTCTGCTGTAAAACATGAACTCGCGATGCCTTGACAGCGGACAATACCGGCTTTTGTGAAAAAACTTGTTTAGGATTCAGTCAGTATTTCAGATGAGGAGATTAACGTTATAAAGACACACCGGCAGACAGTATGGTTGGTGAGTAAACGAAAATGTGCGCTTTGGCGGAAGGATGTTATGAGAGAATGTGGAGAGTGTCAAATTAAAGGTGTATATCGATATTTTACGTGTGGAATCGATGCATCGTATCGTTAGACGTTATATCGATGCATCGATCCATATCGATGTATCCTTACACCCCTAAATATTAGGCTGCTGTCACTTTAAGATAATGTAGGCTACTGATCCAATCCACAGAGACACATGCGTTTTCTTTCTCAACTGTTTACGTTCACTTAAGACAAACGACTATGCTTACTGGAATGATCGCCAAGATGGGCACTTCGACAGTTATGAATGAATTTGTCCGTTTAAGCACAAGACGATGCCAAGAGGCTTTCTGGTGTATGTGTACAGGAAACCTCTCACAAAGCACACATGTATTGAATTGAGTTCTCTTTCGTGTCTTCTTGCGCTTAAATATTCAAACTCTTTTAATATTTAAAAAGTTCAATCGACACATCTGACCGAACAACAAACTTTACAATGATGTCTGTAAAAAAGAGATGCGCTCAATAAGCCCGCGCTCAATCCACTCTGCGTTTCACTCATCAGCTCAGGCACAGCAGCTATATAGGAGTAATTATTTAATTTGTTCAACGTTCTATTAATTTGATACATTTACTTCATAGGCATCCTTCTCTGATATATCCATTCTGCTCTCTGTTTGCTCTGTTGTCGGTTCACAAGTACTGTACTGTACACACTGCGTGGTATCGGAGCATTTTAATGACTATGAGTACACGAGCGCAGTATCATGCATCCATCCCTAATATTGACAATTTAGAGGCCTTAGGGTTTATAGGGTTAAACATTTTGCAATATGCTGAGAATTGCAATAACATATATTTGTATATATTGCCTGCAGTAAATACCCACAAAACACCTGATTTAACATCAGCTTTGCCATCCTTGGTTAAAGGGTTAGCTCACCCAAAAATGAAAATTCTGTCAGTAATTACTCACCCTCATGTTGTTCCAACCCCGTAAGACCTTCGTTCATCTTCAGAACACAAATTAAGATATTTTTGATTAAATCAGAGCGCTGGCTCACTCCTCCATAGGCTTCTAAGGGACTGAAACTTGCTGGCCCAGAAAAGTTATTAAAGAGATCGTTAATATAGTCCAAGTGACTACAGTGGCTCAATCTTAAGTATATCAAGCGACGAGAATACTTTTTGTGTGCAAAAAAACAACAAAAATAACGACTTTATTCCACTATTCATTTCCTTCTCTCTGGGCCTCGAGTCTTTTCACGCAGTGTTTTTGTGCAGCGCGTCTGTGTTTTACACGTCACCACGTAGGCTCACTATTGGCGCTGGTCATGTGTGTGATGCGTGGTGACGTACAACACAGACGCGCTGCTAAAACACTACGTGAACGAACTTGAGGCCCAGAGAGAAGGAAATGATTAGTGGAATAAAGTCGTTATTTTTGTTTGTTTTTGCGCACAAAAAGTATTCTCGTCGCTTGATATACTTAAGATTGAGCCACTGTAGTCACTTGGACTATATTAACGATCTCTTTAATAACTTTTCTGGGCGAGCAAGTTTCAGTCCCTTAGAAGCCTATGGAGGAGTGAGCCAGCGCTCAGATTTAATCAAAAATATCTTAATTTGTGTTCCGAAGATGAACGAAGGTCTTACGGGGTTGGAACAACATGAGGGTGAGTAATTACTGACAGAAGTTTCATTTTTGGGTGAACTAACCCTTTAAGGCTAACGCTATCTCTGGATGGTGGCGTGTGAGGTGAGTTTTATTATTTTCACATGACACTCCAAACAAATCCCGTATGTCATATCCACCTCATTCGTTCCTTCCTTGTTAAAAAATCCAAAATAAGTCTATACATTTGATTTAAACGTGCACCACTGTGCTGTATAGGTCTTCTCCCCCACCCCTACCAGCCTTTTTTTTGGTGGACAAAAAAAAGAAGTACATTTCACAAGCTGTATAAGAACACAAACTGTATTTAAGGGGCATTTAAGGACTGTTTCCCAGGAACATTTGGAGCCTAAAGTACAGAAAGACATCCACTCAGCACTAGACTGGCACAGAGATGAACCGCTGAAAGCAAAAGAATGGACTACAAAAAACGCTATGAGAAAGTGAATGAAAGAGAAAGCGAACAGTTACATAATGATCTGGGCACATCCAGAACCCTACAGCAAGGTGGACATTTGCTTCCCTCCGACGAGCACTCTGTGACTTACTGTGCCGTACACCGACTGACAGGAGGACGACTTGTGCTACTGTTCCAATGTAGGAAGAATTGTTCCTACAGCCTCAACTCTCTCTGACCTCACTCAAGCAAAAAATGAATGGAAAAATGAATGGAAAATCTTTATAAGGTTGACTCATGGACAAACCAGCATAAATCTCATGAGACAAAGCCATTCAGCAGTTTAGTCAACCACTCAGTGACAGAAGCCTCAAGCCACAGAAGCGACAGGTTAGGGTTACGCAAACCTATTGAAAACTAAACTGTGGATTATATCAAAGCATTCCAGATAGGGATATTTAAGTGTTTGTTTAATTGTAGTAACTCTCAGAGGTTACTGCAAAGATACTTCTAGTCAGTAGGATGTCTAAAGTGGACTACTGGAATAAAGTATTACCGATAATCTTCCAGAAGGCACAAGACAATATGTTGAATAAGAGAACAACTTGTTTTTTGATGCTTATTGCGTGGCTGAAAAGTGATGGTTGTGCGTAAATTGGCTCCAAATGCGAATGTGAAAATTAAAAATAACGTTGTGCGTCAAGGCTGTGTGTGACCGGGCCAAAGTACTCACACATTCTACCTCATCCTTACACACAAACACACACTCACACAGTCAGCTGAGGAAGGGAAGTTATGCAGCGAGGTGAAAGAAACAGGCTTTGTGCAAAGAATAAGAAAACCTCTGGAGAATAAACCACCAGAGCATCAAGCTCACAGAAAAAGTTCCCCAAACCCACACAACAACTAAAAAAAGAGAAAGCAAAAGTGAGATGAGGGGTATTTCAGAGGTGAATTGTTTTTAAAAAACTCAGACACTGAAGGGGAAGTTGTAATGGGGATTTACTTGAGTCTCAACAGGTGTTTTACAGACCATCAACATTCCTCCTCAACCAAAGCCTGTCTAACGGCAGCCTCTCTCTCTCGAGACCAGATCCACTGACAGGTAGTATGACCTGCAGCTTGAAGAAACTCTCATTAAGAGGTCTGATAATCCCACTTTAGCCACCGAACTAGATCTTGGGTCTAATCCTCTTTGTCTGTGCACCTTGGCGGATGAAACACAGTGATCTTTACAAGTTTTTATTAAGCTGCCAAGATGCCTATTGGTCAAAATGGACTGTGTCTTTCACCCTTCAGATCATGTAGATCAAAAAAAAGCTTTAATGATCAGTTGGCAGATGCACATCAGTGAATAATGGAAGCACTTGGAAACCCAGTCTGATTTTGATGGAGTGGGTTTGTTTTTAGCTGAAGGACTCTGGTGAGAAGCCAAGGCATCTAAATGTGATTACTATTCTCCTATTTATAAAGGAATTGAGTCCTGCCAATAGTACTGAGTTAATGGGGAAAAACTGGGTCAGCTCGCTTCTATTTGTCCAGAGAACCGCCAAAGGCCAGAGTGGGCCGGATGAAGCCCAACCGAGAGCACTTCCTAAAATCAACACCATTTTGGGCATGGATCGATATGATTCGCTATTGACAACTTTATTGATAAGGTAAAAAAAAAAAAAAAAAGACAAATATCTTTGAGAGACAGCTGAAAAATGTTGCATAACATCTAAGATGCCTCCATCTGATTGTTTTTTAAAGGCAGAACAGATATGACCTTCACTTTCTATGATATCTGGGTGAATGACACAAGGCCAGTGTTGTTGTTAACTAAAACCAAAAAACGATTAAAACTAGTTAATTCGTTAATTGAAATAAAGCTGAAATAATATAAAATATAAACATCAAAGAAAAACGTAACTTACTACTAAAACTGAAATAAAAATAAATTAAAGCTAAATAGCGTTAAAAAAATAACTTAAAATGACAAAAGAACATAAACTGACTAAAACTTAAAATTAAAATTGAAATTTGAGTTAATTCAAAATATGAATAAATAATATGATAGTAAATAAATAATACTACGCTGCACAGGGCTTCTTTTTCTCCAATCCATTATTTCAAAAATTAAAAATGCATTTGCATAAGATGACTTAAATACACCTATTTTAACAAATTAATTTTGATATTTTTTGAGACAAAGTCAAAAATATCAGGGTAATGACAGTCCTAATGAAGAAAAAGGAATTACATTTCTAAAAAGAAAACCTTACTGAGTAGTTTGATAGTTTGGAAATAATCATATTTTATTGTAATATCACAGCAGACACTCGAGACTTTGTCTAAGAGTCAACAATCTCTTAAAATGTCAAATAATTTAACCATATTTGTGAATTAATAATTGATAATTGTAAAAGAAAAAAAATAGGTATATTTCAAAACTTGATTACATAATGATTAAGACCACATGGTAAGAATGTGTGTTCGACCACATAATATTAAAGTCATTAAATTTTTCTTGAAAATGCCAAACAAATACAAAACCATGTACAAATTTCTAAGAACTTGATGTGTTTTAAACTAGATTTTTCCTTGTATCTTGGATGTTTACATTTGTCATGGACTCTTTTACTAAGAAACAAGCACAGCAATAAAAATTTCACTTTTTCATCTGTAAAGCTGACCGTTCGGGGTGACATGATTGAAAAGATTGGATGACGCGTAATTTTCTTTTATTAAATCCAGACAAAACAGAGGTACTACTCATCGGTTCAAAAAACCGCCCACAAAACCTCTCGCAATACAACTTTAATATAGTAGGATGTCCTGTTACTTTATCCTCTACAGTAAAAGACCTGGGTGTTATACTCGATTGCAACCTGTCTTTCAAAAATCATATTTCATATGTTACAAAAACCGCCTTTTTCCACCTTAGAAACATTGCTAAGCTACGTAATATGCTATCAGTTTCTGATGCAGAAAAGTTAGTTCATGCATTCATGACCTCGAGACTAGATTACTGTAATGCTTTATTAGCCGGTTGTCCTGCATCCTCAATTAACAAGCTACAGTTAGTCCAAAATGCCGCCGCTAGAGTTCTTACTAGATCAAGAAAATATGATCATATAACACCGATTTTATCATCACTGCATTGGTTACCTATAAAGTTCCGTATTAATTACAAGGTATTGCTACTGACTTATAAAGCCCTAAACGGCTTAGCTCCAGTCTATTTAACGGATCTTCTATCGCCCTATAATCCATCGCGCTCTTTAAGATCACTAAATTCAAGGCTTTTGGTCATACCTAGGATATCCAGAACCACCAAAGGAGGGAGAGCATTTTCACATTTAGCTCCAAAACTCTGGAATAGCCTTCCTGATATTGTTCGTTGCTCAGACTCGCTCTCCCAGTTTAAAACTAGATTAAAGTCGCATCTCTTCAGCCAGGCATTCATATAATATTTTTAATCTTACAGTTCAAATTACAATCCGGCCTCTAGTTAATAAACGCCAGAGGAGAACTGGCCCCCGACTGAGCCTGGGTTCTCCCAAGGTTTTTTTTTCTCCATTGGGTCACCTGATGGAGTTTTAGGACACTATTAGGTCACTTGATGGAGTTTTTCGGTTCCTTGCCACTGTTGCCTTTGGCTTGCTCAGTTGGGGATATTCTGGGGATATCTAATTTGATTTTATCAATAAATTCCACTAGAAACAAACCTTGTTGTATTATTTTAATTTAATACTGTGAAGCTGCTTTGATACAATCTGTATTGTGAAAAGCGCTATACAAATATACTTGACTTGACTTGACTTGACATGATGCCTAAGGTGGCCTGTCTGAAACCAGATTCCTTAGGAGATATGTTCATGCAAAAACACTACTGTTCAGTCGCTGATGGACAGGGCAGTTAGTTTGAGACACACACAGCCAGACGGGGCTGTGGATGTGGTGTGTCTGTGGCGAGCAGCAGAATACTTTGTTCGGTCAGTGTCGAGGCAGCGCTTAACTTGGCCGTGAGGGCGAGGTCTTAAACATGCATACTGCAACATCACATGATCGCTGAGAGAGAGGTGCAGTCATGCAGAACAGAGCGCACACACAGACACACACACACCCTCTCATTACTGCCCTAAGACAGGGTAGGCTTTATGAAGAGGAGGGCGCCTTCGCCCAAAGCTCTGATCTCACCGAGTGTACATATGAAACATTATGTACAAACGAAGATCCTGTCATAATTTACTCACCCTCATGTCGTTCCAAACCTGTATGACTTTCTTTTTTCTGTGGAAAACAAAAGGTTTTTAAGATTCAAAAAGTAAGTACCACTATAAAAGCCTTCTGAAGCCATACAAATTAAACAGTATGGAAGGTTGTTTCCGCCACTAAATAAAAAATAAAAAAAGGTAAGAGACTTTCTTTCCCTCAGAACTGCAATTGCAATTATGAGTTATAAAGTCAGAATTGTGAGATATAAACTCGCAATTGCGAGAAAATATCCGAATTGTGAGCTGACTTTTTTTTTTTTCTCTCAGAATTTGACTCTCGAATTGCAAGTTTTTCTCGATTCTGAGAAAAAAAAAAAAAAAAAATTGTGGGATATAAACTCATAATTGCGAGAAAGAAAGTCATAATTGTGAGATATAACCTTGCAATTCTGACTTTTTCCTCGCAATTCTGACTTTATAACTTGCAATTGGGAGTTTAGGCTATATATCGCAAGAATTGCAAGCTGACTTTTTTTCTTAGACTTGGACTTTCTTTCTCGTAATTGCAAGTTTAGGCTAAGTTTAATGAGGGAAAAAAAAGTCTGCATTGATAATCTCAAATCTCCCCTGGTGGTAATTGAATGGGAAAGAGAGTACAGTGCGTTATTCAAAATTTCTCCTTTTGTTTTCCACATATGAAAGAAAAACACAATTTTAAGCAACATGAGGGTGAATAAATGATGGCTTAATTTTCATTATGCAAGGCTGATCTGAATCGCTTGCATCTTAATAGGAGCAGATGCGTTTGCTCACTGATAGGTCTCGATCACATCTATGAGATTCAGCAAAGAACATGTACGACTCTGTGATTTAAACTAGTTTAAACCAGGTGAAACAGCGCTGACATTCTCAACAGCACTGACAAACACGAGAAACATCGTGCCATGAACAATCCAGTCAGAAGGCTTTTCAATCTACAAATAATCATCATTTACCATGGATTTACAGTAGTAACGCTAACTGGCTGTCCCACATTGTACAGCGGCTCCATAGCCAGTCCACCCCTGAACTGCACCATGGTATTATGGCAAAAATGTGAATTCATAGAGAATTATGCTATTATATTATTAAAATATTTTTTGTTATTAAGATATAGCCTAGCATTTGTGTTTATACGACAATTATACTGTATTTAGGCTAATGTTTTTCAAAACAAATATATAGTTACATTTTACCTTAGTAGTGATGTGCTATATGGGTGGTTTTACCAATGGTTATCATGATCTAAATGTACGATGGTTAATTTTATCGTAATTGTAATAAATGTAGAGTCCTAACTTAAACAGTTATAATATTTGATCACGATAATTCTTTTGGCTATATCAGCCAGCCCTAGTCACACGGTCTATGAATGTTTTATGTTTACAAAATGTCTTATCTTTGATGTGTATCAACTATTCAAAAAAGATAGTGTTTGTGTGCAGAGGAGGCAGGGCCCTGCTGTTCTGCTCTTTGAATATCCTCCCATTCACGGTCACGAGTTTACCGTCTAGTGCTCTGTTGATAATCTCGTTCAGAGATGGCCGCATGTGTTCTTTTTGTTTGGGAGTCTGTGCGTGTGTGGCTGTGTGGGCGCATGCTTGCATGTTCGCATCCCCTCTGTGGACCCATCTGTTAACTCTGAGGGCATTTTAAAATCGATCACATTTAGCCAACAAATCTTACTTCAGATTTTTTAGCATAACACTACACACAGTCCTATTTGCACAGCACTGTCTTCTTTACTAAATAAGAAGGCCGTACAAATGTCTTGTCCTGTTCCGAGTCGGGCAGCAGGAGATCTCTTGGTGCTGAAAAGCTTGGGAAAACTATTTCCAAATGTATTACAGCAAAGCTTTGGCTACTTCCCAGAGTGGCAGGGAGCTTTAGGGAAACTTTGAGGCAGGCCGAGATCCACATAGTTGTCACGCCAACAAAGAACTAACAGCTAATGAATACCATCAAGACAATGAGGTTCCCACAGAAACAAATACTCCTGAAAGCCACTCGCACCTAAATCTAGCTGGCAAACATCCACACACCACGGACAGAGTGACCACCAGAGTCAGCAAAAAACACTGCACCCAGAAACCTTCAGAAACCAAACATACGAACACAAACACTTGCTTTTTTCCTCCAGATGGTTTGTAAAGCTGATGCCCTTTACCAAATATAGCAACAGAATGACTCATTTTTCTCAAAAGTCAAAAACCAGTCTGGCTCCTCAACAAAAGTAAATAAGATGACTCACCTCTATTGATGAACTGGGAGGTTCAATGTGTTTATCTGTAATGGGGAAAAGAAAAAAGAAAGAGAAACAAATCAAATATGTAATATCTGACTAATCCATTTTGTAAAATCACATAACTCAAAATATTTACATTTCGTGTACGTTACAATTTTCTGATATATCAATGAACTTGACAATAGGATTTAATCTAGAACTAGATTTTTTTCATTTCTGGGTTCTTGCCAATGCATAAAGCAGTTAAGTGACTTAAGTATACTTAGAAACAATTTGTTTTACATTTGTTGCAAAATATGCATATCTGAGCAAATATTTAAGTGGTTTGAGAGCATGGGAAGATTATGTGCCTCATGGAAGTGGGCGGGCACTAAAGAGTTATTTTGGCGCAAATTGTTTGTTTTGATTCTCTGATTGGTGGAGATTCTCTGAGGAATCGTGGGTAATGTAGTTTTTCACCAGGTATTCTGCTGTTGTAACACAATTATTAAAAAAAATATGCTGAGATAATGCAGGCTCATGGCTTTAACAAAAGCACATGTAATCTATTAACAACCTCATAGCTTACAGTAGGTCTGTTTTTAAAGGTTTATAGGTTTTCATTAAAAATCTGCTCCCCTATGAAGAAAATGAACAGGATTTTTACCTCCAGAATCGGCGACTGTTGCGCATATTGTATTGCCAAGCTGTTCACGGAGGTTGCTAATAAATTGCTAGATGGTTAATAGGTTGATATGGATGGTTCCTTATTGGTCAAAAGAGCCCACCCTCAGGACTCTAATGTAATATGATTTGGGTCCTTCATTCAATGCGGGTCTATGGGTTTTGTTTTTGTTGCTCGTTTTTCATACACCAGCCAAAAATGAAAAAAGTAATTAGCACAATTAATTTCCAAAGCACAAATAAAGCAGGACGAGATAGTTTAATACTTACAGTTAAAGGAATAATAATAATAAAGATGCTGTTTATTAATGATGCTCACCTAAGGCCAGCATCTTTCTAGAGAAGTGGTGTATGGGTTGCAACCGTGAATACATTTAATAGAAGTGAAATTGACCATGAAATTGACCCTCCCCCATTTCTATATTACAGAGAGGGACCATGGGGTTCACCTCAGACAACATTCACATTAAATATTTACTACAAATCTATAGGAGTCAGACAGAGACCCAATTTGTGCCAGTTGAGCCTGAGATACACTACAAAGGGCTTAGAATCATAATGTCTGTTTTAGCCCATCCTTTAGTGGCACTGGAGGTATAATGTTACAGTGTTAAAAGAAAGAGCCTCCTCTGGGATTGGCCGAGACCCAGAGTTCACTGCTGCCCCTAATGAATGAACCCAGTGTCATTGCAACGGCCACTTTCAACAACTGAAAATCAAATATAACTGAAAAATCAATTTCCACAGAAAGTCTGAATTTAAACCCTCATAGAGTCTAACATACACCATCCTGACAGGAAGAAGGCATTATTTCAAGAGGATCTTTTGTATTTAGTGCAATAGGATGCCATTAACATTGTTGTATGAAACAGACGAGTACTGTAATATTATCTTTCTGTAAAGATGAAAGGAGAATCACTGAAAATAATTCATCCTTTACATTGTGACCTGGTTAACATGGAAATCAATTCACAAGGGTATTTGACTCAGGAAGACAGTAACAAACTGAAATTGGGACAAAATGGCAAAGGTGTACTGTAAACCCATCCAGCTGTGACTATGACTATTTATTTAAATAAGTATATTCATTTATTTTTCAGGAGATGAGTAGGGCAGATCGTTTAAAATAAACAAAACACCAAGTATATTACTACATATGGTAATGTTTGTATATTAATATTTTTCAGGAGACAATACTAACAACATCTGTGACAAATCTGCACAATATTCTGATGCATTTGATGCAATCCCAACACCTTGTAAGGACAGAGAGTGAAAGCTTTATCCATCTCAGATTAACCTATATCTTTGAGTTAGGCTTCTCAGGAGCTTCAGATCTACACTTCCATATTTCATTTTTCTAGTTGGGATACATGCTGTTTCCAGGGCTGTAACAACTATGAATCACTATATAGCTTTAGCAAGCAGAGAAAACAGAAAAAGGAGACATAAACATCAATGAAGCATTGTCTGGAGCTTGGAGATAGATGTTTTTTATTTTTATTTTTTTATTTAACAAATCACATCTCGGCTCTTAAAGCTGTTTTATTCAATTTGAGAGACAGATCTATTCATCAGGGATATATCATGACTGAAACTAGCAGGTTCACAGTCTGATTTCATTGGTCAGTCAGCGTAATTTGAACGTACCCACATTTGCCAGGACAGCAAACTTCCCCAGGAGAGCAGAATTCAGCAGACTGTCATGTTACATAAGAATTGATTTTCCTGCCTGGTAAGGACCATCTGATCTAGTTACTTGCTTGTCATCTGGCACTATACACTTCTATACTTAAGGCAGAAGATTTATGTTTTTTCTTAACAACCATAAAAAAGGTTGTATATACATGGTGATGGACTGTATGGTGCTTTAGATTATGGTACCAGCCATTTAAAACATCAAAAACACTCAAATAACTGCTGAACCCCATGTCTAAATCCTTGTTAGGGAGATGGAAGAATTGAGACATTCATCCCAATAATTATACTTATGAACGGCAGTCAGATTAACTCCCAAAGGAGAAACAGAGATGGAAGCAGAAGCCAAATCCAAAAGCCTCAGGCGAAAGAACCCAAATGAGATAATGGCTGAGAATTTAATTATACTACTTCTGTCTGAGAAATCCCTCTCTCAAATTTGATAAATTTTTGGTTAATAGAAAACAGTTATTATTCAAAGCACTGTAGTATGTTTTCCTCAAATATATTGATTTAAAATATATTGCAGTTAATCTGATTGTATATTTTTACTTTACAATTGATTCATATTTTTAGCCTAGAACAATCAATGTGCTAAATATGAGTGGGAGTATAAAATCAGATGTAGGCCTTGCTACATTTAACAAATTAAATGTTGTAATTGTGCATCCTGAACAATACATAAATACGCCTAAATGTTGAATCAATATGGTAAGTATGCATATCACAGGAGCACTAGGCCAAAGATCAGGTCCCTTTTGTTGCCCCATGCCTAAAGGTGCTTATGGATGAATCCATCACATGGTCCCATTGTTTACAATGGCTCGATGGTCAATACGATATAACCGGCATTATAGAGTAAATGGTTTGTATTGCAGTGAATGAGATAATAAATCAAATCAAATCAAATTAAATCAAAGCATGTAATGTATGCAAATATCGGCCTATATTTAAAGTCTCGAATAAAACAGGTAAAATAATGGGTGTACAATTAGAACTGAGGTGTTAACCTAGGTAAGTTACATCCCTAAATCTATCTAAAAAAAATTAAAATGGCCTCCATTAATCATAATATCGCTTATATTTAGCTGTGTCAAAGCAATGCCATTGTAAATTAAAACGCATCTCAGTGCTATTGCTGTTCATTTGGCTTCACGCTGCGCCATTTACTGCGCATTTACTTTGACTTCTCATGTAAACATTATGATTTACCTGGACTGCTCTGTTGATACAATTTAACAGTCCCGTCCTTCCGGATCCTCACATCTCCAGGACCCGCAATCCGTCCAGGTGAACTCACACCTTTCTCTTTCCGTCTCTGTTTTTGAGTTAACCACCTGCAGCACTGATAACACACGGCCCAGGCTTGCTCCTCATTGATCGGTTGACTGTACAGTGTTAAAATCTCCTCCAAACACAATTCATCTTCCCCGTCCGTACAATCCATACTGATGTCTTCAGTTTTCGCTCCATCTCCGGGATCCTGGAGAGCCGACGGTGAGATTAACATTCCTTCGTCGGTCATTCTTCTTCTCCAGGCTTCCAGGGAGACGAAATGACTGTGTGTTGAGATGATAAAGAGACAGAAAAGGTATGTTTACGTTAGGTCTGTCATCTAGAAGGACCGCGCGTGTCCTCCTCTGAAGCCTGTGTCGATATCTGAGTTCGAGCTGCTGCTGCTGTTCGACTCTGAGAGGCGCTCATATGACTTTTCCGCATGGTCTCAGAGTCAGTCAGGTCCAGTCACTTCATTGACAATACAAACTATTAGAGAAGATTGCTTCATCTTAAATAGCAATTTTTCCACATTATATAATAATATTATAAGAATTAAACAGGCCTATGCAGCCCTTTAGAAAATGGTTTGTTTACAATGTCTGTTGTTAAAGTCGGCATGAAACGGAAGTCGCGATAGTCTTTTCTAACTTTTGCGACGATAGGCCTATCTGAGTGAAATAGCTTCTCGAACAAGAAAAAATGTAGAACTGGACTGATTTTGTCCATCAGGAATTTATTGGATCCTTGTCATTTGCGATTGCTGCGATCTCATGTGAGTGACATGCCTAAACTGGTGTTCCGCCTTCGCGCCAATAAACACGTCATCATCAGAGAACTCTGTGCAAGAGCTGGAAAATGTTATTTTGATTAAAGTCTTCATAAAATAGAAGTTGTGTTAGTCTTTAAACATATATCCAAATGAAACGGCTTCTCGAACAAGAAAAAATGTAGGGAAGGACTTTATTGTGTCCATCGAGAATTTTTGGTTCCATGGATAATTTTTTATTTATTTTTTTATTATTTTTTTATTATTTATATAGCACACATAATACAACAGGCGTTGCCCAAGGTGCTTCACAAACAGTAGGATAAAACACTTAATTAAAAATTACGTACAAACAAGCAATAGAATGTAAACATAAGACAGGAGACAGCTACATAGGCTAGGCTACTAACGTTATATATCACTTTCACACAAAGGGCCAAGCCACTTCAGACTGACCCCCATGCTACATCTAATAAGTAGGTTTTTAACAATAACTTAAACACAGCCAACGACTTTGCTGATCTGACAGAGTGCGGGAGGTTATTCCACAGTATAGGATCGACTCGAGAAAACGCTCTGTCACCTTTACGTTTAAAATTTGTTTTTACAGTCACAAGGAGATTGAAATTTTCCGATCTCATTGACCTGGACGGAATGTATACAGACAACAACTCAGACAGGTATGGTGGTGCCAAATTTTGTAGTGCTTTAAAAACCAGAACAATGATCTTGTAATGCACTCCAATTTAAGGATCTCAATAAAGGTGTAACATGATCCGTTTTCTTCGCTGACTTAATCAATCTGGCTGCAGCATTTTGTATGTTTTGCAAGCGTGCCAGAGCTTTTTTATCAATCCCAGCATACAGTGAATTACATTGTTTTATGTAAATTACAATTATTATGTTTAATAATTGGTTTAGGCTACTATTGCTGTGATATCAGTGTTTACGTTTAGGCTTGTTCGACTTGAACCGGCGCTGCACAGACCGATCGGTGAATGACATCAAAGTACCGCGAGAGCGAATAGAGAGTAGAAGGCTCCTTATGGTTTTGAATCGCTCTCGCGGTACTTTGATGTCACAACCCGATCGGCCCGTGCAGCGCCGTTTCAAGTCGAACAAGCTCGCCCTCACGCCAGTAAACACGTCATCAGAGAAAAGACCCCACCGCAAGGAGAGGAAGTTATGTTTATGTTTATGAGGGCACATTATTAAAAAACAAAGATGTGTCCACCCATAAATCGTATGGTGACTTTAAGAACAAACATCTGAAAGTTATAGTTAAAGTTAAATTAAATCTTAACCTACATTTGGATAAAAATTTTACATTTTAATAAAACTGTGAAAGGCTATATGTTATCCCTTCATTCAAATTCTAAAACGGTTGGCTGTGGGCAGTGCCAGCCAAATAACTGAGGAATAAACCAATAGGCCTGTGCTAATTTTAGATAGATAAGAATTTAGATTGCCCAATTAAGCCTGATTCACAAATAATTACTGCACGCCTTTCTTTATAAAAGGTGACAACTCAAAATTGCACTAAACTGAGTAATCAGTGTGAGACCCAGGGAGTGCTGTAACACCATCAGTTTGACCAATTAAAAGTGAGCTATGGGGTGAAATCACTGTCATAACTGAAATTCTAAAAAATGGTAATAGCAAAAAAATGCTTGGAGAAAGAAAGTAAAATGCCATGTCTGATTTATAGTTTGATTTGCACTCATGCTAATTGATGGTATTAAATAACTATCTGAAAAAGCAGGTTCTCTTGTTTAATTTGACAACATCCATATACAAGTTTTTCATCAACATGTCAAAAAACTAGACACATCATGTCTAAACCAAAAAGTGTGGTTGTAGCACTTCCAAACGGAGCAACAAATTCCACAAAATCAGTATAGACTTAAATTTGCAAAAAAATGTTTTATTTGTTTGTTTGTTTTGAACAAGGGCAATGAATAGCTCAAATTTCATGCAGCAGAATTCTGTACAGTTTTCAGCCTGGAGAGTGAGGGTGTGTTAGATGTTTCCGAGTATATTATGTTTCATGCATTCCTCTATTTGTTATTTTAATTGTTTTGAATTTTAAAAAGGTTTCCTATATGTTAAACTTCAATTGTTTAAAGTTAAATGAAGGTGATAATGGATGTTATAATTATTATTTTGAATTTAATATGGTAATTAAATTCACCTGTTCATTCACAAAACCATTACAACTCCAAAACCATGTAACAACAGTGCTCTTTGTACTTGACATTAACCTACATAGTTTAGGTAGGCTATAAGTTAACAATTTTTAAACAACTCCCTGATCTTCCTTATTTTAGATTGTCTATATCAATGTTTATCATCAGTTTGGTGATGCAGCATTAAGATCTGGCAAAACCATGTATAGACAGTGCCTCGCATTTTTTAAAAGTTTTTTTATATATACTATATTACATATTTCATTTTAATGGTATAATAAATGTCCAAGATATAGCAATAGTCTGTTCATATAAGATAAGCTGCTCCATCTAGTGGTTATTTTACAGCACTTAGCTGGTCGTATACAATGCCTGTAACTAAGGTTGGTCGATCTGTTGTTACCATGGACTGTACAAAAAAAAATAGGTTGTTACCCTCCAAAGAAAGCAACTTTATTTCTAAAATAAAAAATAAACTACTATGATACTGAATCACTAGTAAATATAAAATAAATACAGTATAATTTCCAGTAAATGCATATTTACAAAAACTGAATAACCCAAAAATAATATTAACCAACTGATTTTTTTTTTTTTTACAATTATTTAAGCATGACATAAAATATTTAGTAGCCTGTTCTTTTCAAATCAGTGTCATTAGCATTAAAATTGCACAGTGCATTGGCAATAATTCCTTTATGCAACAATATGAACATATGCTTTGCTCAGTAACTCATATCAAGGATATCAGGGTGCCAGTTGACAAATATCTATATTTAACATGCTAATGATCAGATCAGATGCACCTTGTTAACCCATTTTAGCAACAAAACTTTAGTAATATTCAGTGTAATCAGTGTAATATTTCTATGAGCGAGCATTAGTGAGATGTCATCTTTTGTGAAGCTCTATTTCTCTCGACAGCTTATGATTTCTTATACAGCCTGTAATCCACATGGCTGAACTCCTCTAGGTTTCAGAGCGTATCCTCCCCATCAGGCGAAGATTATTTTTTTCCCCATTGGCTCCCCGGGGTGAGACACAGCATCAGATTAAACCCCCTCAGAATGAGAAGTCCCCTCCTTCCATGTTTTTGGGTTTGAGTCACTTATCTGCTGTAAAAACACAAACAAGCTGTCACCATATCGATTGGGAAACAGACTTAATGTTACTCAAACATTGACACATCTGTCTGTAGGCTACATTGGCAAAACCCTAAAAGTTTGGAGAATTATACATCCGAGACCATAATGTTTCATTTATAGCTGCTAGCTTTTTGAAGCAGTGACTCAAACCTCATGGCCACAGGATGTTCTTTGATGGTTTGTGCAGGTGCTGGAAGTCAAACCCTGCTTCCCACATTGAGTTCCTGTATTAACCATCCGTATGCCTCTGTCTCCACAAGACCTGGCCTCCGTACCTGTGGAAATCATATCACAAAAACTTCTGGAAGCTTGGATTTTGCCTGATAACATACTAGGTTATTTAAAGACTAAATCATATTTCAAAAGAGAATAATAAGCCAATCAAACTTTGATTTGATTTCAGAGCATGCTGCAGTGCACTATAAAACATAGTATCTTTAAGCTACAGAGTTTTGCAGTTAAATCAGATAAATAAGAATATGCTCATGCATCTATAAATATAGCCTATATATTACTTTTCACCAACAACAACAAAACAGCATATAGGCTACCTGATAGTTTTGCATTGTCTTTAATAAGCTGGCTACATTCTCCACGAACGACGCGGCTCTTATAAGTCACGCCGATGGGGATTTCAGCATCTGTGTTGGTAAGCCACGTCGATTCGGTTTCTCTGGTCCAGCTCTCATGATATCGCGGTTCAATAGCGTCTGCTCGACTCCCACCGCAGCCCATTGAAAATTTGAGATAAGATGGAGCGATGCATGCGCTGATAATTATGATGATGCTGCAGAAGAGCGCGCGAGTGTGTGCTGTGGTGGTCCCACGCGCAGCTGTGCCCTCGTGTTGTAGTTGTCTAACTTGAGATCTCCTACGTCATCGAGGGCCGGCTACAGTTTATTGTGAGACAGTGGCGATTTGTAGGAAACAAACTGACTACCAAACAGATATAGCTACAGTAGCCTAGTGGCCAAAAGTTATGTTCGGCCCAGAAAAATGGACATCTTCACCATTTATTCAAATTATTAAAATGTGTTAAAGGTTTTGTAAGCAATTTGCGTAGTTGTGCTATGGAGTCAATTGTTTTAGTTGTGATAACGCAATGAAACACGCCAAAATTGTGAGGATACATTTTTTTGGCTATAGGCTGTCATAGGCTATAAGAAAATATTGAACACATGCAAAAACAAGAGAGAACCAACGAAATATTAATAACTGATTACGTTGTAGCCTATCAATGTATGCTTATTCCTGTGAGTTTCTATGCAATTGTTTTGCATTGTAAAATAAAACCTGTAGCTGTAGTTTACCTATTTATTTATTTTGCCAAATAAATATGTCAGATGAATAGGCTACCCTAACTAAGTTTAGGGTTTGGTTTTTCGCATATTTAAAATATTTAAACAATATAAAATATTTTTATGGTATAAAATGTATAGGCTACTATAAAGGAACGTGTAGTGTCATTAAAAACAAATTCACAAATCAATCATGTAACATGTAACATGGACATGTAACAAAGTACATACTTGAATAATAGGTTGAATTGAGTAGGCCTATTATTTTTTCTGGAAACTTTTTACTTTAACTTGACTACATTTGAAAGACAAATATCGTACTTTTTACTCCACTACATTTGTGTCAAGGATAAGGTCCTTGAGTAGCCTACGACTTTCATTTCCAAACAAAATCCAACGTCTGTCCGACATTGGACGTCGTTGACGTCAACCCGACTTTCATTTCCAACCACAATGCAACCCCTGAAACCAAAATCATCCCCAGACTGACGTTACTACTTTCTACTCCAGGACCTTGACAGAAATGGAGTAAAAAGTACGATATTTGTCTTTCAAATGTAGTGCAATTTTGGAGATTGACGTCAATCTGACGTTGGATTTTGGCATCAATCTGATTTAATTTTCAACGTTGGGTTTGGTCTGCTAAATGTGAATTCTGTCATTATTTTGGAGCAGCTTATAGATAACAGTAAGGCTATAACATATTCATCAAGTTTTTGAAAACAAACAATTTTTGAGACTGTGCCAATACTTAATTCAGTGTGTGTGTGTGTGTGTGTGTGTGTGTGTGTGTGTGTGTGTGTGCATGCGTGGTTCAGGTAAACCCTACGTTAGGACGACAAAATGTCCCCACAAAGATGGCAATAGCAATATCTAAAATCCTTGTCCTTGTAGGAACATTTTTTGCTTCCCATGAGGAAAACAGCTTATAAATCATACTTAGTGGTATTTTGAAAATGTAGAAATGCAGAATGTTTTCAGTGATGGGTAAGTTTAGGGGTCAGGTTAGGGGATGGAATATTTGTACACTATAAAAATCATTATACCTATGGAATATCCCCATAAAAAATCTCAACCAAATAGTGTGTGTTTGTGTGCGTGTATGATATGTGGATATATAATAAGAGTAACAGTGCATATAGTAATTTGAATATAGATTCTCCTCTGACCATAAAATAAAAGCATAATGATGTGCTATAATTTTATTGACTTTGATTGGTCTTGACATTCAGCATGTGATCATGTGTTTCACCTTTTCCAACAAAAATATAAATACATTTAATCTCACAGGAGAAGCACAAACACAGACAAAAACAAACATAGTGGTTCTCAACAACACAATTAAACATAATCACTGCATTACCTGCAAATGGCACAGAGTAAGCACGGACAGAAAAAAACAGAGTGCACAACCATTATAGGCTCAGTAAATGAGGAGTGTTCAATGTTGGACCGCACATGCCCTCTAAGGACAGATTTTAAAACCCCTGAAAATCCTTCATTTGTAAACACATTAAACCAATAACACAGATGGTAAAACTCTGTGACTGCTTATTCAAAATAGTGATCTGCAGGCAGGAATGAAAAAGGAACTCTATTTGAAGTCAAAGAGATTGCAGTCGATCTTGTAGTAAACGTATGGATAATAGTCTTGCTGGCTGAGATTCAAACCCGGGATGTCCATAGCTGCCTATAACACAACAAAAAAAGAACAAATCAGCTGTGATTTAGAGATATATTCAATTAGGTCTGTGGATCATGTATAAAGTACACTAGCTTTCAAAAGTTTGCAATAATTTTTTTAAGTCTCTTATGCTCGCCAGAGCTGCATTTATTTGATCAAAATGCAGTAAAACAGTAATATTGTGAGATATTATCGTGAGTAATAATGTAATTTATTCTTGTGATGTCAAAGCTGAATTTTCAGCAGCCATAAATCCAGTCCTTCAGAACTCATTCTAATATGCTGATTTGGTTCTTAATTTTATAAATTATTATTAGTGCTTAATCCTCGCTGAATAAAAGTATAACTTTCTTCTTCTTTAAAAAAAATAAATCTTTCTTACTCCAACTTTTTTGAATGGCAGTGTATCAGAAAAACAGTTTTCAACATTGATAATAATAATAAATGTTTCTTGAGCACCAAATCAGCATATTAGAATGATTTCTGAAGGATCATGTGACACTGAAGACTTGAGTAATGATGCTGAAAATTCAACTTTGTCATAATAGAATTATATTTTAAAATATATTAAAACAGAAAACAGTTACATTAAACTGTAATAATAGTACTCAATATTACTGTTTTGACTGTATTTTTTAGCAAATAAATGCAGCCTTGGTGAGAATGAGAGACTTAAAAATGAGTAATTATTCCAAACTTGTGACCGGTAGTGAAACTCACATCAATAACAGTAGCACTGCTGTCCAAGTGTTTGTAAAGGTCCTGCAGAACTTCTCTGAGTTTCTTTACATTCTTCTTGCCGGGCTGCAGCAACATGGCCTGGAAATTGACTGGCAGCCCATACCTGTTAAATACAAACATGGAGGTCATATATCTGACAATCTACATCTCCATATGAAACCGTTTCATACCCCACATTGTACCTCAAGACAGACTCTGTGAAAACCCGAAGTGCCTTGATGTGTATCCATGCGATGAAAGCCTCACTGAAGTTTACTTTAAGCCAACGTACCAAAGGACCCTGAGGTGCAGAAGCAGATTGGACTGTTGTTATCTTTTTGTTTTCCTGTTACTTCAAATGAAGAGTAATCAAAGCTGGCTGTGATTTTGAGGTTCCTCATCAACATTATTGTGAAGGATTTTATAATGTTCAATAGTGAATAATATGTAGACAGCTGCACGCATACAAACTGCTTTTTCTTGTCAGTGGAGAGGCGAGTCAGCTCCTCTTTGTCTGCTTTCATCTCCTCTTCATTGTACTGAAAGTCACGGACCACGAACCTAAAAAAAATTCAGTAGCGTCAGGTCAGCTTCCCTCTGATTCAATGAGCCGGCAGGCACTGATAGCAGTCTTATAAAGGTATTTCATACATAATCTGGGGATATATTTACATTGATTCTTTAAATATGACAAAACAAATTCAAGTTTGTGTTCAAAAGCATGATTCGGGATTTGAAAATATATCATTTTGATTATAAGTAGACACTGCCGTTTAAAAGTCAGTAAAAAATGTTTTATAGAATTGAATACTTTTATTTAACAAGGACGTATTAATTTGATCAAAAGTAACAGTAAAGACAATTATAATGTTACAAAAGATATCTATTTCAAATAAATCCTGCTCTTTTGAACTTCCTATTCATCAAAGAATCCTGAAAAATGTACCATGATTTCCTAAAAACATATTAAGCAGCACAACTATTTTCAACACTGATAAAAAAAATAAATGTTTCTTGAGCAGCAAATCAGCATATTAGAATGATTTCTGAAGGATCATGTGACTTGAGTAATGATGCTAAAAATTCAGTTTTGCCATCGCAGAAATAAATTACATTTTAAAATATATTCAAATAGAAAACCATTTTTTTAAAATTGTAATAATATTTTTTTATTTTTGACCAACTAAATGCAGCCTTGGTGAGCATAATAGACTTCTTTCAAAAACATTTAAGAATCTTAATGGTAATTATATATCTCGATATATATTATTCAGAGAGTTCAGACACTCACTTGTTTTCTCGTGCTTTTTGTTTGAAGTCATCAATAGCCTTCCTGAAGAGTGTGACGCTAAACAACCCACTGTCATGGTCTTCAAATAAAAGCCTAACAGAAGATGAAAACTCTGATTTAGGATCTATCACAGAACAGCGCTTTCCCTGATTCAACGGGAGGCAACAATAAACTGCTAAGGACATATAAAACACATATAAAGCAGTGAACTTATTACAACAAGAGGTCTATAAAGCCACATTTTGGCCTTTGGTCTACATTGTGATTTCTTTTAGAGTTGATTACTTCAGTTGCGATTAATTGCGCACATAAAGGAGTATTGGTGTGAGGCTTTAGACAAGTAATAAATATAGGTTTCAGAAAGTACATAATTCTATGCTTAGGCAATAGAATTTTAAGACATACTAAGATGGTGCACTTGGCAGTTGGCACCCCTATGAATGGGAGAAAGTGCAACAAGCAATATGACGGAATAAGTCCCGCCTTCTAAATAAAAAAGCCAATCAGTGAACAGGTTTGTGAGAACTTGATGTTTCCCCATTCAAAAAGATAGGAGCTGTACTTGAATGACTGAAATAGACCTTATTCACAGCAGAGCCATCTTTGATTTTTAACGGGAATGCCAGCGAGGCTGTGAGGGATAGACATACATCTCTTTAGTGGGTTGTGCTGTTATTTAATGTGTTTTTGGATTGTTCTGCGAAACACTGCAAAAATATATTTTAGTTGACAAAAAACTCCAGACAGCACAAGCTGTGTAAAATTACAAGTGATCTAGGAGCTTTATACGTCTTTTTACATAGGATACCATGATAACACGGTAAGTCTATCCCTCACACAGCCTCGCTTTTATATCTGTTATGGCACTGCACTGAGTAAGGTCTATAGCTGCCGTCAAGTGAAAAGACTTGCCTTAAAGGGACTTTGATTTTACTCACTTTGTAGATCTTGGAACAACCATTTCAGAAAGAGTTTCATATGCCTTCTGCCAGTCAGGATAACTTGTCCTTTTTAGGCCATAAAATGGACAAAAATAAGGTTTTTAAAATGATTTTTGCAGTGATAACAATAGATATAATGAACGAAAGTTTGCACATTCTGAGTTAAAGGCACACTATGCAGTTTCCGTTTTTCTCAAACAGCGACCCCTAGAGTCGCTGTGGAGTACTTGTATTTAACGTTACTGTCGGCAGCCGTCTCTGCACTCTTCTTTCTTTGTTTTCTTCGTCGACTCTGCCATGATTCACGTCTGAAATGCGTGCTAGTGTCTTCCATAGAGGCTGCTTCATATGTTGTTGATGTATGTGACGTCGTGCCGTAAAGCAAATCGTGATTCTCGCGAGATTTGTCAGGGCGCCACCTCTCAAACCTGCATTGCTGGTTTTGCCAGCGGCGTCCCCCCCCTGCTTTGCTATCAGGATGATTCGCCCTACTAAGAGTTAGTTTACCATCTAAATGATTTCGAAGCTGTTATATTAAGGTACAAATCTTGCATAGTGTGCCTTTAAAGGGATAGTTCACCCAAAAATGAAAATTCTGTCATAATTTATTCCCCTTTATGTCGTTCCCAACCTCGATTACTTTATTTATTCTGTGGAAGATAATTTTTAAAATGTTCAGTTCCCATTGACTTCTATAGCATTTTCGTCCACACTATGGAAGTCAATGGGAACCAAAACGCTTTTCTTAAAGGGATAGTTCACCCAAAAATGAAAATGTTGTCATCATTTACTCACCCACAAGTTGTTCCAAACCTACATGAATTTCTTTCTTCTGCTGAACACAAAAGAAGATATTTTAAAGAATGTCGGTAACCAAACAGTTGATGGGCCTCATTGACTTCCATAGTATAGAAAATAAATACTATGGAAGTCAATGGCTACCGTCAACTGTCTGGTTACCGACATTCTTTAACATATCTTATTTTTAGTTCAACAGAAGAAACTCCTACGGGTTTGGAACAACTTGATAGTGAGTAAATAATGACAAATGTTTTTTTTGTTTTTTTTTGTGAGCTATCCCTTTCACAACATTTTTCAAAATATATTCTCTTATTTACTGCAGAAGAAAGAAAGTTACACAGGTTTGGAATGACATGAAGGTGACTAAATGACAGAATTTTCAGATTTTGGGTGGATAAACTATCCCTTTAATGCAATGAAGAAACATTTAAAAAGTCTTTACAAAGGAGCACAAATACCTAAGCTTGACTTACTTTGGAACGACTACAAGTAGAGTAGTAAGGTATTCAGAGTCTAGTATAAAATCATCCTTCTTGACTATATCAGCCAAACTCCTGGTCAAAAGACTCCCCCTGGTGGACAAGACATGTTATTATTTGACGTCAATTAAAGGGTTAGTTCACCCAAAAATGAAAATTATGTCATTAATGACTCACCCTCATGTCGTTCCAAGCCCGTAAGACCTCCGTTCATCTTCGGAACACAGTTTAAGATATTTTAGATTTAGTCCGAGAGCTTTCTGTCCCTCCATTGAAAATTTATGTACGGTATACTGTCCATGTCCAGAAAGCTAATAAAGACATCATCAAAGTAGTCCATGTGACTACAGTGGCTCAATCTTAAGTTTATCAAGCGACGAGAATACTCGAGTGAGTTCACGTAGTGTAATAGCGCAGAGCTTCTGTGTTGTACGTCACACGTAGGCTCACTATTGGCCGACGCTGGTCATGTGTGTGATGCGTGTGACGTACAACACAGAAGCGCTGCGCTATTACACTACGTGAACTCACTCGAGGCCTAGAGAGAATGAAATGAATAGTGGAATAAAGTCGTTATTTTTGTTTACTTTTTGCGCACAAAAAGTATTCTCGTCGCTTGATAAACTTAAGATTGAGCCACTGTAGTCACTTGGACTACTTTGATGATGTCTTTAATACCTTTCTGGACATGGACAGTATACCGTACATACATTTTCAATGGAGGGACAGAAAGCTCTAAAATATCTTAAACTGTGTTCTGAAGATGAACGGAGGTCTTACAGGCTTGGAACGACATGAGGGTGAGTCATTAATGACATAATTTTCATTTTTGGGTGAACTAACCCTTTAAAAAATTTTTTTATTTTTATTAAATGCTTAAAGAAATTTTTAAAAAAACATTAACAATAATTATCGTCATTGTCATAACATAATACAACTTATGGAACAGATATTTTGGCTTCATTCTTGGAAGTGGAAGGAAGTGGAGACACGTCGTCCATCTTTTTTACAGTCTATGGAATAATGTCACACAGAATGGAAATTGAGTGTGTAAAAGTCCTCCCACTTACACATTCTTCCTCTCCAGACTCTGTAGGTTCCCCTTTAAGCTATTATAAGCCGAAGCTCTGGCTTTAAGATCATTGTCAATCTGACTCACTTGCTATGAACAGAGAACCAAAACATGATGTTTAATGAAAGATCAATCTCTTTGTGCATTATAAAAAAATGATAAATGATTTTAACATGCTTCACCTTGGACATGATCTCTGAGATGTTCTTAAGGGACTGTTTGATGGGATACTTGGCCATATCCCACTGGAACCGTGTAACATATGTCACCAGATCAACTGTATGGAAATAATTATCGATTATAAATATTTATAATCATATAAAATAAGGTTTATAAGATACGTACAAGAACTTTCAAATATGACTGACTAGACTATGAGCGATTACATCATATTTTATATAAATGTTAATTTAACATTACTACCTATCAAATATCTGTATGTGATGTTGGTAGTAGTAGTTTACCATCAATATTGTGGTTAGTGTGTATTGAGGATTGAGTTCACTTGCCTCCATTGGCCAAAAGATTCTCCTGAACTTTATCTCGACTGTCTTCTAACACATCAGCCATGTACTGGGCCACTTTCCTCACTACACTGGAAAATTAAATAAAAATATCAAAGCCACAGGGTAAATACAGGCTATATTTAGAGAACTATAATGTGACAGAAGCTATAAAATGCATGACGTGAACTTAATAACTTAAAAACCACAGTGATACTGAACAAAATATTAAAGAAAAATAATCAAATTAATCAATTTTGACACTAAAAAACAATCTCTTGTAATAAGACAAATGTAAACATGAAACCTTTCTACGAAAGAGTCCAACTTGGCCAGATCATCTGACAACCCTACAAGGACATCCAAAGTTCCCACCTGTTTAGAAACACCAAAACTCATTAGATAGAGTATGTCAAATCTGTTCATATTTTAACTGAAATAGAAAATGAGGAGTAATTTACCTTCAGTTCAGGCATGTTGAACTTGTGGTTAGTGGACAGGTTGCTGGTCTGGGTTGTGGCCATGTTCATCTTGTCCCATGTCTGCTGGCAGGTCTTCTCTCCAGGAGCAGAGATCAACCAAAACTCTGTCATCATGACTTCTTAAATGATAACGGAAAGGCTCATAAAAACATGTAGATTAATGCTGCCTTCACGTGCTATCGGATATTTCCTACTTCCCACTTCTGTAGTCGTGATTACGAGCTCCTCGCATGAGAGGGCGTTCATGTCCAATTTCGTTTTAACTAGGAAACTATACGATAATTGCGATAGCACATGAAGACAGCATAAATTCTGGTATCAGAGACACAAAAATAACTGTCAAATAAAATACACAGCTCTTTTCCAGATTGACCGTATGAGCAAATTCACACTTCTCCATTTCATCCCATAAAAATGACCAGTCACGAGTCATTCCGCAATAATACAACGCATGGCTCCATCATCAGATGCACAGCTAAATGTGTCCTGCTCGTGTAGCTATTTAAAATTTGAATACATATATATATATTATCTTAAACGTGTACATTAACATGGTATATACGTATACGTGACTTAGACGCTTCTATTTTTTTAAAGCCTGTAAATATTGTATGAGCAGCGTTTACGGCTGTCAGTCACGACTATGAAATTGAAATCATTTTCGGCGATACTTACCGATGATGTAGTCCCTTTAGTAAACAAAACAATCTGATAAAACTGTAAATTGTTTTAATAAAGCATTGTTGTTGAATACACAGTTAATTGAGTCGCTGTGTTAAACCCTTCAACCGCATCACACTTCCAGTCAGCTGATCTGAGCTGAGGTTGTGTTTCGTTCAGTTGACAATGCGTTCAGGATGCGCAAAGTGGATTTTTGCACGGTTACTAAACTTTATTCCCCACCTTTGTTAAACCTCTTCAAATAGGCTAACAAACGAAATAAATCCAAACAGCAATTATAGCGAGATAATATATTATATTAAATTATAACAAATTAAATTAAACTTAAAGGGAGTTAAGCAATAGGCTATGTATTTCAAATAATATAGCTTTTTTTCAGCTGTTTTGAGGATTGAAATTAAAATTTGTGTAAATAAAACTTAACTACAATCTAAATATTATTACCAAAAAAACTTGCAACTTTTTTGTTTTGCATAAAAACACCAAAATGAACAGTTTGTTCAAAAGCAGGTTGCATTCTTTGCAACTAAATATTCTGTCTTAAAAGCACTTAACAATAATACAATTGTAGAAAAAAATAGATTATTTTTGACAAAATGTTGGCTTACTCGGTTACTAAACTTTACAGTATGAGAATGACCTCTTTCAATTACCATTTAACATGACTGTGCAAATAATACAAAACTTTCTTCAAGAATTCAGGCTGCACAAAATAAATGTATTAAATGTTTATCACAATATATATACAATATAATGTTATTTAAGCACAGTACGGTATCCAGATGATCCACCTTTATGTTACTACTCAGTTGATACAGGATAATGTGCAAATTCAGTTCAAGTCAATTAAAAATATACAAGTAAATAACATGATTTGCAGACAGTGTATGTGGTTGAATATAAAGTGACCAACATATTTTGCAACGATTTACTGAAACAAAACAAGACCTTTAGTGCAGGCATGTGCACTCTAACTAACAAGATATTTGTCTGAAAATTAAGCTTTTTAGTCTGTTTGGGGAATTATCTATAAAAAAAAAATTGGCAAACAAATTCAACCCAAAACCTTGAAATATGACCTTTCACCCAGCAAAAGGCTATGAAAACAATTGCACCTTGTGCTTTGTGTGTTTACGTATCATGTGTCCTGTGTAGAGGTATGTTATGACAGCTTTGCCAGCTGTAAACTTAGTCAGTATTGTTTTCTACATTATCAGATGAAATACAACTGATGAATGCAGTCTGTGTTGACAGAGAACATATTAAAGAGAACACAACATTTTGAACGGGTTTTATACAGTATAACAACATACAATATGCTAGTTGTATATACAAAAATATACAATATGAATCTAAAAATAACAACAATGAATTCCATGCCTATATAATGGCATAACTAAATAAAAAGGGAGGGGTGAATCAGAAAGCATAAGAAGTGTATTAAGCTACATAAACAGAACCCACGTTGGCCCATACATGTCTAAAGGAGCGCATTTCTCCATAAGGAATTTGCTAATGAATCATAATTCTTTCGTGAGTACAGATGTCCACGCCCACCGCTCCGAATCCCACTAAGCGAAAGGCTGAGCTTATGAATATTAATCAGAGTGGGCTGGACTTTCTTGGAAATCCTCTCCAGAACAACCAGTCACGAGCCAGTTACGTAACCTAATTAATATTCATAAGCCAAGCCTTCGCTGTAGTAGGATAGGATCCGGTCTTAGGCTCCGCCCCGTGTTCTCTAACAAACGTCGCCCGCCTTCTTCCACCAACCATTTCTGAATCTTCCTGAGATAGACAGCAGCGCTCTCGTGTTCGACCGAGCCCTCTCTCACCCAGGCATATGGCACATAAAGCCTCTTTTCTTTCTTCTATTTGTGTCCCCACCACTCTTTAAAAATTCCGCCGAAAAAGAGAAGACGATTTTCCAAATCTTTCAGGCCGTTATCTCACGTAAGTACAGCGTTTGTTGTTGTTTTTAGTCTTCGTCCCGGAAAAAAATTCGCCGTTTGCTGTGAGGAGCCGTGACACAACATGGCGGTTGGCTGTAGTTGTGCTTGTTATACGGGCAATGGCAGTGCTCCATGAAGGACAACGAGACATGGATTTAAATCTCACGTTTTTATAAGGATTACACGCGTTTATTGGTATAAATAAATAGTTGTCGGAGAATGACGGGTGTAGTTGGGTAACGTAAATAGTTAGTGAGCTGTTCAGTGGACCAAACCCAGGTGCTTACGACATGTCATGTCAGGTTATTGAATGACGAGAGTGTTACACATTAAAATATAGACTAGTTTACCTTGTTCTAAATAATTTCAGATATGACATTCATACATATGGTCACAAAATATTTAAAATATTGTTAAAATATTGTTTTCCTGCAGTAACTCTTGTATTGGTAAAACATTAACGTTACCTCATGCCCACAATACACAATGTTTATTATACCATAATGACACTATATTACCACAACTTTCTACGCCTTAGTGGATTAGTATTTATTATACTTAGTAATGTTGAACAAGTTAAAACCTATTTCTTAACCAATTAGTAAGGCCATATGAAACAATTAAACAACAGATTTTTCAGCAAAGTTTTGATCATGGCCCTAGAAAGTCATGTGTTAAATATGATACAGTAGGTTTTATAGGTTAAGGCGGTGTCCACATGAAGAAACAAACACCATGACCTCTGATAAATGTTCAACAAGTTATTTCATTTATTGATCCCATGTGGGAAGATGAAGATAAGACAGTGTTGTTTAATGCTTAAAAATGAGAACACAGAGTAACATCACCCAGGTCAAGTACAAAGTACAACAGCAAATAAGCAGTGACTTGATAAAAGCGTTATAGCCTACAAATGAAGGGATGCTGAAAATCTATAATGCACCTGTATTAGAGAACTGGTTGCTTGTCTGTGAGGAATTATTTCAGAAATGTTCTAACCTGTCCGGCTACTTTTTGGGGGGTTCTAATATATAACAGTTTATATTATCCATCAGCTGCTCTTGTAAATCAAATATTTATACACCTGTTTTTGTGACTCCACAGGGCTCCCCACTCTCTCTGCGAGTGTATAAGCGCTACCCAGAAGGCCTAGGGGAGGCCCTCTACCGCGAGCTGTTCGACTTCAACGCTGAGCCGCCTTGGGATCCTAGTTGATAGCGGGAGAGGACCATCTCCCACCTTGTCCATGTGAGTACCTAAATATTACACCCTGCTCCTGAAGTACCGGTCATAGACAATTACATAATAACATTATTTATTTAATTGCACATAAAAATCTGTCTCTTTACGCACCCAACTGTAGTGGATTGTTTTTGGTTTTACATAACACTATTGATAGATTATATTTAACACCTTTGCCCCCCATTCATACTGCACAAATCCATTGGTAATACCATCAAATACTTCATTGTGCTTCAAAGCCACAGGATTATTTTGATTGGGTCTGAGTAAAAAAAAAGTAGCCTGTAGGTCACATTCTTAAAGCCTATGTGTTGTCGTCATCTCTAAAGATGGACTCATGTGATACCTTCTCTAGCTATGTGATTAGTTATCCGTGCTTGTTGTACTTATTAGCCTTGTTGCTGTTGAAACCAAATGTAGATTAATGAAGAACTTCAAGTTCCTGTTCAAAGTTTGCTCATAAAACACTGTGTTTGGAAATATGTGGGTAGGTGTTGTAATTGTACGCCTTGACGTCGAGTTTTGTCTGAAAGCGCAAGGTTATTTGGATGTTATGCAAGTTTTTGTTATAAAACCGTTTGTTTTCCCTTAAACAGTTTGTTGCATACCCAGAATACCCCAGCGGCTCATTAAACTCTCTATGATTGTCGGATTTGCGGAATACGGTTGAGATGAAAGGATTCGTTGATGCACCAAACTACTTTATAGAACTACTTGAGGGAGGAACGACCCTTGAAGATGTTATCGACAACCACGTCTATGAACAAAATCTGGTGAGTTCAGAAAATTGGTTGTCAAGTTGCATGATGAATGTTAAGAAATAAAGTTTCTTAAGTTAAGAAATAAAACACTGGTGTTTTTTCATCTTTTTCATTGTTTGATCCGATTTTGTTCCTCAGGCTGAAAAAAATGCATTTGTTGTGGCCGACCTTGGGGCCCTAATGCGACAGCATGTCCTGTGGAAGACCACTATGCCCCTAGTTCGACCCTTCTACCCGGTCTGTTGTAACAGCAGCCCTGTAGTCATTGAAGTCCTGTCTGCACTTGGTGTTGGTTTTGTCTGTGCAAATAAGGTAACATTTACATTTTTTTCTTACATGAAGATATTAGAAAGATCTTTAAACATATATTTTGAAACATCTCATTGGATTTTGAGGCACATTATCTAATAGAAATGTATTGATTGCTTTCAGGCTGAAACCATATTGGTGATGGATCATGATGTCCCTCCTGAAAACATCATCCTCTCTGGAGTTTGCAAGCAGCTCTCACTCATTAAACACGCTGCCAAGACCGGCATTAACTATCTGGTGTGTGAAAATGAAGCAGACCTTCGCAAAATTGCCCGTGCCCATCCTGAGGCCAAGTAAGTCCTTTAAACCTATACACGTACACTGCAGTTTAAAAGTTTGGGCTCAGTAAAAAAAATATTTTAAATAATGCTTTATTCAGCAAGGATACTTACATTGATCAAAAGTGACCGTAAAGACATTTATAATGTTACAAAAGATTTATATTTTAAATAAATGCTGTTCTTTTAAATTTTCTATTCATCGAAGAATCCTGAAAAAAATGTATCGTGATTTCCAAAAATATGAAGCAGGACAACTTATTTCAACATTGATAATAATAAGAAAAGTTTCTTGATCACCAAATTAGCGTATTATAATGATTTCTGAAGGGTCATGTGACACTGAAGACTAGGGCTGTCAAAATGGCTGAAAATAATTCTATATAATACATAATGTTAGAATTGTATTCGAATATAAAAGGCATTATTTCAGTTAGGAGAAAAAAGCTTTTGGCTTGTCTCCTGAGGCCACAAGAGGGCGAAAGGAGCAAAATATTAATGCATCTTATTAAATTGTTTATTCAAAGCAATGAAATAACATGACTGTCTGTAAAAAAACAAAAAAAAACCATTGTTTAAACTAATGTTTATAAATCAAATATAACTTTGTAAATTGCATAAACAATTATGAACAGAACAGCATCTTGTAGTTATTTAGCTTTGTTTGATATAAAGAACCGAAGCGTTGATCACACACTTTTTGTTTAAAAAAACCATGAGATGGAGTGGAATGGGGGAAACACAAAGTCTCGAAATATATATATATAAGTTGAACTTTTTTAAACTTATGGCTTTTTAAACGTGCGTCTCTCATGCAAGACGAGAGTGCAGCGGTCTAGTCTAGTGCATGTCTACATAGAAAACAATAGAACAGCAGGGCAGAAAATGCATTCTGTGTGAACGACTCGGTTACATATAAACGCTGTCATGTTATCCCTAATTTTATTTTTTTATATTTATGAAATTCTCCTGTGGCACCGGTCTTGTCTTAACAGGCTTTTGCTTCAAGTGTCTACTGAAGCACAGGTGGAAGAGGCGAGTGTGACCATTGGTTGCTCCCTGAAGGGCTGCAGACACCTTCTAGAAATGGCCAAGGAGTTGAGTGTAAATGTGGTTGGAGTCACGTAAGTGAAAGGATTTGATCACCATGAATCTGCTATGACTGACTTGCCTTTTAAGAGTTTTTTTAAAATGGGATATTTTTTGCAGGTTCCAGGTACTAGCATCATGCAGAGATCCCCAAGCATACACCCATGCACTGTCAGACGCCCGCTGCATCTTTGACATGGGGGTCAGTTTTAAGAGAATTCAATTTTGATTTATTAGTTAATTTCATGTATCTATTGGAGTGCTGAGTCTCCCTTGATTCTACAGAAGGAATTAGGCTTTGACATGAACATCCTAGATATTGGTGGAGGATTCAGTGGTTCTGAGTTTCAGTTGCAACAGGTACAGCAAGCATGCATCTCATAGTTTTAATTTTTTTATGTCATCCAGCGTAGATGTTACTCTAAGCTCTTTTTTTATGTCTGTTTGATTAGGTACATTCTGTTGTCAGACCCCTGCTGGAAGCCTATTTCCCCTCAGCGTCTGGAGTGAGCGTCATTGCTGAACCAGGGAATTTCTTTGTGTTTTCCTCCTTCACCCTGGCTGTCAATGTTATTGGCAAAAAAGCGGCATGCCGGGATCTCCTTAGCAGCACACATGGTGAGCCTCATCATATTTGATGCGTATGCCACAATATAGATCTGCCTTATCTTATATTCAAGGGTGTCTTTTGCACTTTCAGATGAGCTGACCCCAAACGACGAACCAGAATTTGTGTATTACATGAATGATGGTGTTTATGGAACTTTTGTTGGGAAGTTGTTTGGAAATATCATCGCCACACCCTGTGTCCACAAGGTAAAAAAACATGCATGCACCAGAACACATGAACAATATTTGTACCAGCTACCTGAGGTTTTTAAACCGGATGTTTTGTGTATTTCAGATGTCGCTCACTCTTGATGAGCCTGTGTTCTCCAGCAGCCTGTGGGGTCCATCGTGTGACCCACTGGACCAGGTGGTGGAGCATTGCTTGCTCCCTGAGCTCGCTGTTGGGGACTGGCTCATTTTCAGCAACATGGGGACAAGCGGTCAGGAGGGCCCAGCAACCCTCAGCGACACGGACCAGCCACCTGTGTATTACACCATCTCCACAGATGACTGGTGATTATGATCACATTTCATTTGACCTTTTGTGCTTTTTGCAGACTGTTTTTGAGTGATTTTAAAGTGAATATAATGCTGTTTTTTCCTCTTTCCTCCAGGTTTGAGATGCAAGAGGCTGGAATTTCTCTTGATGACACCATGAAAAACCTCTCTTTGGTCCAGTATGGCTTGTAACAGAGCCAGACTCTGTCCACTAACCACTGGGCATGTGAATTGCTTGCAGAGTCAACATTCCATGGGTGGAAAAATTCTATTCGACTTGATGTTATTGGTCAAAAACTAATTGATTGACATTGTTACCTCAGTTTCTCACAATTACAACAGGCTCACTTTCCCTTTTGCTCAAAAATGACAGAAAACCCATATAAGATAACATATGCAACAAAATGGATGACTGTGGAGATGGCACCCAAATCCTGGGTTTCTTAAACACCGTTTACATAAATGTTCAACTAATTTAATTTTTATTATGTACACATATATTGATATAGATGATCTACTGACAGTCTTGTAAATGAGTTGTCCGTACAAGATGCATTTGTTTCAAATCATGATAGATTTTAGATTCTGCACAAATAGGCCATGACCCTCAGTGTGTGAACAAGTGTACATTGGTGTAGCAATCTGTCCTTGTTCTCGCTTTTGTTTTCCATGGTTTTATAGAAGTAGGGAACTTCTCTTCGCTCCTCATGCCAAATTATGATTTCCTAATTACATGTGGTGCGTCACCTGACAGTATTTCCAAAGGTTGTTATATATATTACATAGTGCTCTATGGTAGAGTGTGCTATAATTTGCAGTGTCCCTTCAAAAGATTTTGAACCTTCTGCCAGGTTGTTAGTAGAAGGCAGATGTAAATTGGTCTCATGATTTCCCTATTGTATATTTTATAAAACTAGAAAAACAGCGTGCCGTTATGACTCTGCTGATGACCTGCTTGGAGATGACATTTACCTCAAGTTACAGCTAAAATACAAGTTTCACCACAATCAGATTAAATACTGCAAGGCACTAGTTCTCAATCTAAAATTGAAAAGTCAAATGGTGTATATTTTAAATTCATGTTATACCTCGTGTGTCTAGCATGGTGTCCAAGTTTGATTATAACAGCTCACGGTTTTATAAAATCACACCCCTTAGTAATGAAATATACTTTTGTCTAAGGCACTAATGGACCATTGCCTGTTTTTGACTGTAAAATTGTGCTTGTAAAAGTGATTAAAATATTAATTTAATACATTTCTGAGCAAATACTATCGAGTAATTTTTGTCTCAATTTTAAAATCCTGTGTGAATGAATTAAACTGCATTACAAAAGGCACCAATATTTTTTTATTTTTTTTCATTGAACTAACTGACGGGTGGTTTTATTTTACATTAATTTTACCTTTACTGAAGAATCGAAAGGGTTAATTTTATACAGAGGAACTGTGGGCTGGAGGAGGAGGAGCGATAAGCGTGTTATTCTTGCTTCAGTTAGTCATTTTCAATGACAGTCGACGTAGAGAGATCGCAGCTTGATCGCTGCTGAACAAAGACGATTATAATCATGAACTCCAGTATAAGCAACACTCCGACGGACATTACGGAATATCAGGTAATAATACAATTATTATGCAGCATTTAAGGACGATTTTACGGCCTTTGAATAAATGTTGAATCTGCCTGCCTGAATATGTGTGTGGCCGTAAGCTTTCATAACCTTTTAGTCTATGTTTCATAACAAAGAGCCTCGCGCACCGTAAAAGGTGACCTTAGCGCTAAATAAAGCGATATTTTATAATAATAAATAAATAAGCGTTAATAGTTAGACAATTTCGAAAGTAGTGTGTGTCATAATGACAGATTCAGTAAAAAGGGTGTTGTGTTGCGAATCGCGAAAGCGATTTGAAAACGTGGTAACTTTGAGTTATGAATAAAGTGAAGTATATAGAGATTATTTGAATATTTATTTTGATATGTTAAAATGTAAATATGGTTGAGAATTGTAATGTTATTAATTATTTAAATCACACGTGAATGAAAATGTCCATTTAAATTTTTCCTAAGCAGATTCGTCATCAGTCCGCCCCACATTACTCAGTCAGTGACTGCTCTGTTTACCTGTTCTCTTTGCGCTTTAATAACGAATAGACTGCAGTGAATAAGTTAAATCCGCTATTAACAGTCATGTTTCTCTTGCAGAATGGTCACAAGGATGTTGACCCAAGCAGTATTGAAGACGAGCCCCTCCTCAGAGAGAACCCCAAACGATTTGTCATTTTCCCCATTCAATATCCAGACATCTGGAAAATGTACAAACAAGCTCAAGCTTCATTCTGGACAGTTGAGGAGGTGAATGTTATTTTTGAATGATCAATTTAATATTAAGATTATAATTTTGGCAAGGGTTTATTGTGATATAAGTCCAAGAATGTGCGTTCACCAAAGCAACCAGGTGTTATTAAAGGTACAGTACACCCAAAAATAAAAATAAAAAATTATTTTAATTTTAAGGCCTATTCTATGATAACTATTCATTTTTAATAATTGTTCAAATTCTGTGAGAATATGGAAGTCCACATCACAACTATAATGATAACGTCCGGTTATTAACGGAATATTCTTCATTAACAGCCAATAAAAATCCACCTAAATTTTAAGAGCTCGAGCATTTAAAACAGCAAAAGACATAACATGTATGCTAGTGGACCGTTGTCGTGACAAATCGGGTCTCTGTTAGGACCCCAAGCATTCCCATTTGCTCAAATTACTTTTAATAACTATTTTTAGCACCTGATCACAATTCCTTTTCATAATACAAAACCATGTTATGATGATAAATGCTGTTTGAAGTTGAACTACGCTATATTGACCATTAATGTCTGTATTATTTAGCTTATGTACTAGCATAGCATACAGATATCCGATTAGCCAGATAGTTTAGTTTATACGCGCAATGCCCTACATTTTATTCACAATCATCTGGAATGTAATTACTGTTAATTTAAGCGTTAAGTATTTCAGTTATAAAAAGAATGTAGTGATATTCAATTATTCACTTAATAGGCTATTAATATTAGGCTATAATTAATAAATAACAGTTTATCAAGTGATGTTATGTTCAATTTGTTTTATTATGCACTGTATAGTAAGCTAAATTAATACCGTTTGTTTGTGCTTAATGTAATAATTAACCCGATTTGTCATGACACGGTAATAACTATAACACTTTAATAATCCTTCTTATTCTTTAAGAATAGGAAAGTCCGCACCACAACTTAACCAATAACGACACAGGGGAATTAACTCAGTATCACTTTCAGAATTATTTTTTCCATCTTATGAATAATAATAAATGTTTAAAACCTGTCCCATTAATGTAAGAATTTACATTATAATGAATTATTATTTTTGGTGATCAGTTCTTTTAATTAAAATGAGTGTTTGCACTTGTCAGTGCTGAATGTGAAACCACTAAACGTTTTAATGGGTTTGTATAGGTGGATTTATCAAAGGACTTGGTTCACTGGGACAGCCTGAAGCCTGAAGAGAAACACTTCATATCCCATATACTGGCTTTCTTTGCAGCAAGTGATGGGATAGTCAACGAGAACCTGGCAAGTGCATCTCCTTCTAACCCACATTAAGATGACGGAAACCAATATAAAATGTAATGAAATAGATGTTTCCAATAAACATAATGTCTTTATTCCTCACAGGTGCAGAGGTTCAGTCAAGAGGTGCAGCTCCCGGAGGCTCGATCCTTCTACGGGTTTCAGATCCTCATCGAGAATGTCCACTCCGAAATGTACAGCATGCTCATCAACACCTACATAAGGGATCTGAAAGAGAGGTGAGATGAAAATGAAGTGTACTTTTGTCAGTTACAGCTTTTAATGTGCTTTCGCACAGGTGACAGGTGCAAGATTCAGTTAAGCAGTTTTTGCGAACATTTTCCTTATGTGGTTTATGAGCCTCAAAACACATCTTAAACACGTTAGAGATATGAAGGTATTGATTGTTCTACTTGTGTTTTATATGAATATCATGAGCAAGATTATAATAGTCTTAAAAACAACTTGTGTTATAAACGTTCATACATACTCGTGACTTAACAACATAAATTGCACCGCCCTTCATGAAATCCAATACTTTTTCTCACTCATTTTGGGGTGCTGATTCCCAAAATTCCACACTTTCTCACATTTTTCTCGCATTTCGTAGCATTTTTTGCTTTCGACAACCATTTGCAAGTTGAAGTCTTGTATTATCCCTTAAAGGAAAGATTAAAATTCTGAAAATTTGTTTCAAGTTGTTTCAAACCTGTATGAATTTCTTTCTTCTGCTGAACATAAAAGAAGATATTTTGAAGAATGTCGGCAACCAAACAGTTGATGTACCCCATTGACTTCAATAGTAGGAAAACAAAACATTATGGAAGTCAATGGGGTTTGATTAACCAACATTCTTCAAAATATCTTTTTTTTGTGTGTTCAGCAGCGTGATTCCTACCTTCCTCTGAATTCTCAGACAATTTTCACATGTGTGACACTATTTTATGCCTAATCCTGATTTCAATCTGAGAATTATGGCCAATGACAGAAGAAGATGCAAACATGAGCCAGAAATATAGAAAATGACAGATTTCGTGAAAAAAGCTAAAAAGAGTATTTGAGCATATTTTTCCACTCCTTTGCAGATTTTAAGTTGAATAATAGGCTGAATTATATGAAACTTTTGACATTTGACTGCTTTTGTTATTATGATAAGTGCATTAAAGCTGAAAAGTCTTCAGCTGAAAAGTTTTTTGAACTCAGCATCATCAAATTAGGTAATATTAGGCTTTTTTTCCCCCCCAAAATCAGCACAAAATGCTTTTTTAATACAATGTAAGGATCCTCTCTAAATCCAAATCTCTTCTTCTTAAAGGGACTATTTGTTTAATGCAATTCAGACCATGCCTCTTGTAAAGCGGAAAGCAGACTGGGCCTTACAGTGGATCTCTGACACAAACTCAACTTTTGGTATGTGGGAAAATTTAATTTTTCCAAATGTATTATTATTATTATTATTAGACTTGATCAACTGCAGCTTTTGCTTATTAATTTATTCTTAGGAGAGCGATTAGTAGCTTTTGCTGCGGTGGAAGGCATCTTCTTCTCTGGATCATTTGCTGCCATCTACTGGTTGAAGAAAAGAGGCCTGATGCCCGGACTCACCTACTCCAATGAACTCATCAGCAGAGATGAGGTTAAAACAGAAATATGATAATGTTATCAGTAGAGGCTTTAAGATAATTAGATCATGGTTTGATCAAAGTGTGTTATCTTGGGTCAATGATACAAATATAGTGGAGATAACAGTGAAAAACTAATCAAGGCTATTGTTGTTTATTCTGAACCTTCACAGGGTCTGCACTGTAATTTCGCCTGTCTAATGTACAGCTACTTGGGGAAAAAACCTTCTGCTGACAGA
Organism: Rutilus rutilus; assembly: GCF_951802725.1. Taxonomy (NCBI): domain Eukaryota; kingdom Metazoa; phylum Chordata; class Actinopteri; order Cypriniformes; family Leuciscidae; genus Rutilus; species Rutilus rutilus. The sequence continues at coordinate 9,270,979 of NC_140216.1, forward strand.
GTGAATGACATCATCAAAAAAGCTGTGAGCATTGAACAGGTAAGTTCACATTGCTGTGCTCTAGGAATGTGGAATGCATTGTTTCAGGCGTGAATGTAATTTTATTTGTCTTTCCTGAAGGAGTTCCTCACAGAAGCCTTACCGGTCAATTTGATCGGGATGAACTGCTCTCTCATGAAGCAGTACATTGAGTTTGTGGCTGACCGATTGCTAACAGACTTAGGATTGCCCAAAGTCAGTATTTTACCGAGATTGTCTTATGATTTTTGTCTGATCATCTTAATATTTATATAACTGTGCTTTATAATTTATGTCTCAAAAGGTTTACCGTTCAGAAAACCCCTTCGACTTCATGGAGTCAATCTCATTGGAGGGAAAAACAAATTTCTTCGAGAAGCGAGTTGGCGAATACCAGCGACTTGGGGTGATGTCAAACATGGACTGTGAATTCACTCTTGATGCAGATTTCTAACGACGAACTAGAAGAAATTGTATTTATTTATTGGACAGTGTTTTATTACTTTCTACAGAAAAAAAAAGTCGTCAATTGAGGACTTTTTGTTTGTTTTTAAGTCCAAGCTGGAAATGAAAAATGAACAGTTGACTTTTCAAGTTTTGTTTTATTTAGGTTTTTATTTTTATGAAAATGATGGACTCCATGTTACACAGACAGGCAGAAAACAAATTATGGGTTTTCATAAGCAGAAACAAAACAAATATTTTGCAGTGTAAATCTTTCAGAATTTCAGATATGTTTTAGATTAAAACATAAATATTGATTCTTGTGTCAATATTTGAGGTTTATATTACAATAAAAGTTTGTCAAATGAGCTTATAAGATGTCGGCTGCAAGAAATTTGTCTGGGTGCGAATAGAAACTGTGGACAGCTAAGAAAAATAAAAAAACTGTAAAAAAAAATATTAAAGAACAGAAAAAAATAGAAGAAATACAAAGAAAGAAGTAAATATATAGAGAGCCACTTTGTAGATAGGTTGGTACGCCATGTAATTTTCATTTTTAATATCAAGATTTTAGATTAAAGGTATTGCTTTTTTTCTCTCAACCTAACAGATTGATTGAACTAAAACCATGATTTTTGTTTGTAGCTAGTTGCCTACATAGACAGCATTTTGGACATCTTAAAGGGATAGTTCACCCAAAAATGAAAATTCTGTCATCATTTACACCCACCCCCAAGTTGTTCCAACCGTTTTGGAATTTCTTTCTTCTGCTGAACCCAAAAGAAGATATTTTGACCAAACAGTTGATGGACCCCATTGACTTCCATAGTATGAAAAAAACGGGGCCCATCAACTGTTTGGTTACTGACATTCTTCAAAATATCTTCTTTTGTGACCAGCAGAAGAAAGAAATTAATACAGATTTGGAACATCTTGAGAATGAGGAAATTACACACAAAAAATTGGGTGAACTTTAACTTGAGTGGACTTTGAACGCGTTCAGGGTTAAGAGAACCGAGAACCTGATCTTATTCAGAACCGGTTAAATATTTCGCAATTGATTAATCGATTACACTGTACAAAATGACATGTAAATCAAAGACTTTCGGATCCGTAAATGTATCTTGAAAGTGATTCCGCAGAATATAGCCTACTCTTGAGATTGTTTAGTCGGATTTGTTTGACTTTTTAATGAATCATAACCATTTATGAATCTATGAATTAGATTTATTTCACTTTTATGTATTTATTTTTGTGTTATATTTTCTGCTGAAATCGGAAATGATCTCATAATTTGATCTCATAGGCATAATTTAAAAGAAAAAAATATACTTTTTTTCCCCCGCAAAAGTAATAGCAGTTGAGCTACGACATAACTCGTTCAGATAAACCAGAATCGGAACTAGAATATTTACATTCCGTTCGATTTCCTTCTCTTTGATTTCCAGTCCAACAATGCAGCGCCCTCATATGACGCCCGAAAGTGTTGTCTAGGTAGCCAGATCGATAGGTATTGAGACACAACTATCATGTAAGAAAGCAAGCAATTCTAAAGCCACTCCCTCCTGCCGTTCACTGACTCTCTCCCGCTGCCAGCAGCAGGAGCTCATTATTCGTCTCTTCGTGCGGTTCTTGTCCGCTTGCTTAAAATGGACCAGGACTGGCGAACTTTAGCCACACAGCGAGCCGAATACGTGTCCGACCGTATCCGCGGGCTGCTGTCCTCCGGCCTGGATTTCCTCCGAGCCGAGCTGGGGGTTGAGCTGGGGATAAAGCCGGAGCAGTATCCGTCGTGGCTGATTCTGAGCACGGCTCTTATCGGGCTGATTGTGCTGGTGGTGCTCGCGGCCTGTGGACGGAGGAAGCGCCGAGCGGTCCCTGTTACGGTGAGTCCCAGCACCGTCGCCGAGATCCCGGTCAAGACCGCCCTGCCACCGAAGACTGTGAAGACCGAGCCGAGCGAACCGAAGAAGAAGAACAAAAAGAAAGCGTCCGATAAGGTAAGCGGCCTGTGATCGTGATTTCCCAGAGCCAATGGCTGTTATCTCAAAACCAAGACAACTGCCTTCCTAGACAGCTCTTTTGGGCACTTATGTGACACCCGAATTTAACATAGATAGGCATCTTGTTAAGGTTTTGAGATGCAGTCCTATAAATCATATGCAACATGTTAGAGATTAGCACGAGTAACTGCTAACGTGCTAACCTGTCAAAACCAGTTAGAAACCGCTGTTTATATAGAAATCTTTTCCCTATCTAAATGATTTCATTCTAAATTGTTTATCGTCCCCTTTAAGTTTAAATGAACAAATCAGGCGTTGTTATTACATTCCGAGTGTCGTGCTACAAGAGACACGAAGGCGATATAAGAGCCACGTAGCACTGTAGAGCTGACCGGTTAACTCACGCTTTCATAACTTTCGGTTTTGCTAAACACCACCTTTTGTAAGGCTTGCGCACATTGTGACAGTTTTCGTGCCCTAAGGGAAGTTTTCAAGCACTGTCAGTTCATAGAGGAAGGAAATGTGGAGTTTGTTGGTTTGTAACTGTCATGTGCTCGCAACAGAAGGCCCAGGCGAATGGACAGACGGTGGCTGAACCTCAGCAGGAAATTAAAGTCACCGAGGAGAAGAAGAAGAAACCCCCTCCTTCACCAGCACCAGCACCAGTTCTAGCACAGACACCTGCTGATACAAAGGTTGTTCCACCTAGTATTCATTCTGGTTTCATAGAGGAAGTCTATTGGGTTGTTTATATATTTGTAGTAACAATAACTGCAGTAGTATTTAAGGCATTTTGGCAGCTACTTTAGAAAAGGGTGGTTTGCTCTTAAATGGCAAAACAGTTTGAAAAACATTTTTTCTAACATCATTAAGCAAAATTATGCAATGATTTATCTTTTGCGAATGTTTATGCGGAACTTTGAGATAAAAAAACTTTATGTACCTACATTTCATTTAATTATTAACCGACATAAGAAATTTGTGAACGTACAAATGTCCTGTTAAATTATTGAAATATTAACTAAAAATCTTGTGGGGTACATCAAGTGAATTTTTCATGTCATCCCATTCCCTGCACTACAGACTTGCATTCTGCTCACTGATCTCTATACAAAACATTATAGATATATAATGTTATATATATGCTTGACATTAACACCCGTGTAGTGGCGTGTAATGCAGTCACTACCTAATATACCTGCTTCCAAGTTATGAGATAATATAAAAAATATCTAGTTTTTCCCTATGGTATCTATGTCAAAATTGTTGCCAGTGAAAATACTGAGTGACTAGTAAATTTGGAAAACTGCTAGCCACCGTAGCTGATATTATCCCTATAAGCCCTGGATATTATCTATATTAGTTCGCTCCTTCCACAGTGTTTCAAATGTACACCCCTTCCAACGCTTGTAAATATGACTTCGCTTGTTCATTCTTGTGCTCAGAACTATTTCTAACTCCACTTCAAGGGCACATTAAAGCTAATTGTATAGCCCATTTCTGAAAGTTAGTTTGACTCTTTTGCTCAGTAGTGCTCTGAACGTTTGCATCAGCCTTGGTTCAGTCTGTAAACAGTGATTGAGAGAGAGGTCGGGTGTCAGTATCAGGCTGTAATTTGATAATGCAGATACAGCAAATGTAGGGTACATCCAGGGGGGAAACTATGTACTTTGTCCCAAGGCCTCAAACTTTAGGCATAGGTTTTTTTCAAGACCAAATAAGCTTTTTAAGATATCTTAATGTGTCTGAAATGGCATTTTGTATCTGTAGTAAATGTGAGAATAAGAAGCTTTCTTACTTGTCAGGAAGTTGTAAATGAGTGTTGTTTGGTTCCTATGTAGACCAAGAAAAACAAGAAGAAACCAAAACCAGAGGTGAAGCCAACCAAAGCCGTTTCCTCCACCGATGGCAAGGAACCCGATGAAGGTATGAAACTAGGTAACCAAACTGTAGTGGCAACTTCACTTTTTCAGTATGACAATTGTTTGTTGGTAATCAGACTTAGAAGTTGAAATGCAAAATATCTTGCTTAAATACATTCAAATGAGCTGCTTTGAGAAGGTTCTTTTTCAGTATGACTGTGTTTAGCAGGTGCTTGGGAAACCAAGGTCAGTAATCGAGAGAAACGTCAGCAGCGCAAAAAGGAGAAGGGCCCTGGCGACAGCTCTGGGAGCCCTGAAGCTGGAGATCATGCCAGCCAGAAAGTGGAGCAACCTGTGGTTACAGCCACAGCTGGCACCAAGAAGAACAAAGGTACGCCTTTCCTTTGAATCCTTTTTTTAGATTTTACTGGGCACATTTCTGTGCTGATGGCATTGAAGAAAATGTTAATACACAGGGGTTTCCTTTAAGACGCAAAGTATTTTTAGTCATTAGAGATCTTTTTCTTTGACTTATTGTAGAGTCATCACGTGCCAAGGCTGGGAAGGGTGACGTCATCACAGCCCCAGGTAAAAAAACAACAACACATTTAATTTACAGAATAAAAAATCTGTGATCATTCCTCTTTTTCTGTGTTAAGTGTAGTAAAATATTTAAAGATAATATAATAGACTTTTATTGTCAGCTAATAGAACTTCATTTAAGTTGTAGTTATATTTCAAAACATTACGGTTGTTACTGTATTTTTGATCAAACAACCCAAAGCTTTGAACGGTGTTACTCAGAATATACCTTACAAATATCACCTTTTTCTTTAGTGACGTCTAACTGTAATGATGTGAACTCTGTTAACGGGGGAGGGTTGATGGAGGAGCCTGTGAAGTCAACGCAAACAAGCGCTTTAAACAACGAGAAGTGGTCTACTGGGAGAAAGACCCTTGGGCAAAAGAACCGTGATAACGCCACCTGGAAACTAGAGCCAGAAGGTAATAGATCACAGTTGTTTATGACCCAGCCTTGAGTTTGTAACGGTTACAGCTGCAATTGAGGGTTTTTAGCTTTCAGATAATTGTGACAGAGCTTGGAGTTTCTGTAGTAAATGATTAGATGGTAGTTCCAATGAATTCAAACCTTTGGGTTATTACACTTTACTTAATTTTATATTAAGATGTTTAGCATAGTAACAACACCTTTATCACAGTACTTTATATTTTGCAAATGAGCAGTTGACTAAAATTTGGTTTATCAAGGAATATTGTTCAATTTTACAGCCGCTGTGGATAAACATGCTGTCTTATTATTTGTCAGGGGCATGGACTAGTTTTGATGGAAAAATTAAGGCAGAACCAAACCCAGTGAACTTAACGATGCTTAGACTGAACCCATCAGGTATGTGTAACCTTTTATTTTCACTAAGAGGACGTTCTTGTGAGGAGCACATCATTTTGTCCTTGTATGCTAATAAACACTACAAGTATTAATCATCTTTTCCCATGTGTTTTACAGGTGGAGAGACTCGGCCTAAATCAAGCATTGAAATTGGGAAATGGGACAATCCACCCACCCCTGACAATGAATGGTCCAGCTCCAGTAAGATCAAAACTTATATAGACTCAGAAATGAGAGACAGTATTTTCTAGATAAAATTTTAATACAAAAGATCGGTTTGTGGTCAGTAAGATTTAAAAAAAGAAAAATCACCAAGGCTGCATTTATTTGATCCAAAATAAATCTTCAGTGTCACATGATCCTTCAGAAATCATTCTAATATGCTGATTTGGTGCTCAAGAAACATTTATGATTATTATTAATGTTAAAAACAGTTGTGCTGCCTAATATTTGTGTGGAAACTGTGATACATATTTTTTCAAGATACTTTGATGAATAGAAAGTTCAAAAGAACAGAATTAGAAATCTTTACTGACACTTGATGAATTCACTGTGTCCTTGCTGAAAAAATGAAAAATCATATTGACCCCAAACTTCTTAATGATAGTGTATATCATAAAGGACTATTAACATTTCCTGTGTCTCCGTATGATTTCAGATGGTCTTTCCGCCGTGGACCCGAGCTCGGACTGGAACGCTCCAGCTGAGATATGGGGGAATTATGAGCCCAAAGTCGATGCTCCTGTTTTGAAAGAGATTCCGGTTTCCAACCCACTTGTGGTATAAAAAACAGTTATAATTTGGGGTGTGCAGTGGAGCCAATATTTGGATATGTATCTGTAAAAATCTCTAAAAGATTTCAATCTGTATTTAGATAAAACCGGAAGTGGGTGGGGATTTAACCAGAAGCTAAAATTAACTGGGAAGACGGTTTAAAAATCTAATTCTGATCTCAATAAATAAATATCTTCTAATTATAATACTGAATGTTAAATAAAGAAAAGTTGTTTTTACGTACTTTAACTTTATGTACGTGCTGGACTCTATGTAAAATGGCTGCTTAGAGAACATGGAAATTGAACGAAAATATTCAGTGGTTAAAAATCACAAAAACTACTTTTACTATGCATACAAATGCAACTCGGCTATTTGGCTGTGTCTGCTGAATATTTTTTCTATTATTCGGTTGAATTCATTATTCGTTTTGAAGCCATTATCTGTGCCTTTCCTATTAAGGTATTTGGCTTTGGGCACATTCCTAGTTATAATTTTATAATTGTACTTTTAGTAGATTTTTCTAAATGTTTGTTCGTTCTGGTTGCAGGAATCAAATGATGACAAGGACCAGGCAGATCCTGCAGGAGGTGGAAAATCTAAGAGACGAAAGAAAAAGAAGAGACCAGAGGATGAGGGTTCAACCGCTGAGGTAAAAATCGTGTTTTAATAAACCGAGAATCGACACGTCAACACTTAAACGTCAACACTTTGTGAATTCTGCATGACTGACCAAATTGTATGTTCCTCTTCAAGGTGACTCAAGAAGGTTCTGCTCCTGCAGAGAAGAGCGTGACTGTCAAGCTTCATCCTCCTCATGTTCCAAAGGATGAGGGATCCAAGCAAAACATCCCTCCACAGTCGTCTTCAAGTGAGTATATCACAAATGAAATGGTGAATCTAGTGAGATTGTTTAAAGGATGTGTATGTGTAATATTTCTGAGGATCTATTGACAGAAATGCAATATAAGATCCATAACTATGTTTTCAGTGGTGTAATGAACCGTTATGTTTTTATTACCTTAGAATGAGTCATTTATATCTACATAACCGCGGGCACCCCCTTCTATGAAGGCCGACATATCGTGACGTCATGTTTCTACCGTAGCCGACAGCGAACAAACAACGTTACAGAGCGCGTTTCGTCACTTACTTGAATGAGAAGCAGCAGAAAAAGACGCAGCAGAATACTCAGGTTGTGCCTGACTCTGCAAACGTGGAGAAAAACATGCTGTCTGAATGACGCCTCGGACATCGTAACGTTAGCTATTTCGATTTGATTTGAGCAGAGGAGGTAATCATGGAGAGGAAGAGGCGATCTAAAGCTTGGCTTTATTTTACTAAACGAGACAAATTATGCCATTTGCAATAACAGGGTTTTTCCTTCATTGAAACTTGTTTTAGCGCCTGCCAAAGCGAATTTTTGTGTGAATTGTGCTAAATAAGTTGCCTTATCTTCTCTGAAAAGCGTTCCGGACATTCAGCTGACATAAAACAACACTTTAATTAAACGAAAAAAACTATCCAGTGATGAAATGTTTTCTGTGTTGACGCCAGACCGTAAATAAGGTTCTATTTATTACATAAATTACATTAAAAAGTACAGTTTGCTTACTCAAGCTTAAGCTTTAAAATAAATAAAACCACTTGTTTTTAGTCCGCATATGACTACATTTTTCCACACAGTGCTATCAATAATCGATAAGAGAATCGTTAAAGAATCGGATCGATAAGTAGAATCGTCAGTGGCATTGATATTGATCAAATCTTATCAATTCCCATCCCTAGTAAAGTCATTGAATAAAAGACTAACACAATGATGAACAAGTAAAAATAACAATCGCAATAACATGTGGTTTTACTGAATAATTATGTAAATATAATTGAATATAAAATATAATATAAAGAAACCTCATTGCTTGACTTGCTACTTTCTGCTGACTCAGACGACGACATCTTCCGATCCTACGTCGGCCACCGTAGCTTCTCCTTCGAGTTTGCAATTTGAAGGATAAGCCATGAGTGACTGGCTGTTTGCAATTCGCAAATCTCACCACTAGATGCCGCTAAAAATGACACACTGCACCTTTAAAGAGGGCATATTAGGCTTTTTTTAGTATGTGATGTCCCTGTTTACAAAGCACAAAGTCCACTCTAAAGGGAAGTATTCTCTATATCAGTAAACACTGTTTCTGAACACCCTGGAACACCTTGAGTTTTCTTTCGGGAACATGTACGACATAATAATCCTCATTTAAATAATTTCTCTCCAAAGCATATTGGGAAAAAAAGGAGTGAGACCTAGTTGAGTTGATCAAAGCATTGACCAATCATAACACACTGGTCCAGCTGACCAATCAGAGCACATTGCCCTTTTCGCCAGGAGGGGCTTCATGGAGACAGGAACTAAACAGAGCATTTCTGACAGATTGAAAAGAGAGATCCTGCATCAATGTGAAATATGTAAAAAGAGGGTTTTTTTTTTTTTTACATTCAAGCATAAAAACACATTCTATTAGACCCCAAAAACAGAATTAATACATTGTAAAACGGCGTAATTAGTCCTCTTTATCATCAATATAATGTGTGAGGTAAATGCATTTTACCACATACAGGTCCAAAAGCCTGAGACCAGTATTTCTCCCCACAAAAAAAAAAAAACATAAATAAAACTTTAAGTCCTAGATTTTCAGATTTGGCTTTTGGATGCTATATAATTACATTAATAATGTATGATAATCTTGCTGATTTATTTATTTTTTGCTCCCACAGAGAAATCTGATCAGAATTGGGAACCACCGAAGCAAGTTCAGAAGAAAAAGGCCAGGAGAGAAACATGAACTGTGAATAAAATCCAGGAAAGCTTATGCAAATAGATTGTTTATGCAATAATTCCACAGTACAGAATTTTATACTGAAAAAGACTGTGCTTTTAAAATAAAATCCAAAATAGAAACAAAACTGAGTTGGAAGAACTCAGCAAAAAAAAAAAAATGAAATGAAAGAATGAAAACTATAGAGTAAAAGGTGAGCAGTCCGTGGGCTGGAACACTACTTATGTGCACTATTACGCCACACTGAGGTTTGTTAATATCAGACATGCTTTCAGTGGAGCAAAAAACATTCATGATCATTATTTTCCAACAGATGCTTAATTGATTTTGAACTTGGAGGGTTGATATCATTTGGGAAATCGACTTTCTTTCCATCTATTACTGTTCCTGTGGCACTTTAGTTGTGCTGAATTGCACTTTGCCGTCCAGCAGTTTCTGAAGTGTTGCAGTTGCTGTTAGAAGCCACAGACAGGCGCTGTGAGCCCGCGTCTCCTCCAGCAGTTCTTCTGTGAGGTGAATTACTGTAATCCTCTAGATCGCTGTGGTGGAAAACCAGAGAACGGTTATATTACAGAGAACCTTTTTTTAATGCTAAACCTATTTTCTTAGAGCCTTTCATCCATCCTGAGTATATGTATTTTACCCATGTAACTGGGTATGTGGATCTTGGAGATGTTTAGAGTTACAACTCTTTCCTTTTTAATCAACTACTAGTTGACTCTAATGCTTTATTTCCTGCAAACTAAAGTAGAAAAAGCCACGCCATATGTATAGAACTATAAGGGCTTTTTTTATATGGTAAAACTCTTTGTAATTGCACTGTGCTGAAGGTTGTAAAATACCAAGTGTATTTACTTTTTTTTTTTGTTTCTTGCACAATGTGAACATTACATTTTTGTTCATGTTTGTTCTGACTGAGTAAGTTAGTAGGTTTATGTGATTTTGATTGGGAAAGTTGATGATGATTAGCGCAGCTTTAATTCCATGACACTAAAACAGTATCAGTATCAGGAATCTGTTGCCTTAATCTATACTTAATAGTGTATGCTTTCTGTTCTCTTCCTCATTTTCAAGTCTTTTTAGCAGGTTTGGCATTACCTTTCCTTTCAGATTTGATTGATGTCAGTGTTGCACTTGCATGAACTTAACCATTTATATAGTGATGAACAACGTCCTGATTCTCTGTCCACTTGTGCAAGTACCACTCACTGTAAATAGGCTTTAATGAATGATGATGATGATGAATGGATGTGGGAGGGGAGGGGGGATAAAATGCTTATTCATATTTGGGTTGACTTAGTGGTGTTTTGCCCATGGTTGTTTTGTAAATTTCAGTAGATTATGTGTCTCAGAGGGACTCTGGTCTAGCATCGGATGCCTGCCTTAGTTTATCATTCTAGAGGTTACTCAAACTGTATTTCTACAAATTTATGGATTTAAGAATGATCATGTTTACTTAAGTCAATGCAATATTTCTATGTTGATTTGTTAAATAAAAGAAGATTGCTTATTGAGCTGCTGATTTGTTAAATAAAAGAAAATGCCGTTTGGGCTCATCTTGTAGTCTTAAACCCTAAAGTGTATTTATTTTGTTATATTTAAGAAATGTAATGTTATAGTTTAAAAGTATCCAATCTGCTTAAAAACCCCACAGCAAAGTCATAACATTTTCATGCAGAATTGCAGTTAGTCGTTTTATTTGAATTGTTATCAGTCGTTTCTAAATCCATCTTTAGACTGCAAACACAGCACAATGTGTCTTTATTTATACATCAATATTTGGGTTGATAACATTTCTAACGTCAATTTTGCTGCATTGCAAGCACTGGTATTTAAAGGTAGCCTACACTCAGTAACTTTTTTTTGGACACAATTAACCAAATTTTAAAACGAGTCAATACATCAATTTTATTCCAAAACGTGTTGTCTTGCCCTCATTCACTATGGTGATATTATAAATGTTTATATTTTAGACCTGAAGGAATGGTTTTCGCGGAAAAATACGTCCATAAGTCAGCGAGAAATCTTAAAGGGGTGGTTGATTATGATTTCACTTTTCTAACTTTAGTGTGTAATGTTGCTGTTTGAGCATAAACAACATCTGCAAAGTTCAAAGGAAGATATTTGCTTTCCTCCCATCTAGCGGTGAAATTGTTTATGGCTACCAACTGAATATTACCAGAGCCCGTCTACGGAGAGCCTGCCCACTCCCTATTAAGTCCTATTGTACCGAATTTTGGTTGTAGTTCCACCAGAGTTCCACTGGGGGCGATCGACCATGAGTACTGAATGAATGGGAGTCTATGGGGCTAGACGGCTAAATTTGCCTCTTTCACCCGACTGCCGTTGAGAAATCTCAGATTCGATAGTAGGTTTTGCAAGTTCAACATGGGTTATAGGTCGAAAGTTGAATGAACGAGTACTTATGTCCTTTCGATTTCTTACAGGTTGAGTTGTTGTTGCCCATAACACGCTAGCATTCTGCTAATGAACGCTGATTGGTCAGTGAAGGACTGATTACGACCAGAGATACCGCTTGATGGCATCTTGGCATCCAAAGCGGGACCAGAAACAAACAAAACAAAAACTCTTCTAGCACGTGTATTTACCTGTGTCAGCTGTGTTGTCGATGCCTCGAGTGAAAAGAAAATGCAGAGCGCGAAAGCACCAGAGTGACTGAAGGATTGCCGTAAAGCAGTATCTCTGGTCGTACGATGTGTATGACGTGACGTCATTGACACTTTAAAAGACTTTTTAAAGCAAATAAGTGACTCTAAAAAATCTAACACCCAGCAATGTGTAATTTCTTTGCATCTCCTTTCGAATACAATATTCAAATTACTAGACAAAAAATTATATCCTGAGAAAAGTGGATTTTGATGGGTATACTGCCATAGACCTCCATTCATTCTGCACTCGTCCTGTGAGCGCCCTCATATGGAATCAGAGTGGAACTGCAATCATTTCAGAAGCCGGAAGTGTACTGAGAGTGAAACTTCTCGCCTTAATAGACATTCTCTGATATTACTTTCTAGCCCCTCCCATTCCGAGGGCGTTTTAACTCCTACGGTGGCCGTATTATTTCAAATCTGCCGGCAGTCGCGAGTAATCTCCCCCTCGCATTCGTAAAAACGCGAAAAGCGAAGCTTGAATTTCCAGGTATGTCCCTCTTTGGCTAATGTATTTTCAAGATGGAGGCGCAACATGGCTGCCGCCATTCGAGCGACTCGCTCGTATGTATTCTAAATGGCAGATTCTACGCTTACGAGAATACTTGATTAGTTGGTAGAAGTAATTACACATTAATGAGCACATATCATTTTGAAAGAACAAAGTGTTTTTTGCTAAGTATCAACTTAAAAAATTACACAGTGTAGCTTTAAAGAAATCGTCTTTTAAGGACTACAACAAACAGCTGGTAGGGACTACACGACATTCCTCCCGGGTTAGTGACATCACCAACCCTAAAATGTACATAAACCCCGCCCCCGGGAACATGCAGTCCATGTTGAGAAGAGGAAGAGTTGTGAGCACATTTGTGAGTCTGCTAAAGCTGTCGCATTCGTCTTTTCACATGCAACACAGTACGTAACACACATGCAATAGCATGTCATTATTTAGGCATCAGTTCCCACACAAGAGATTTTATAGATTATCATGACAGAATATGCAAATCAAAGACTTGAAGATAGTTAACTCCACATCAGCAACATAAATTCATCAACTAACCATTCAGAAACATCCTGTTGCATTCTACATGTTGTCACTTCTTCTTTAGTCTCTCCATTATTGTCCGACTCCAGTTTAAACATAAAAGGCAGAACAGTTTCGGACATTTTAGTGCTTGTCTGTGTGAGGTAATCGGAGCTGCTAACACATGAGCTCTTGAAGCTCCACCCTCTGTGCGGGGAGCAGCAGCTCATTTGCATTTAAAGGGACACACGTGAAACGACGCATTTTTACTGACCCTCAAAAAGGGACAATTTTAACATGCTGTAAAAAATGATCTGTGGGGTATTTTGAGCTAAAACTTCACATACACACTCTGGGGACAACAAAGACTTATTTTACATATTGTAAAAAGGGGCATTATATCACTTTATTAAGAGAATGCGACAGGGCACTTAATAAAACCAGAATCAACTTTGGCTTGGCTTTTCAGAAATGGTGAGAACTGAGGGATTTAAAATGTTGTACAAGCGATGCAGATATGGTGTTTTTATTACTCAAGTGAGTAAGGTATTTTATTGAACAGATAAATTGTCATAGCTCTCTAACAGAGTTAATTATGAAGCATTATCTATTGTGAAGGGTAATTTCATTATGGTTTTAGCGCTGTGTGTGCTGTAATTTATTTTCAAGGAAGTACCGTGTCTATTAATGGGTAAAGCTATAGTAACATCTTCAGCTAGTCAGCTTGAGATCCTTTCCATCTACACTGGTTATTTCTCTTACGCCCAGTAGTGAGTGTTTTATGAGCAATAGGACAAAGAACCATATTCAGTCACACAGGGCCGAAGCACAACCAAAACAATGTTCTTCCGCAAAATGCATGCAGTTTTGTTTTTTTAACTGTTAGAGGTCAAAAGGTTACATAGTGGACCTTTAAAGAAATGCAATCCTTTTTATTATTATTATTTTATTGTTTTTATATTTTATCATTATTATTTTGAATCTAACAAAAACATGCACTAGAAAAATATACTGGACAATATAGATTTGGTGGTTTTCACTAGATTTTCCTGCATCCTGAATTGTGCAGTCTCGTGTCACGTGTATGAGACTGACCTCTCCTACCTATTTCTCATTTCATTTTGGATCTGTGGCACATAAATCCTTTTCCATTGATTTGTTCTTCAATTTGTTGATTTATCTGATACGATAATACAGTAAAATAGTAGGCTGTTATAAAATATTTTTACAAATTAAAATAACTGGTTTTGATTTGAAAAAATGTTTTGTATTTTAAATGTAATTTATTCCTGTGATGTCAAAGCTGAATTTTCTGCATCATTACTGCGGTCTTCAGTGTCACATGATCCTTCAAAAAATCATTCTAATTTGATGATTTGGTGCAAAAAAAATTAATAAAAAAAATTCTGATTATTATCAATGTTGAAAACACTTTATATCATAATGCATCTATATATTTTTATGGAAACCGTGATACTTTAAAAAATATATATATTTGATGAATAGGAAGTTCAAAAGAACAGCATTTATTGGAGAATTTTTTTATTTTTATTATAAATGTCTTTACTATTACTTTTGATCAATTTAAAGTGTCCTTGCTGAATTAAAGTATTATTTTCATTACAAATATTTTAACTGACCCCAAACTGTGTAATCATTTTAGTTAAAAAAAGGCTTGTACAACTAAACCCAATATAGACCAACTACAAAAAATTAACAAAAACAAATGAATGAACACACACAATAAAACTAAGCTTTATATTTTTACCTAAAGGCTAAAGAACAATTAAACACTCAGAGGATATATATATATATATATAGTAACATTTTAAGATATTTGTACATGGCAAAGTGAGAACTGTAAAAGTTCCCCATTCCAGGTGAACCAGTGAACCTTACACTCTTTGTACAGCCACCATGTTGATTTGTTGCTGTTAAACTTTCTTTGGATGAGATCTGTAAATCCCCTGATGCAGAGATGAAGCTGCCGCCCACAGAGGCTTAGTGGACACACACACACACACACACACACACACACACTATCTCACTGGTACGGGCCATCTGCTCTCCTCCTCTGTCACGTAGAGCAAGCCCTGTCCTCATCAACACTGAATCCCTTCATATAATCTCACTGGAGATTATCAACACTTTTGTAAGCAAGAGGGGGAATAAATCTGCATCCGAAGACATGTTTGCTCCAGTTTTTACTTGCGTTTCTCATATCCATGTGTATCACCTGTCACTATAGGGATGGTTTTGTCATTATAAACGTTTAAATGTGTTTGTCGATCACAAATGAAAAAAAGAAGTGAGATCATCTCAATCGTTTATCCAACCACGTTTAGTCAAAGAGCAGAGGGAGACGAAGGGAGACTGTGATTAAAAAAGCACCCCGGTTATGTCATCTGTGGAGTTTTATAACATAACTCAATAAACATATCTCAAACTGTGCTTGGATTTGCCAAAATCTGCAGTCAAATCAGAGATTATATATCATATTCTTCATGTTGGAGCAATTTTTTATTATTATTAAATGTTAGGCCTATATAATACAGTAAAATAGCTAATATTATGAAATATTATTACAATTTAAAATAATTGTTTTCTATTTGAATATATTTTAGCCTACATTCATTCTAATATTCTGATTATAAACATTATAATTATCAATGTTGAAAACAGTTGTGCTGCTTAATATTTTTTATGAATAGAAAGGTCAAAGGAGGGGGGAGGGGGCATTTATTTTAAACAAAAATCTAGGGCTATTTTTTTATTATTAATGTTTGAAATGTTATACATTTAATACAGCTTATTAATTACAGTATGTGTTGGTCAAAATCTTTTCCATTTTTACTGTTTCATAAATGATTTAGTCTGTTATTTATTTTACTGGCTATACCTATAGGTTCCACTGTGACAACTTGCCCCATGTAGAATGACAATATTGTTGCTTGTCACAAAAGGTCAAATTATGCTTAACTGTTTCTTCCTAAATGTTTTACATCATCGTTCTCACACAACACAAAAATAAACCCAAATTTTGACTTCCCGGCGTGACGTCTGCAGAGTCAAGTGACTTGGTCTGGAACAGCGAATTGCACCAGAGGGCCCCTGACGTCACACCAAATCCCCCTCTGGTCACGTGGTGCGGAGATGAGCTGGATTAATGCAGCGGTAGGGAACAAACGGGACGGGACGGGAAACGGAAACAACACAGGATTTAACTGCGACGGTGAGCTGTAGCAGTAAAAAAGAAAATCCATCGAATTATATAAAAACAAATCTTTAATATAAGCTAAAGACACATGCACTAGTCGTGCAGTTTTTGGACGGAAAGATGATGATTTCGCCGTGGGACAGATGGTACACGACCAGCTGCTGCCTGTGTTGTCATGTACGGACGGGCACCATTATCCTGGGCATCTGGTATATGGTGAGTCAAGACGACTTATTTTAAATAACATATGTAACGTTATTTATAGTTTTTATTTTATTTTATTTATAACCAGCATAAACTATTTTTGAATATTGTTAGTAAATTATAAATATTTACAGAATTCTAATTGAAAGTTTTTTCTAAAATTATTAAAAATGGTCGTTACAAATATTGTGTTACCTATCTAGACAGCATTTTTGTGCATGCCTATTTCTTGATGTTCAAAATTCTGCACACACATTTATGATTCATAATGTCGTTGTGCTGATGGATGCTATAGATAAAGCAACACCGCTGACAGAATATGACAAATAAATCAAATATGAAAGAGAAAATCTGAGAAGAATGAAATAATTTAACCACTAAATGATTGTTTAACAACGCGTAATTGCTCCCATGATGTCGTGCTTCCTCCTAGTTGAGACTTGTTTTAGAAACAAGAGCTCCTTTGCGTAATATAAATAGAAAAAAGAATCCTTGATCTGATGCTTGAAACTGTTGGCCTAACTAAAGAAAGTTGTCTTATCGAACTGTGTCCAAAGACCTAAATATAAGAGATACTAATAAACAGTGGAATATTCTAGTCACCTCCAGTTTCTTCTGCATTGCAAGGAACAACAGAATTCATTAACCTAAAAACTACAGTGACGTTTATTGACACGGACAGGAAAATGCTTCCACAGACAAAACATTATCAGAGACAATGAGTGAGGATAAAGGAAATGTGTGTCACAGATTAATTACATTTTCGATATAAATGTCCTTCATGAAGAGCTAATAGCATAATATGATTGATTGGTCTTTTGTTTGGTCTGCAAAGTCAAACAGCACTATATATATGTATGTATTATATTATAATGTTATAATTTTATGTATATATACGTATATAGCTTATACGTATAATTATATATTATAAAGTTATAATATTATGTGTGTGTGTGTGTGTGTGTGTGTGTGTATATATACATATATAATACATGGATATTAAAATATCCAAATGCCTAATAATAAACTAAACAATAAACTTTGTTAATCAGAATACTTGTATTTAATCCGAGCAATTTATTCCAAAACTCAATTTACACTTTAAAACATAAGATTCCTGTTTTCTGCTGATCCTGTTTGCTTTTGCCTAAAAACAAATTGATCTAAACATCTATATTGTAAAAAATTTTTTATAATAATATATATATATTCTATGTCCTTTTCAGCTCATCAATGCAGTGGTTTTGTTAATCCTGCTGTCGGCTCTTAATGACCCAGTCCAGTACCACTACCACCTCACCAGCTCCGAACTCGGCACGGATTTGGACGTCATGGACGATGCAAGTACGTTTGAGACATTTAATCTCCCATAGTTATTCAATTCCAGTATGAACAAACAGATCAGCATCAACTTTTTAAGTTCAGCAAGAACTCAAAGACTGCTATCGTATTTCCTGGTGGTATCAGCACTGCTATAGATTCTGGCTCTGGTGACTGATTAAAACTGACTCTCATCAGCAGGATTCAAACTATGATTCCCTGTAATTGGTTTGGGCTGCTTTGCATCTGGCCTCTGTTATATGAAGCCTGTTTTGTAATAGGCGCTGAAGTAGACAGTGTACGGTTGAGTGTACTTTAACATATGGAGGAGATTATGTGGATGGAGCTATTTCAATGACCAGCACCAGTGCTCTCAATTTACTTACAGTACTGAGAGCTCGAGCATCTAAAATTAATTTTATAGTTACAGTGTCTCATTCAGAAGTGTCAGAGATTAGAAAAACTGTAATATTAGCCGTTGACTGAACTGAATATATAAAGAGGCCATATAATGCCCTTTTACAAAGTCTTGATTTTGGTCTACTAGAACAGCTTTTCATGCTTGCATGTTCAAAAAAACACCTTATTTTTCACATATTTCATAGAATCCTGTAGAATTCAACCAATCAAATGACAACTATGAAACTTCCGAAGTGTTTCCCATTTTGTGTGCCTTATGCATCCCTTACCCCTTTTCCACCAAGGCAGTGCTGGTGCCGGTTCGGAGCCGGTGCCTACTCGCGAACCAGTTCTTTGTGTTTCGACAGCCAAAGAACCGGTTCTCGGCCAGGAAAATTGGTTCCAAAGCGGCACCAACTCTTTGCTGGACTAGAACCGTTCTTTTACCACGTCATGCTTACGTCGGGGGCTGGGGGCGGGGTTATTGTCGAACTTCTTCTGGAACGTAACCTCCGTCTATAGTAATCCAGACGAGCAGCACAAATGTGTCCTAAACGTCTTCTTCTGACCCCAATAGAGGATCGCAAAGCCAGGAGAAACATTTGCAGAAAGACGATGTAGTCCAACATTGTAATTGTTACGCTTGAAGTTGGGAAAGCTAAGACGTATGGCAACGTACACAGTGACGAAACGACGTAGTTCGCTGGGCTCTCTAGTCAGTGGAAAAACAAACAGGTTCTGAGAAGGTTCGCAAGTTGAACTAACTTTGATCCAGCACCAGTTCCAAACCAGTTCTTTTTTGGTGGAAAAGGGGTACCTGAGGCTGAGAAGTAACGCTCTGTTTAGCTCATGTCTCTATGAAACCCCTCCTTCCAAAAAGCGCAATGTGCTCTGATTGGCCGGCTGGACCAGTGTGTTGTGATTGGTCAACCACTTCGAGTGTGTTTCGTAAATATCACGTCCCTTACCATAACCGCGAGTTTCAAAACACTACTAACGCAACTCAACCAGGCCTCACCCCTCTTTTGCGTATGCCTTTGGCAGGAATTATTTAAATGAGGAATATTATGGCATGTTCGTTCCCGGGAGAAAACTCAAGACTACAATGGAGGCGTTTCAGGGAGTTCAGAAACAGTGCGCACTGATATAGAGAATAACTCCCTTTCGAGTCGACTTTGTGCCATGTAACTTTGCACACCTTTTTCATGCTCAAACAGCAACATTACACAGTAAAGAAAGTTGAAAATGTAAAAAAGTGTAATAGGTCCTCTTTAATGTTCAATGATAACATAAGACATTCCCTAAAAAAGGCCATGAATCTCCCTGTTGCCAGTGTGTTCAAACAGTCTCCCTTCTAGAAACTAGAGAAGTTAGTTTACTTGTTTTCCTCCACTATGTGCTTACTAGGCTGTATTATTATCCGTAAAACTTATATTTCTCAAAAACATGAGATATGCTTGTGTTTTGGAGAGAATGAGTGTCTGGTGGTTGTTTTGGCTAATTCAGTACTATAGATAGTAGGTCAGGTAACTAGTTCATGAGTGCCTGTAATGTCTTGTGAGCACTTGGCTGAACTACTAAAATTTTAACTCAGGCAGGCAATGTGACTGGCTCATATATCAGGCTCTAGCCTTTTCTGATAAATTAGTAAGTTTGTTCATAAATTAATCATTTAGAACGTCAGCATGAGCAATTCATGGTCAGAGTGGTTTACCAACAGATTATTGAAATGATGGATAATTATTATCATTTTAATTAATAAAATTCATTACAATTTTCATAGATGTATTTCAGTGCATTTCATTGAAATTTCAATGCATATTATTTCACTATGAAAATTCACTATAATTTACATAATGTAATTTCCAGTTTGTTAATAGCTCTGGGCATTGCCACAGATTTTCTGATCTGATTAGCAGTCTCAATTTACATTTTATTTGATTCTGATTTGCAAAGTCTTCTTCATTTAGTACAGTCTGATTTGTATTTTATTTGGTTTACCTGACTATATCTACATTTGAGTTTTTGATTAGATATATCATTTTGAGTTAATTTTTAAATAGATAAACATAATTTTGAGTTCATTTTTGATTAGATATATCTTATATTAGATGAACTGATACTTTGAACCGTACAAGGAGGTAATCTCTAACTTTGCATTACTATAATATTTACGTTTAACATGAACACTACGAAACAGTCAAATTCAGTAACATTTTCTTTAACATTTTTTCAAAACAAAGTTTTTTTTAGTGAGCTCAGCAGAAACTCAACTAAAGAGTGCAATTTGCTGGACAGAAAAATAATGTTCAGTGAGATTCTTCTCGTATTAAAAGATCAATCTGATTTCAGATTGAAATTGAAAAATCTTTGTTTACCCAATCCTAGATGGTTCATACTGGCCATTAAACTCAATATTCATTGTGCAGATCTGATGTCATTTGTCTTTCCTCCACAGACATGTGTATCGCTGCTGCAATCTCATTGCTGATGATTATGATTTGTGGAATGGCAACCTATGGTGCATATAAGGTTTGACTATTTACTTATTAAAGTTCTTCCATCATTTACTCACCATTATGTTGTTCCAAACCCATAAGACTTTCTTTCTTGCTTTGAATACAAACATTAGAGTGAGTAAATGAGATTTAAGGATCATTTGAAGCTCATTCTGACTCTGCTAAATTGTTTTGTGCTGAGTAGTAAAATGATTTCTTTTTTTTTTCTATTTTTCAGCAACATGCTGCGTGGATCATTCCTTTCTTCTGCTACCAGATCTTTGACTTTGCTCTGAACACACTGGTAGCAATAAGTGTTGTTGTTTACCCCAACACTATACAGGACTATCTTCAGCAGTTGGTAAGGATCTCACGACTTTGAGTTTTTGATATTGCAAATTATCATTCTGTTAGTGACTCGATGTGTCATTATGTTTTAACAGCCTGGGACCTTTCCATACAAAGAAGACTTGATGTCCACAAACAACATGTGCCTAGTATTAGCAGTGCTCCTCTTTGTTGGATGCATCTTAGCCTTTAAGGTAATGCGAAACAACTGTGCTTTCGCTTCGTTGTGATCTGCCAGTTTATTTTTGGTTCTAGTGACTAGTGAACCTGACTGCTTCAGACAGACACTGTGTTGTCCCTCTAGAAGCCTGACTTTTACAGAAGACTTCAGATGTGATACAAATCGCTTTATGACAGCCTGCGCGCATTAGAGAGAGGCAGATTATTCTTCTGGGATAAACAGTGTGCTAAAATTAACCTCTTAGCTTGCCTCCCCATGGTGTTGTATGCATGACAGTCTAATGGGTTGTTTATTGCATTGTGATTTTGACTAAAGGTTTAATTTCTTGAAAATTAAAAGCAGATATTTGATCGACAGTTTTTAGATTAGTAGGCACTGTATTCATTTTGCAGTTCCTCCAATATAACAGCAAATAGCTGAGGTTATAATTACAAATGGGGGGGGAGTGAAAAAAAAAAGAAAGGTGACCAGTTTTTGCACATTAAATATAGGGAACAAAATCGTGATGTTTATGTTATTTGTCCCATATGATCTTGTTATATTTTCTGTATCTGTGGCTCATTATTTTTTATTGCTAAGCCATATGCGCATGATTTATGATGGTGTTTTATTTAGCATCAACGGCTGTTCTTTCTCTTTAGGCTTACCTTATTGCCTGTGTCTGGAACTGCTACAGATACGTCAGTGGAAGAAGCACTACAGAGGTCCTGGTTTATGTCACTACAAATGACACTACAGTAAGTCAAGGGTTTATTTGAACGTACACTGTTTAATGGAGTCTTGTTTCTTTACAATCACATTTGCAGATGTTTCCATAATGAACACACATAAACTACCGTTCAAAAGTTTGGGGTTGGTGACGCTTTTATTCAGCCTAGATGCATTGAATTGATCAATAGTGGCAGTAAATACTTTTACAGGGCTACAAAAGATTGATATTTCAAATAAATGTTGTTCTTTTCAACTTCCAATTCAAGAATACTGAGAAAAAAAGTGTTTCATGGTTTCCACAAAAATATTAAGCAGCACAATTATACATTAATAATGCTAAAAGACTAGGTACATGGAAATTGATTTTATTTTAAAAGCTATTTTAAATTGTAATTTCACAGTTTTACTGTTAAGATAAA
Organism: Rutilus rutilus; assembly: GCF_951802725.1. Classification (NCBI taxonomy): domain Eukaryota; kingdom Metazoa; phylum Chordata; class Actinopteri; order Cypriniformes; family Leuciscidae; genus Rutilus; species Rutilus rutilus. The sequence continues at coordinate 9,293,312 of NC_140216.1, forward strand.
AAAATCCAGTTCCTTTCTAATTCCATTAATGATTCTTTTAGTACATTTGAGGAGGCACCAAATAATTGATCCCAGCTTTATTATTACCATATGTAACTATATGAGGTTTATATTTTTATATACAAAATATTGGATAAAATTAAATTACTAAATATTATAATTCTCTTCTGAATGTGTATATTTAATATTTGTTTCGATTCAGGTTTGAAAAAAATAAACAAATTATAACTAATAAAAGGACAAAAGCAAATAACACAATGACACAAACTAAACATAAACTAAAATTAACATGAAAGCTAATTCAAAATATTAATAAAACTAAAACAACACTCAAGTCATCCGTTCACAAATCATGCTACACTAGTCATGCTGCATATTTGTCAGCAATTTTTTTTTAAATGGTCATGAACCATTAACACAAATAAATAAAATCATCCATTTCTCAGTTCCTGATCCTTCACATAATTCAGTCATGAGAAACAGTCACGTAGCCTGCTCTAGAGTTTATCTCTGCACAGCTATAGGGGATGTTCTGATGTGCATCCCAGCAGGATCATGAATGATGACGCGCTCCTCATGCCCTCAGTATTGTTGAGTCAGTGTTTATGGAGGGCATTAGAGAGGGCACTGTGCTGTGCTTCTAATCCAGTACTGTCTGCCAGAAGAAATCCTGTCTTACTGCCTCTGTCTATCTGTCCTGCTGCTCTGTTGACCCTCACAGCCCTCCAGTCACTGACGACTCGCATATACGAAGAGTTACATTTAACGCATTTGACAGATGCTTTTATCTAAAGTGACTTTCAGTGCATTCAAGATATACGTTTTATCTGTATCTATGTACGCAATCGAGTATAAAAATATTTGTATTTTTTGGGGGTGGGTGATGATCGGACTAATTGGATTTCCCGGGTCACTCAGCTGAATTCCACAGCTTAATGAGTGGTCAGATTCTTTAAAAAGAGACAGAAAGAATAGAAATAAAAGGCCATTGAGAAGCATAGGGCTTTTTCACTATTCAGCTGCAGGCCGTTACGTAACTGTCCACACTTGTTTGGTTCATTTGAAATCCGCTCGGATCCGCATTCCAGCCATCCTGACAAGGTGCGAACGCGATCCCCTCGGGGCGTTCATGACCATATTACTAATTAGCTCATCTTTTCATAACAGTACTTAAAGAATGTGGTCTTTCAGAATTTTGGTTGGTCTTTCTATATAGGGAGGATGAACTTTTCTCTGCAGTGACAGAAGAGAGCCACGAGACACTCTTATCCAGAGTGGCTTGAAAATGCTTTAGTTTTATGTGCGACTCGGCCGTGGTTTATAAATGACTAGCAAAGCAACAGGAGACAGTAGAGAGAAAAGAGATGAGAAGATAAAGGGCATGAGGAACGCAGGATTCGAACCTGCATTTTCCACATGAGCACCATATCTCAATGGCTATTTTCAGAATACATACTACTGTGCTACTTTTACTATATCTTCAGTATATAGTATGTATAGATATTATTGCTACAAATGAATGAATTTGTTAACATGGCCACAAATTTATTATTTTGGTGCCTTAATTTAGTTAAATCATTATTTAATAGGAACAAATTAAGTCGGTGAAAACAAATTGTTTTGTTGACCTACTGCATGACCTACTGCATTTGCCAAAATATGCATAAAAATATGTATTCCACAATGCAATGCTTTCCACTCTCATGTCCAATGTGGCAAAGTAAACCAGAAGTAATATCAGACGTGAGATCTTGAAACTCTTTCTTGACTCATTATGCAAGCTGATTTGATGTTTTATTCCAAAAATGGAGTTTTAATCCAAAAATGTCATTTTCAAGATGAAATATGATAGTTATATGGCAAGCATTTATTTAGCATAATGTGCTGTTTTACATACTATTTTAGCGGTTTATATTCAGTTAGAAGCAAGCTAATGTTCATCGCAAACATTGCTAACGTGTCTTTATCATGTGTGCTAACTGCTACAGCTCAAATTTATTGTTTTCGTTTTTTGTGTCATGATTCGCCTAAGAATGGATGGGGATTCCAATACAGAAGAAATGGGGAAACATGTTATATAAGGAAAGCATTTACTAATATGCCACTGCGTTCATTTCAGGTACTACTTCCACCCTACGAAGAGGCGATCGCCATTCCACCGAAGGATCCCCCTCCCCAGTACGTTTCGGCTTGAGAATCGCACCACTTTCTTACTACGCTGCCCCCAAACCTTCTCCAAAGAAAACAATCTCTTGTCACAATAGCCCATTCCGTCGCCCCGGTCTCCTGTTTGTCGCTGTGTGACGTAAGTCTCCTCTCTGGAGGCAGCAGTATGACTTTGAGACGCCCTTCCCTCGACAAGGCTACCCAGCTGTCCTGGCAACCCAATGCTGTGTGTCAGCTCCAATCTGATTTGCACTTTCGGCGATTATGTGTGGCACTGGCCTTTTTAATACTGTGAACTTCTCAGTAGTGTTGTCGTCTACTGATATACCTGAGATTTGAATGCAGCGTGCATGATGATGAACACGGGAGTTACGTAAGAGCACTTTTCAAATGGGAATTACCTAGAAATGTCCTGAATGTAAGAAGCCGGCATTTTCACTTTAATTTCGTTGTACTGTACGAAATGAAAGAAATTTTAAGTCTGGTTCAGAATATAACTAAATTAGTTGTTAAAAAAAAAAATGTAACAAGCAATGCTACACAATTTTATCTAACAAAGTGAAATCTTTCAAGTCTTCCTTTATACACAATGCAATAATTTGTTAATTAAGTATTTTTTAACAAATCTATTGCTAATCATTACTTAGATGTCGCAAGGATCAGTTGTTCCTGCTGTGAACGGTTACAAAGCTCTATACACTTAATATACGTGATGACTGATTTAGATGAGAAGTCAAGTAGATTTGAAACATTTTAATGATTCTGTTGACTGTGTTTCATGCATCGTGGGGGATCGGACTTCTACGGAGACGCTTTATTTGCATTCGCTTGCAAAATGTTTGTGATCTCCAAAAAAAAAAAAAGTGTTTGCTTGCAAAATGTTTGCAAACACGAAATAAAAAAAATGCGTTCGCTTGCAAAATGTTTGCGTTCCACCGAAAAACGTTGCATTCGCTTGCAAAATGGTTGCGATCTCCAAAAAAAAAAAAAAAAAAAGTGAGTTCGCTTGCTAAATGTTTCGCGATCTCACGAGGAACTTTGCGGTCGCTCGCAAAATGTTTGCGTTCTCAAACTTTGCTAAAATTGAGAAACTCAGGGGACCGCAAAGGTTTTGCAAACGAACGCAAAGTTTCTCGGGGGAACGCAAAAACATCTGCGAGAGAACGCAAAAGCATTGAAATATGTCCCTTTAGGGGCTCTGTCTAAAAGAAAAACAGAAAAAAAATCTGAGTTAAGGTGCGGTCACATTTACTGTTTCAATAGGAATCCACACGATTGTAATGGCGGAAGATTTTCCTTCGCAGATTTCGCAACAGATTTAAATTGGTAATGCGAATTTGCCGCGTTGATAACAGAAAGCTACATGGTTTCAAAGCGACTTCTGTGTGAGCTGTGTTTCATGCATCGCTACACTATTTGACAATAGTCAATGGACCTTTTGCTCAAAAAATGTCAGTAATGTGGCCACATGTTTACAGTGAGGCACTTAGAATGGAAGTGAATAGCCATTTCAATATTAGACCTAAACAATGTGTTCATATGATTTTAGTGTGAAAAAAATGTGATTACATCCCATTTTACTACTTCTTTGCCATGACATGCCTAAAATTCTAAATTGACTATAAAACGATTTAAAAACCTGAAACTGCTTAAAACGTAAGTTTTAACAGAAATATTAATGTAAGTGCTTTCATAAAATTAGAAGCTTCACATTTCTGCTTTTAAATCATCCAAAAATTGGTCCCATTCACTTCCATTGTAAGTGCCTTGATTTTTTTTTTTGTTGAGATAATCAACAATGTCACAAATGTTGTCGCTTTATCGAAACGTTCATTGAACCAGGACAGTGCTCAAATGAATAAATGAGAATTATTGTCATTTGTTGAAGTTACATACTCCTGTTTAGAGTAGTATAACTTTTCTGTCATTTTCACTAGGTTACAATCTGTGGCTGCAGACTGCAATGTTTTTGCACATTTGAATATTATTTATTCATGTAATTGTCTGTGAATGGTGTTAATCAGTAATCGTGACAAATTAAAAGTAAATTACGTTACTGCCGACAGTAGATTAGCACCTAGCTCAGTTTAAGCAACATGGCGTCTCCCCCAGTCGTCTCCAAGCTTCTGTTATTGGGAACATTTTTTTCATTTTTATATACAGTGGCTATGCAAGGGTATTTTGTAACATGTATCCATAGCTGACCATGACTAAGTACTTGCATTTAATCATTATGGTAACAATAGGTATAGAAGCATTAATGAACGTATTAGAGATTGATAGATATAAACATTTCCTTTCATTGTTCTAAGCGTAGACTTTCATCTTCAATTCAGCATCTCAGATTCAGCTTCAAGCAAGCAATGTTTTTCGTGAATCAATTTTCAAAGTATTCTGTGTATTTGGAATTTTGCTTTTGGTATCAAATGTGACCTGTACATTTTAATTGTCATGATATTCCTCATGAAAATGAAACGGTTATCAATGAATATCACAAAAATGAATTCTCAGAAACCCAGAATAATGTTTGTCAGTAGGTAGAATGGCTGTGAGTGTTTGTCTTTGTCTTGTTACACATCCTGTATTGGGTTGACACTGGCTTATGTCTTATTCATGAACAATAAAATATTACAGTAATGCGTCATTATGGCTGTGTATCTCTTTATTACGCAGGTGAATAAATAAAGATAAAGGATAAATACATTGTTAAACTATTAAGTATACAGTATTAATTATATGATTCATCATTAGTGCAGTATTATTGGTTTGATAACATTTACCTTTGCATGATCAGAGGAGAAAGATTCACTTCCTTTTTGGATGAGCAGAACTGTCAGGGGTTTAGTACTGTGTTCGTAAGAATTTACAATACACACACTTCATCCACTGACCTATTTTTGATGGTTCAGATTCCAAGGATACTATACAGTGATGCTGTAGAATATAAAACAAAAACACAGCTTGCATGATGTCTTTTCCGAAATAGCATCGTACAGTTCCCCATTTATCATTTTTGCAAGCTCACTGAACACGCTCATTACATTTATCTGTGTGGGTATTTAAGAATTAGACTTCAAAACTGACGACACGTGACTGAGGAAACTAGGGCATTCACTTCACTGAAGAGAGCTATTGATGTTTTCCCTGCTCAAGCGCTTTAGGCCTGTCAGAGTTTTATTTTGGTCTGAAAATCCTTAGGAAAAAAGTATGTCGTTGCAGCAGCACGTTTCTAATGCCTCAGCCTCAATGTCAAGAGCTGTATTCATCATCGGGGAATATGTAAACAATGTAATTTTGAAATAAACTTAAATAACATAATTGAGTAAAATAAAAATAAAATGAGGAATGAAGCAAATCAAATATTTTATCTTTAAATCTATAAAGGACAAATACCTCTTCTAATTTTATATAATATAGCCTAATCCTATGGGAAAACATCATGAGGAAACTGCTTGTAGCGATTTAAAATGCCGTCATTTATTTTTCAGTCAGGCTAAATTTACTCTAGACATCATGGCTTTCAGAATCACTTTAAGATTGCAGAACATAATTAAATATCAATAACTTTCGGACTACATTTTCAAACCAAAGGCAAATATCTATATTCTGCTAAAAGTGTGTAATACACTCCGAGTTCTGATAAAACGATTCGACTGAAGAACTGTGGATAGAATGCATTAGATATTGCGCCCTCTAATGGTAAAATCATGTTATGTGTAAATTTCAGCAATGTTTTTGTGTGGGGTCAAAATGGCAAATTAAATTGCATGTTTTTTTGGCATGTGTGCAAAATAGTAAGTACAAATGTCTACAATTTGCACAATAAATAAATAAATACACATGGCTTATTGATAAAACTGGTGAGTTGATTCTCAGGGAAACTGTCAAATTCTTCACTACTTCTAAACATTATTTCATCGTGGGAGTCATCACATGCTAAATGATCCATTCATTTATCAAAATCTCTGACATACATGTTGCCTATATTCCATAAATATCTTAAATTAAATGTTTGTAATGTCTGCTGAATTGGCAAATGGCCTGCCTTCGAAATGAAAAACGAATCACATTCTTACCGATCAAGTTTGGAATCATATATATGGACTATGGAGAATGCCCGGCACAATCACTACCATTTTTCAACAGCTACAGCAGTCCATTTGTATTTATACAGTACATTAAATTTTGTAGAAATGTGACAAAACATAAAAGTGTGTAAAAATGAACAATCTACCTTGAATTTTCAATTTACATGTAACACATTTCTACAAAAAAATAAATGTACACTATAAATACAAATGTTCTTTTTGTGTACTACAGAATCGACTTTTCCAAGTGTTATGCCTACTTTAAAAGCATCTAAAAAGCTCAGTGATTCACAAGAGCATTCAATGGGACAAAACTGACAATACTGTAAAGTGTAGAAAGCAGTCAAGGTAAAAAAAAATAATCATGTGGAACAAATATTTCCATGGTAAAAAAAAAAAAACTCCTCAAAACATTTTGACCACGATGACAAAAACACTATTTTGGTGGCATTGGCCAATTTACTGACAATAACTAGGTTTTGATGGATGAATTAAACGTTTTGGGTGAGTTACATTTTGCAGACATGCAATACAGTTCTGATGTTACAGTTGTGACAATTGCAAAGTGACTAAGAAAAACTGTAAATTACAGGTTTAATAGCTAATTTGATTCGGATTCACCGCACGACAAGAGAGAAAATAGATTTATATTAACAACTAATTCACCTTCTGCAGTGAATCAATTCAGTTTTCAGTATATGTGTGTCTATATATAATTTTCCAGCTAATAAGAAAAAACTATCACTCGGTTCAAGCTTTAGGACATTGAGAAAAATAAACCCATCCCAAAAAGCATATTCAGGCTTTCAAAAAGGTGATCCTTTAATAAACAAAACCAACTGAATCATCGCGAGTAAACAAAAAAAGTGGGATGAATATCCCATTTCTCAACATTATCAAAGGTGAACAGATATAAAGTCAAGTTCTGTCTCTCATACAGTTTATCCATTAAACACATCAAACCTGAACGAAAGCGGAGACAAAAATAACCCCAAAAAAACACAATGACCGTTTCAACCAATTTTATTAATAATAAAGATCTGGTGGGAATGGCTCTACTTCTCCCCCCCCTGCTGCTGGTCTGGCATGCTTCTGATGATGTCAGAATCACCTGGGAACACGAGAGAAAGGCATTACTTACAGAACAATGCATTTATTTATTTTACAATGCACAGGATATTAGTTTTCATTTAGATTATCTAGATTTCTACTTCTGAAACATAACAGCAACATTTTAAATCTACATCGACTTTGACATACAAATGACCTATTAGTCCATAAATAACAATACAGTGTGACAGGCAAACAAAATTACTAGATCAAGTCATATCAGTTCTGCCAGTGAATACACACCAGGGTCAATGATGGCCAATGTGCACACCCTGTAGTATTTGCCACAGGCTGTACCGAGCTCAATGTTGTTTCCACTGTAATGATGGACTCCGGTTTTGGCCAACATAGCGTAGTACTCGATTTCAGATTTCCTGGAAAAACATCATGAATCATTAAAATGATCCTCAACCCTCACAAAACCGTATTATCCAAGAGGCCACAGATTATTTTCATGTGGACAGCAGATTGACAGAAATACTCAAGCAGGGATACATCACACACCTCAGAGCAGGACAGTTGTTGGCCAGGATTACCAGCTTGGCTTTTCCTTGGCGAATCATTTTCTGAGACTGCTTGTATCCGAGAACGTATTTACCGCTCTTCATCACAAGCTGCAGTCTAGAGTTGATGGACTCCAGGGACTTTTTCTGTAAATATGAAGATATGGAACAACAATAAATACACCAACAACACAGAATGTCAAGAAATAAGCTTTGACTTTTTTCTGTTCAAGGCTTCAAAATTGGAATAACTATTTTGAGACAACATATTTAGAACCAAGGTGGATGTGTGCCCTGCTATTGCAATTTTTGGGGTCTCTTTCAAAAAAAAATTCTCTTTTTTTTTTTTTCAAGCAGTTAGATATACTAGTCTTCACTTCTTTAATAGCTAAACAATGAATTTTATTTGTCTCTAAGTCCACCAAACCACCAAGTATTTCACAATGGCTTGTTGATATGTACTTTCTAAAGCAGGACATTTTAAGATGCTCTCAGAATGACAGCTGTTTCTCAACCATACATATACACACACACACACACACACACACACACACACACACACATATATATATACACACATATATATACATATATACACACTACCCTCACAAACACACCTCTCACTCTCTCTTTATAGTTAATTTTTCTATATACACTTCTGATCTGATGTAAAAAGTTTAAAGAACAGTGGAATGTGACTCTTTTTGATGTTTCAATGCTTTTCTTTCCCTTTTCACTTAGAAAATGACTTTGAAATAAACAAGTTTACATGTCAAATGTTTACCATGCCAATTGTCAGTCATTCCTTTGATCGAGGTGTGAATCCTGCGTTTTAATCTTGCCTATATATCACACTAATCATACATACACAACACAATTGCATTTCTTAAGCAATTAAAAACCATTCACACTATTAAGTTAACTTCTGTCAGTGCACTTATGGTCGCATGTACACTGTTTATATCATGTCTGTTTCACAGACAACTGTAATACTGTATCTCACTGACACTTCAGAAGTATTGCTCCTGTACATCATTTATTGTACAGTAGGGTGTGATTATTTATTAAATGAGCTTTTGGTAGACGAAAACAAACGTTACTCTGATAAAGACCTGTTTTCTACACCACGTTTTCTGAGTACACTTGATATATTTTAACAAAATAATACTAATAGAGCAATTTCCTTAACTAGAAACACCCAGCGCACATAAAATAGCTAATATTAATCGCATACGACACCACGCCAGCGATCAGAGATAAACATTTGCACAATATAATATCTAATGCCAATTCAACTGCGTAACAATAGTCATATACATCAGTGTTTGTGCATGTAAACGTTTTAGTTCTTTATAATCAGGCCTGTAGGGAGCTTCCACGTGAAGTTCTCCAGCACGCGCAGCATCGCGCTCCACTCACCGTTTTCTTTGCGGCCACCATATTTCCTGATTAGTCCGATCTGGCCAACCTGAACACAAAGAAGCGATAAATCAAGATCTACACTTTCAAAATAATGCGCTCGTGTTCTTCGTAAAACTTTTAAAGGGAGTATTTTAATAATTTCTAGCAGAGCCGCGCTCACCTCCTGATCACACCAAGATGGCCTCGTAGAGAAAGGGTTTCCCAGCGTGCACCGCGCGCGTAAACCTCACGCGCCCGCATCGCGAGACCGTGCAACCTCGAGATCACAGATATCAAAACAGTCACTGGGACATGTAGTCAAAGAATCTTTGTTGTAGGCAAGTGGTTCTCACCCTTTTGACTTCAAGCCTCCTGCTCATTCTCCACCACAACATTATTTTCCACCTGATAAAATATTTTAGAGCTTGGCACACCTAGAAACATCCATCCATCCATCATCCAAACCGCTTTATCCTATGCTATGCAGGGTTGTGGGGTGTCCAGCTTCTCTGGCCACAGGCGGGGGACACCCTGGATGGATGGTCAGTCAATCACATGGCTACCTAGAGGTATATTATAAAATCGGTCATGGAGTTATATGATTTTGTCTTCATGAATTTACACAACTTTCCCATGTTCAAAAATCACACTTTTAAAATTAGGTTAGGCTACCTTTTCCAGGTTTTTCGAGACAATGGGAACCCTGGTTCTTAAAAAGAAAAAGAAAGGATGGGTGAATTCAAATAAGAAATGTCTTGATTTTGTATTTATTTATTTATTTTTTTGTTTATTTTAATGCTTGTTTTGTCTTATTTTAAGTCATATTGAGTCATCTTATTTTTCAGATTTTAAGTCAGAAAGTGAGCAGGATATATTAATGTGTGGTTTCAGCAGGCGTGTATGCCTAAATTATGGGCAGCGGGTGCCTGAGCCCTCCCCAGCTCTACAGCGCCCTTCAATTTTCCAATGTAAATCTGTGGTGAAAAATGGAACTGCAGAACAGCCTAATTGAGAGCTATAGGCAGTAGCACCTCACTGCAGTACACGAGATCGAGGGGGCGGAGTTGGGTCCAGATTTAAGGGGTGGAGATGGGTAGGTTTAGGGGTGGGTTTAGGGATCAGGGGGTGGAGATGGGTAGGTTTAGGTATATATAAGGTGGGAGGAGTTTGATCTGAATCCAACTCCTCCCCCTGGATTTCGTGTTCTGCAGTGAGGACCATCTGCAGTAGGGGCGAGACATATCCAGCCGCAGAACCGCAGCCACAGAACCGGACGTAAGGGGCGGGGCTTAAACAGTCATAGTTGCGCTACACATAAACATATGTACATTAATATGTATATACATTTTCTTTTGTTAAATATGAGCTGTTTTCACATGGATTTCACAAAGCCTTGAACAAGTGAAACGTGAATGAAAACAAATTCTATGGGTTCAAAACGTCTCAGGTTATGACTGTAACCTATGTTCCTTGAGAACAGGGAACGAGACACTAGCTGTGTCCCAAAGTTGAAGGTTGCATCCTTCGAAGGACGCAGACTTCAAGGATGCAGCCTATGCGTCCTCTGAAGGACGCACCATGTAGCCTTCCTAGGATTTCCTAATTGTGCAACCAGGTGTTCCCGATCACTGCTCCTGGCGCCAAGCAACGGTGCGAGAGGACAGCTGCTGTGATCATTCATTTTGATAACTGAGTAAACAGCTATGGAGCCAGAATTGGCTATTGTCATTTTTATGTTTTATATTTTACTGGAGGACATGGTGTGCCCCGGCGCTGCCGGATCATGTATTTTCGGTTTAGCCCTGTTTGAATACAAAACCCAATTTACTATAAAAAGTCCAGTATTTCTCGCGCTCGTCATCTGCAGCTGTCACGGTTGCCAGGCGACAAGAACAATCCTTCATAGGCTAGACCGGTCCGAGCGCTTCAGATGCGCCCTTTGATATGGGACGCTGCTGTAGTTAGCAACAATTTGTTAATATTGTGACAATAAGCCTACATTTTGTTACTTTAATTTTCGGAACTGCATATTTCGTTAGTATTCACTTACAAATGTGAAGTAACCTGAAGTACTTTTTTCCCTCACATCACAATGTGATTACATTACACTACACAAAAGTATATAATGTAACAACCAGATATTACTGTATATTGAAAATATACAGAAGTAAAATGCAACATAGCCTACGCACTACGCAGTAATGCAGTAGTAGCCTAATATAAATGCAGTAGTTATTAAAAGTACTTTTTTCAGAAAGCCGTCGATTGAATCAGCCCTGCAAACCTGTTGGTAGACAATTTAGTGGATAGTGGAAATATGCACTCAAACGCTCTGGAGACCATCCCAGATGATGTCCCACCAGCAGGAGGCCATACCAGGGGCAGCCCATCCCGGTCCAGCAGCTCAGCTCAATAGAGTCTACATCATTTTTTTCTTATTTTATGTATTGTAAAATTAAATGTTTATGTTGATTTTGATATGTTTAACGTATTTTGTAAATAGTTGGAAAAAGTACTTTAATGTAGCCTAAAGAACAAATGATTTTCATTTACCAATTTTATTTGAAAAAATAAAAAGGTATAGAATTTGTTTCATGCTGAAAGTATTACTGTCATTACAAAAATAAACAATGTCCAGAACAATTCATTCTCTTTTATTTACACAATTAAAGTTGCATAAAATAAATGTACATAAATTTTCTTTTAAAAAATAAAAGTGAAAAAAGTTAAACAAGAATATGTAGAAAATATATATATTTTTCAATCATTCTCTCAAGAAGAGAAAACAGCCTATCCATCCTCTCCCTTCTTTCCTGTGCACTCCTCGCCTCTGCCTCCCTCTGTAGTTGCATTTCTTCTCTGATCAAGTCCAAAAACTCGTCCTGTCTCGCCGCCTTTGTGCTGGTTCTGCTGCCCCTGGCTCCTCCTCACCGTGGGCACCCACTACTGAACTCGGCCCTGGTGTGTCCTCAGGGATTGAGGCGATGAGGACAGGGGGGTTGGTGCAATGCCTCTGTCCCAACATCTCATCCATGAGGACAAACCAGGGCCAAGTTGCAGCAGTGGGTTTCCCACTCACACCCTCTCCTGTCCCAAGACACTTGCAATCCTAAAGGCAGAGCAAATTAGCCATGGCTTGTTAACAACAACAGGACAATACATTTCAGCAAAGATGTGTGTATTACTTTTCTTTAATATATATATATATATATATAGATAGACCCATTTTTTCCTGAATTGTTCTAAAAAAGCAGAAAAGGGTACTTAACACAGAGGAGCAATCTTAAGTGCATTGTTAACACTGCAAAATATGACACATCAAGACATGCATACAAAATACTTATAAAATCATATTTCTGTATACTAACATTTGGTTAAAACCACATAGCTTGCATGACAGCACTACAAAAACACATAAAAGTGAAACCCCATTGCCTTATCTACTGCTTTTCTTATTGTTTTGGGCTTTATTGGGTGAGTGATATTTCTTATAATACACAAGTGCAAATATTACAAATAGGTCATTAAACTAATAACGTTATTACCACAAGTTTTGCCTAAAACTACCTGACAAATGAAGCCACGCAATGGTGACGAAGGAGTTAGGAGAAGTTTATAAGAAAATTTAACTCTGGTTTCGCTAGCTATTTGAGTAAATGAAAACATAATACTTACATTTAAATGTGAATTTGCTGTCCACCACCGATCTCTAGTCTCGGCCGCCTTTAAAAATAAATAAATAAATGCTGTCGTCAACGGCGCGCAATGAATTATGGGGTAAAATAGGCCGCTAAGTGTCCATTTATGTATCAATAGGCTTGTTTGAGATGAGCAAAATCTGCGCAGAATCGATCACCGGTGATCACCGCGAGATGCATGCCGGTTAGAAATGTGTCCGATGCTGCGTTCCAGTCCACTTTTAGACACGCACTTGCGAACTTCCCTAAGCACTTCCCCTTGGGGGAATCCCTGCTGCCATTTTGAAGTGCGTTCCACTTCGTGAAGTGGACGAGGGAAGTTTATATGGACAGACCCTCGTTCCCTCGATTTTGACCGAGGGAGCGAGTCTGCTTCAAATGTACACTTCAGGCACCTATATGTCCCACAATGCAGTACGATTGTGACGTCACCACATATCTCATCTAATCACCACCACAACAGACAACTCTATGATATATTAATTATATATATTTTTTGTTTAAAACAACCCAAACACACATAAACATTTGGATGCTGCATTAAACAAATTCTTAAAGGAAAAAAAAATGTAAATAATAAATCAACTCCACAGCTGATTCCAAGTGATCAAGGGCTTAGGACGTTCCAGTTCAGCCCATTGCAGTTTCCGCCAGTAGTGGGCACTCGCAATGACGTACATCCGAGTGAACGAGACGGAGGGAAGTTTGCGAGTGAAGGGCATGACAGTTTTGGACTGTGCTGCGTTCCAGTCCAAAACTGTCATATTTTCAAAACGATATGGTTAAAAGTAGCCTATTTGTTCTCAGTTTATGCAAATGATCTCATTCCTTATGAAATAACAAAAACTAGTTTGTATTAACTATTAACATGGTAAATAAAAAATCATCAGTGTACATCATGATTATGCATAGCCTATATGAGCAGAAAAGTGACTTTATTTAAAAGTATTGTAGTTAAATATTGTAGTTAAATATTGTGAAACCTACGGTGGCTGAGAAGTGTAAAACAAACCACAATTCCGAAAACAAAACAACTAATTTATAAACGCAATGGAAAGACTAAAAACAAATTAACAAGTAAGAAAACACAATAACATTTAAGAAAACAAAATAACAAGTCAGAAAACACAACGACAAGTCAGAAACAACGGAAAAGGTGAATGCTGAATGGACGAGACATCTGTCAATCAAGACAGAAAGTAGCCTACAGCAGACTGCGACAGAAGAAAGTCGATTCGCGTGTGCATTGTGTAAATATTAGAGCTGTCTTATTTAACCGGCTAATTTAGTGCGATTATTATGGAGAGAAAAAAAAAGTCATGTTAAAATCTTCCTACCACTAACGTTATCTGATTTGGTCCGACAAAAATTATAAACGATCTCAATCTGGTAAAGTGGGAGAGTGGTATGGCATGTAGCAAGAACAGATTTAGCTTTTGACGCGAACGACCTGAGTTCGAGTCTCCCTCGAGTGATAAATTGTAATTCATAATAAACTTCTTGTTTATTGATCTACATAAAATTAATAGGGCCTTTTGGAAAAAACAGCACTCTTGCTTGTGTGCTTAACTATAGGCTACCATATTATATTAGACAAAAGCTCATGCAGGGGCATTGCCTCTATCTGGAATTTTAGAACTATACTTTCTACATGTCTTGATTGACAGATGTCTCGTCCAATCAGCGGTGAGTATTCCATTCACCACATTCCGTTTTGTCTTACTTGTCGTTGTGTTTTCTGACCAGAGGTGTCAAAAGTATTCACATTCATTACTCAGGTAGAAGTATAGAAACTAGGGTTTAAAAAGACTTCTGTAGAAGTTGAAGTATCAACTCAAGCTTTTTACTCAAGTAAAAGTATAAAAGTACTTGTTTCAAAACTACTTAAAGTATAAAAGTAAAAGTAATGTAAGAAAAAAAAAATGCAATTAATGCTCTCTCTCTCTCTCTCTCTCTCTCTCTCTCTCTCTCTCTCTCTCTCTCTCTCTCTCTCTCTCTCTCTCTCTCTCTCTCTCTCTCTCTCTCTCTCTCTCTCTCTCTCTCTCTCTCTCTCTCTCTCTCTCTCTCTCTCCTAAAATGTAAGGAGTAGAAAGTACAGATAATTGCGGGAAAATGTAAGGAGAGTAGAAGTAAAAAGCCGTCTGAAAAATAATTACTCCAGTAAAGTAGCCTATAGATAGCCTACCCCAAATTTCTACTTAAGTAAGGTAACGAAGTCTATTTGTACTTCGTTACTTGACACCTCTGTTTCTGACTTGTTAATTTGTTTTCAGATTTGTCGTTGTGTATTTTGATTTGTTATTATGTTTTCAGATTTGTCGTTGTGGTTTCTGATGTTATTTGTTTTTGGAACAAATCTTTTTTCGTTTTCTAGGCCTAAATTGTTCATTTGTTTTTAGTCTTTCCATTGCGTTTATTAATTTGTTGTTTTGTTTTCAGAATTGTGGTTTGTTTTGCACGTGTCGGCCTCCGTAATACACAGCTTATTTATTAAACAAAAGAAAATTACGTGTAAGCCCCGCCCCTCACGTCCGGTTCTGAAACTGCTGGTGCTGCGGTTCTGCAGCTGGATAGGCTAATGAAGAGATTTCAGGCTGTCATTCTGTTATTCGTTTGCCTGTCCATCGACACTGCGCGCCAATTTTAATGAAAACATCTATGCAAACTGAAAGCAAAAGGCTATCCTAGGCTACGTTTTCATTAATTCACCTCACACACCCAACCTTAATATCACACAATGAGAAATGGTGATATTTCCTCGCGATTTCTAAGATCTTTAACTGTAAATGATTAGGCTATGCTTAATTAACGTTTGTTTGAGAGACCAGATCAGCTTGGCCGGCTGGGTGGCAAACTTCAGTTTTTTCCCCAAAAGAGATTTGGTGCTGTTATGGAAATTGTAGCCTAATATTCAGTTATTTGTGGTGAATTTGCAATAAACCATAGACCAAACAGTGTCTTTCTCAAGTTTTATTCTTTCAAGAAAGTCATTCCATATGCAGATAAATGTTCTACAGAGAAGGATCACCTCATCCGGCCATCATTAAACCCACACCCAGCTGTTTATGTATTGAAGATTAGATACCATATAAGGACACAAAACTTTTAACCTCATTAAACTGAAAGCAAAAGTGAATATGTGTAAAGCTTTACAGATAAACCACGTTTACCTTTCGACACTAACAGAACAGAAATCTTAGTCTCTTGATAAGGTCGAGTTTTAACGCGATGCAGGTGGACAAATATGTATTGACAGAGGCGCTCTCTGCCTTTCTGGGAGTCACTGTGAAGTTGCAGTCAGATTTGAAGGATTTAGATGGAGCCATTAAACTGGATATTACCAGTCTTACAACTCTTGCCCTTCTTGGTTATGAATCGTTCATGTTTGTGGTGGTTCAACCTGTGAGTTATATAACTTCTTTACTGGCGGGGTTGTTTGTTGGTGATCAGAAAAATTCGGGAACCCCGAAAAACGAAAGCGCGAGCTCTTCTCTCCGGAAGGAGTTATTTGTGATCCCAGATGACTTTTTCGACCCAATATTTGACTTTGACTTCACGAACATGTCCGAGTCAAAGTCTGATGCCTGCATGCGCGGGGACGAGCCGTACAAGCGGCCCTATGGGTGGATGCGCTTCGCGCTGAAGGTGCGGGACAAATACCCGGACGGGAACGCTTGGCTGGGAACGGGTGGATGGAGGAGCAGTTCCGCGCCCGGTGAGTGGCCAGTCTCCTACCACGGTACCGGCTTACAAGGGGCTGAGGGCATCATACAATCTCACTACAAGGCGGGAGACCGTGAGGCTTACGGAAGAGGGATTTATTCATCTCCAGACATCAACGTGGCAGATGGCTACGCGACAAGCAAGAAATTCACCTCGCAAAAGAACGGAAAGACTTACAAAGTCATCATGCAGAACAGAGTCAACCCCAAGAAAAGGGAAATCATCAAGGGGAACGACTTTTGGTTGGTCCGTGTTCCTAAAGGCACATCTGCTGAGAAAGAGAAAGAAATAGTTGCGAGTTCAATCCGGCCTTATGGCCTTCTGCTTAAAGAGGTGTAAGGCAAACAGTAGGCTAGGCTGTTAAATTGCTCTCAGAATTTAGCTATTCTTGGCCATAGCCTACAATTCACCTTTCAAATCTTCTGACTTTGACTTCTGATTAAAGAGATGTTTATTACCATATGAAATTAAATATTTTAATAATCCAGCACTGGTGTTTTCAATATGCCTGGTTTTCTTAATGCTTTTTTAGTCATTTAAAAGACAAAAGTACCAAAGCTTTAGACCATTAGGCCTATACATTTTCCATTGAAACAGGACATTGTTAGGCAGGCCTACTTGCACAACTATAGTCAGCTTTCTATGCTGCATTCATGTGCTATCGGAATGATCATAAATGCTATTTTCCTAGTTAAAAATTTGGACATGAATGCCCTCTCAAGTCAAAATTTGAATGTAATCAGTAATCACGACTTCAGAAGTGGGTGCTACTGGAGAATTTCCGATAGCATGTGAAGGCAAGTTAGTGAAATTTCCACTCTACTTTTTTCTTGTTCAAAAGTTAAATAAATAAACATATTTTACATTTCTTAATCAATTATGTATTCTGAAAAAAAGTTCAATAATGATTAGAGAGATATCTTTTTTCTCAAAAAGTTGACATGAAATTGTACAGCTGAAATAAAGTTTTACAACCATTCCAGTGTGTTATGTTCTGTTGAGACTGCCTAAACTGTCTTTGTTTGACTTTTATTATGACCGCCGCTAGCGTAGCTAGCGAAAGCGGTCATATAGGGATTGTCAAAGTTTTTTTTGTTTTTTTTTTCGTCACCTTACTGAATTTTTCGTCAACGATACCAGGGACACCGAAGCACCGGGGAACATGAAATTTGGTGGGCATGTAGCCCCACTAGACTTCTAAGGAAAAATTTCGTTTGGTCCCCGGGGGCCACTCCCCCCCCGCGCTGGGCCCCCCCAAACCCCAAAAAATGAATTTTTTCCTAAATAACTACCTGAACCGTGGCACCGAGGATGAAGAAATTTTTATGGTATGTTGGTCTACTAGACTTTTACGGAAAAATTTCGTTTGGTCCCCGGGGGCCACTTCCCCCCCCGCGCTGGGGCCCCCTTAAATTTTTCGTCAACGATACCAGGGACACCGAAACACCGGGGAACATGAAATTTGGTGGGCATGTAGCCCCACTAGACTTCTAAGGAAAAATTTCGTTTGGTCCCCGGGGGCAACTCCCCCCCCCCGCGCTGGGCCCCCCCAAACCCAAAAAAATTCAGTTTTTCCTAAATAACTACCTGAACCGTGGCACCGAGGATGAAGAAATTTTTATGGTATGTTGGTCTACTAGACTTTTACGGAAAAATTTCGTTTGGTCCGTGGGGGCCACTCCCCCCCCCGCGCTGGGGCCCCCGTAAATTTTTCGTCAACGATACCAGGGACACCGAAACACCGGGGAACATAAAATTTGGTGGGCATGTAGCCCCACTAGACTTCTAAGGAAAAATTTCGTTTGGTCCCCGGGGGCCACTCCCCCCCCGCGCTGGGCCCCCCCAAACCCAAAAAAATGCAGTTTTTCCTAAATAACTACCTGAACCGTGGCACCGAGGATGAAGAAATTTTTATGGTATGTTGGTCTACTAGACTTTTACGGAAAAATTTCGTTTGGTCCCCGGGGGCCACTCCCCCCCCCCGCGCTGGGGCCCCCGTAAATTTTTCGTCAACGATACCAGGGACACCGAAGCACCGGGGAACATGAAATTTGGTGGGCATGTAGCCCCACTAGACTTCTACGGAAAAATTTCGTTTGGTCCCCGGGGGCCACTCCCCCCCCGCGCTGGGCCCCCCCAAAACCAAAAAAATGCAGTTTTTCCTAAATAACTACCTGAACCGTGGCACCGAGGATGAAGAAATTTTTATGGTATGTTGGTCTACTAGACTTTTACGGAAAAATTTCGTTTGGTCCCCGGGGGTCACTTTCCCCCCCGCGCTGGGGCCCCCGTAAATTTTTCGTCAACGATACCAGGGACACCGAAGCACCGGGGAACATGAAATTTGGTGGGCATGTAGCCCCACTACACTTCTACGGAAAAATTTCGTTTGGTCCCCGGGGGCCACTCCCCCCCCCGCGCTGGGCCCCCCCAAACCCCCAAAAATTCAGTTTTTCCTAAATAACTACCTGAACCGTGGCACCGAGGATGAAGACATTTTTATGGTATGTTGGTCTACTAGACTTTTACGGAAAAATTTCGTTTGGTCCCCGGGGGCCACTTCCCCCCCCTGCGCTGGGGCCCCCGTAAATTTTTCGTCAACGATACCAGGGACACCGAAACACCAGGGAACATGAAATTTGGTGGGCATGTAGCCCCACTAGACTTCTACGGAAAAAATTCGTTTGGTCCCCGGGGGCCACCCCCCCCCCCCCCAAACCCCAAAAAATGAAGTTTTTCCTAAATAACTACCTGAACCGTGGCACAGAGGATGAAGACATTTTTATGGTATGTTGCTCTTAAGGGCCCACATCAACCTAGCCCATAATCACTCATTTGTGATTTGCGCCCCTCCCATAAAAAATGAAAATGCAATATTATTCTGCTTTAATCGCCCCTATCTTCAGTGGAGATGTTCAGAACTGCACCATATTTCATGTGTATGATTAACTTGACATCCTCTGGGGGTATCCTCTGCTAAGTTTTGTAGAATTTCATCCATGGGGGGGTATAAAATAAATTCATTTATGTGCACATTTAGTGACTGTACACTCATCGGCCTGTAGATGGTGCTGTTGAGCGAAGGGTTGCTGGTTTAGGATGATACTGTCACACACACACATGCAGGAATACAAACAAACGCAAGCATGCACACACACTGACATCCACACGCACAGACACACACCCATACACACACATACAAATCCACATGCACAGACACACACACACAGACACACACACACAAACACACACGCGCACACATGTACGCACACATACATACACGCACAGACACACACACACACACACACACACACACACACAAACACACACACATACACACACACACACACATACACACACACACACACACACACAGACATGCACATACTATTACTTTTTTTAGGTATATACATAAACACGCAATACAGCCAAATTACTCCACGTCATTTATTTTTGTGGAAAGCCAGTGCAGGCCTGAGCGGCGGTCATATTTTGTACCGCGATGCGGTACATCTAGTTAAAGGGGTGGTAGTGTGGAAGTAAAATAATGCCAAATGTTTTTGAAACAAAAAAGCCAGTTGGATTGCACTACTTGGAAAAAAAAAAAGAAAAAAAAAAGGAATTGCAGTAACCATGCTTGCATTTTAATGCATTGTATTTTTAGGGCTTTCATTTTTATGGGCTGAAATTCAACATGGTTGAATATTTAAGCTGTGAATATTTCAATTCAAAACATTTCAAACACATTTTCATTATTAAAAATTCAATAATCCATATTCACCTTTCATATTTCACTTCCAAAATATTCAAATTGTTTAAAAATACAAACTTTAATATTCAACTGAAAATTTTCGGTCCATCTGAGCGCGCAAAGTTTAACGCTCAGCATTAAACTTTGCGCGTTAAGGTCATATTCTGAGTCCATTTGCTTGTCTTCGAGTTTGGTCTTTTATATCACTGTATTAGTCTTAACATACACACTCTGGGGACAACAGAGACTTATTTTACATATTGCAAAAAGGGGCATTATATCACCCCTTTAATGTGTAAAACATTTTTTTTTTTTTTACTTCAAAGTCTTATAATATTTTCCTCTGTCCTGGTCAGATGGCCTATTATTTCTTTAAGCTTTATCTTTTCATTTTAGAACAAATTAGGTACTTTTCAGAATCTAATAATAA
Organism: Rutilus rutilus; assembly: GCF_951802725.1. Taxonomy (NCBI): domain Eukaryota; kingdom Metazoa; phylum Chordata; class Actinopteri; order Cypriniformes; family Leuciscidae; genus Rutilus; species Rutilus rutilus. Next base: position 9,314,182 of record NC_140216.1, read on the forward strand.
ACTGTACATTGTATTCTGATAATAAAATTCATGACCCAAAACATAATGTCACAATGATAAAATTCCTATGTCCTTATATTGATGGCAAATGTTTCATTTTTGCAACATTTGCAATACTTGGTGCTGTGGTCAAACAAAAGAGATCATTAAGCAGCATGTTGCCTGCCTGTTACACAACACAATGTTGTGTCAACACATTTTGAATTTTAAAACATTTGAATAATGCATATGAATAGTGAACAATTTGTTCTTTTATTTGCTATCCATCATCCTCCTAGATTCCTCAATCAACATGATCACACTGGACACTGGAAAATGTTTGTGTTGGACATGCACACAAACCTGTAAATTTGGGGCTTTTGAAAAACATTCGAAGCTGGAGCCCCAGAAGCCACGCCTTTGCTCCGCCCGTGACACAAACTACAACTGCCTATATTGTTTGAATTGAAAACAGAAAGGCTATAAACCTCACTGCCAGTTTATATTTCTCCAGTGCTGTTAGATGTTTAGATGCTGTAATTTGACCATGAGGTTTGTATGCGTATCACATTGTTTTTTTGCTCCTTTGTGTCTATGTCCTCCGCATCTTACTTTTCCTGAATAAATGTTGTGTCCAAACCTTTATCTCAGAACTGTGAGTGGTGTGGTGTTATAGTGTTTAAAAGGACCTTTAATGACTCTAAGTTTTGCATCTTTTCATGATTGTTTGTTTGATGTAAACCATGAATAGCAAGGAAATTTGGAGCAATTGTTTGTATTTCCAGGCCTAACCTGCTAAAAACTGCCCAAATCCCCTCTAAAGTAACAGATCAGCCTGACCAAGTAGGCCTATATCCAGAGAATGATGGGGTTTTTTTTGGCCTTTGAGCAGCTCACTTCTAGCAGGTTGTCCTTTAATGGCCTGTTGCAAATACTATTTCACTTAATTTCATAGGTTTATTTAATTTTCTTAAATGTTAGGCTACCCCCTTAATTTTAAAAACGTCTTTTTTTTTTTGTCATGATTGATCCTCTGCTATTAAAAGCATGTGGTTTCCAGTCACGATCCTGGGGACCTACTGCACATTGTGTTTGTCCCTCTTGTCTGTCACACTTCAGTTCATGATCATGATCACGATCTCTGCCGATGAGCTGATGATCCTAATCAGGTGTGCTAAATAAGCAGGACATACAAATGTGTAAAAATCTGGGTCCTCACTCCCAGTAATAAGACTGAAAATATCCTGTGTTACACCACGTTGTCTCATAACAGATCAGAGATCTTGATAAGTTCGATTAACGCGATGGAGGTGGACAAATATATCTTGACCGAGGCGCTCTCTGCCATTCTGGGAGTCACTGTGAAATTGCAGTCAGATTGCAACGATTTAGATGGAGCCATTAAACTGCAAATTGCCAAACTGACAACTCTTGCCCTTCTTAAAAATGAACCAGTGGCTTGTCTGACTGCTTCTCTGTCGCGGATGTTTGTTGGTGGTGATAAGAAAAAATCACAAGAAACCCCGAGAAGCGAAAGCGCGAGCTCTTCTCTCCTGAAGGAGTTAGGCCTATTTGTGATTTCAGATGACTTTTTCGATCCAAAGTTTGACTTTGACTTCACGAACATGTCCAAGCCAAACTTTAATGCCTGCATGCGTGGAGACGAGCCGTACAAGCGGCCCTACGGGTGGATGCGCTTCGCGCTGAAGGTGCGGGACAAATACCCGGACGGGAACGCTTGGCTGGGAACGGATGGATGGAGGAGCCGTTCCGCGCCCGGTGAGTGGCCAGTCTCTTACCACGGAACCGACTTGCATGGGGCTGCGGGCATCATAAAGTCTCAGTATATGCCAGGAGACCGTCAGGCTTACGGAAGAGGGATTTATTCATCTCCAGACATCAACATAGCCTACATGTTCGCGAAAACCAAGAACTTCATTTCGCAAAAGAATGGAAATACTTACAAAGTCATCATGCAGAACAGAATCAACCCCCAGATCAGAGAAATAAAGACCAAGGACATTTGGTTGGTCCCTATCCCTGAAGGCACATCAGTTGAAGAGGAGAAAAAAATAGTGGAGAGTTCAATCCGCCCTTATGGCCTTCTGCTTAAAAAGATGTAAGGCCTTGTTGAAAATGTTCACATTTGGAATTTCCTTCTCTTTAATTCATTTGTGTGCTGCCTTATTGCATGTCAGAAGATTCATTCATTGATTTCATAATTGTAATAGTTGAATAAGTGTTATGTGTGTTTGTATGTGAAGAGAAAAAATTGCTTTCATTCATCATTATAGTTAATTCATAATAGAGGACATATATAGGCCTAGGGATGAAATTCCATATTGTATTAAAAAGGCATACAAAATGTTTGTTTTGCACCTCATTTTTGCATTGAAAGATTTGTTTTCGTACAAATGCACGCACGTTTAGAAAAGCATGATTGAGCTTTTGCTTTTTTTGGAGGCAATTTATCCCCAGAACACTGCAGAAACACAATATAACAAATCCAAATGAATGGCAAACATCTACACCACTAACTTCATTGCATTTATCCTATTGTATATTAGGTGTTCCTTAAACATTTTTTATAGAGAATGATTAAAGCATATTATCTACGTCATTTAGTCAATGTTAAGAAAATTTGTCAGGTTATGGAAATGTTATTGTGTCTCAAGTTGTAACCCTAACTTTAACCAACAAATATAAATGTCCTCATTATTTTAGCGCAATAAGAGCAGAAAATTATTTATAGGATGGCTGGCATGTGGACCCTAACCCTTATGTAGTTTATGGCTTGGCATACACATTAATGTGAATATGTAATATACTGTTTAAAAATAAATAAAATGTCAATATCCAGTTCAGACACTCAACAGATTCTTAATGTTTCTGACCCTGTAAGAGTATAAATCACACGTTTTAGTGGATCAAGTTTAAGAGCAACAAATACGCTATAAAAATGGCAAAATATCAAAGCTGAGACTGATTCAGATTGCAAACAAATTTTGAGTTCCTGTTATTAACAGAGATGTGAATGTCTGTCTGTGGACCACTTATTATCGTTAACTAAAACCATTAAATATATATTACTTGAAATAAAACAAACATTAACTAAAATAAAATCTTAAAAAACAACTTATTTTATTTCAGCCAGTTAACATTATGGAAGATCACCCAGAATATCCTAGCATAGCAACAATAGCATCCCCCTAACAACCGCATATATTCTGACCTTACTTCAAACAATTGTAATTTTTTAGACAATACTTCACGTTGTCGTTGGCTTTAAAACAAGCCAACATAAAGTTTGTCTTTCAGGTTTTTTTCAGGGATTCTAACTCTGCAACCAGTTACCGCTTATTGATTTTATTAATTTTTTTCGTCAGATGGTTCTTTATCCATGATGAATCCAAGTGGAGTTGGCAGTTGGAGAACCTGCTTACCAAACAATATGCAATCCCAGACATTTCCGACAGGATTAGATCTATGCTTCGTGAACTGGGTGGGAGCATATACCTGTTCCCAGGATCCTATGTTTCCTGAGATTTATATGGCACATAATGAACAGGGGCGGATCTACCATGGGGTCTATTTCCACCCCAGAATTATCCCAGTATAAAATCTAAATGTAAGCAGTGTTTCCTGTACCACTTTTCAACAGTGGTGCTTCAATATGATAACACAAAACGACAGTGTCCTTGCAGGCTGCACAAGTGTATCATCATCATTAAAACACTGTAAAAATGCTACAGTAAAACATGTTAGCAAGTTCTCTTACTGTTGAAAACGGTAATGCATCTAACAGGACGTTTTACTTATTTTTACAGTGAAATACTATTAAATGAACAGATTTGGGAAGTAATCTTTTAATTTATAGTGAATAAACAAACTGACATAAACTTAAATTGAAAATTACCTGCGTGACTTTACATTTGATTGTCACGGTCTGCCTGTGTTTTTGGACTTTGAGGGGCCATTTAAGCGACACTGTAAAATGGAACACTTTTTATGTGTTTTGGCCGTTCATTTAGACGACAATGGCATTTTGGAGGCCTAAAAATGCAAACTTTTGAAAAAGTGTAAGTTTTTGAAAACAATCCCGTTATCGTTTCTGTGTAAACTACAAAAAAAAGCAATGACTACGAAAAATATGCGCATGACTATTAACAAGTTCAGTTTACAGCCGCAGTTTTTCTTCACAAAGTGACATCGTCAACTACTGGCCTGGCATGCATATTACAGTGTTTTTAGTCATTTTCACAGATCAGTGTGAACGGGATCGTTTTGACAACGTTGCCGTCTGTATGCGAAAAAATGCAAAGGAAAAACGTTTACGGTTTTAGTACATTGCTGTTGTGTAAATGTAGCCTACCCTCAGTTGAGTTTGCACTGTGTTCTTGTTCATCTGTTGCCATTGTGTTTGATTTGCCCTCATGTGTTACACCTGTGTCTTGTTAATTATCTCGATCGGTCCCTTAGTGTTCCCTGTGTATATAGCCCTTTGTTTCAGCCTTTGTCAGTTCTCGTCTCATAAGTGGTTGTTCGGTTTCATTTCATATATTTCTGAAGAAGATAAAAAGAATAAAAGAACTGTAAGCGATTAGATCCTGTTATTTTATTTATTGTTTTAATTGCAACAATTGTGTGACAATGGTATTTTAAATAACTGTTTCTTGTTAGTTTTTGTCATTAATTATGTTAAAACCCTTTAGGGTTTTGTTTCACCTTATGTCACATTATGATGGTGGTGTTTTGTATTTATGTGCATGAAACTGCACATTATTATGTGGAAAAGCTATGTGATTAACTTTAATTCATTGTGTGTCTCTTTTACCACATACGGTTAGGAGTTCATAAAGTTGATAGGGCCCTGGGAAAATGAATTCTGACCTTTTGAAAGAAGTTCACTTAATGTGTGTTAACAGACAATTGAACTTTAAGTATATAATTTAAAAACAAGAACTTTTCTAATCTTAAAAGAACCATCTCCAAGGACCTAATATAACCAAAAATACTAGCGTTGAGTTTTACAAGGACATAGCATTCTCTGTGCACTAACATTATCCACCATAGCTGTAGATTTAGATATGGAGCGTCAAGTTAACGTTTTTATGACATTCAGTTTGGGTTGGCCAGTGCTACTCCAGAAGTCACCTGTAGATGTCGCTAAAATCATTACAAAGGGACTATGTGATGTCATATTTTAAGTTAGAGTACATTTTCTTTCTAATTAAACACATGTAATCGGATTTAAATCGTTATTTTGGTTGTTAGAACTCAGGTTAAAACATAAAGTGTCACATATTTAATTTCTTAACAAAACTATGTATTTTAATCAGAGAAGACAGGAGTTCACTGCTGCTTTAGCATTGAACCGTGACCTGTTACCGAGAATAAGGGCTGGTTTGCATATGATTGTCGTTCCCACACTCACCCAATGTGTTACATGGTAGGGAATGACTGCTGTCTCTATCGAGTGCGCTTTAAATTAGCGCAGTCTTCCTCCACTTGAAGTCGACGCGCGCCGCTGGGCACGACAAAACTCACCAAAGTGCCTGACTTTACTCACTCCTGTCCTGTCAGAGGAAGACACGATGGGATGCACTTCCAGCACTCAGACCACAGCTCAAGACACAACACGACCCAACACCAAACATGATGGGAGCACATCAGGTAAGACTATATAGCCTATACAGCCCATAAATTCACATTTGAGCTATATTTTGTCAAATATTGTTGATTTGCAAGGTGTTTCATGATGAGAAGGAAGGATTTCTGGTATTTAGTCTATTTGATCATGCTAAAATGCGTTGTAGATCAAGTGAGAGGAAGATTGCCATCTTCAATTGAAATGCCACTTCAGAACACGCCACCTTTGCAGTGTAAATTTGGCATTAGTTACTTTTCGGACCCTGGGTCAACCTAACTTGAAATTGAACCCTCAACCTTTGTGTAAGGCACCCAAGATCCCTATCCAGAATCCTGTCATCAGTCCGACATGCAGTTTAGATCTACTTGACTCCAGCGTCTCTCATAGAGAAACTTACAGTATTCATTACATTGAAAGTCCCCATAGAGGAACCTAAGGTTAAACGCTATGCCCAGATCCTGAACCATTAGACTTTAACTGAAAGTTACAAGAAAAATAATGTTTTTATGGTTAAGGTGAAAATTTCAAATAGCAATTTGATAACTGGCTTTAAATTATTAACATTAGGAACACTGTGATGTACAGTACAGTTATTTTATAACTATCATGCATTCCATTTTTATGATCCCGTAGGCTACATTTACATATATTTAGCATCTGACATATGTTTTTATTTATAGTGTTTTTACCTAAGCGCAAACATAACTTTGGTGTTGCATTGAGCTGCTAGAGGAACAAAATTTCAAACTTCAGTACCAGAAATGTGATTATAAATGGTGAAATGCTTAAAATAAACGGTTATGGTTAAACTCTTTCCTTTATATGTTTTACATGCCTTTTAACAAAAAATTTATGATGATTGATTGCAATCTCATGAGCATTCATCAACTGATACGTGTTAAAAAAAAGTGCTATACAAATAACAACTGCATTTGAATAGAATTTTGAATTTAGTTGTATTGAATTAAATTTGTCAAACAAATTAGGGAAATTTGTATTTTGTTTTGTTCTTGTGTTTGTTTCTTGAACCATCACAGTGTTTCTATGGTGATTTCTTGGAATTTGAGGAAAAACATTGTGGTGATCAGAGGAGGTCCTCTACACCTCAGGTGCTCCTAGGTGTGGTGATGCATGTCACCCTGCTAATGGATTAAACAAAGTGGGTTCATCCCGGATCTGAGAAGAAGGTTTCATGTAAATGCTGTGTACTTTAGATCACAGATGGCTTATGTCATAAACCTTTGCTAGTTTGCCTGTTTTAATACATCCATTTTCTGCAGCACCTGTTGTTCCATTAGTTTTCATTATTTAACCAGGATGTCAATGTGTTTCTTTAATTTTCATTTAATTATTAACAGTGGCAGCTTCAATAATAGACTATACCAAACTTTAGTTTGGGGATAACTGTTGAATTTAAAGTAGGCTTATAAAGAGTTGTCTTGTACCTTATCGACACTTGATACACAGAAGATGAGAAGAGAGAAATGACATAAGAAATATTTTTCATATTGCTGTTAATGAAATGTGAATTCTGTGGAAATTATTTAAATATAGTAAAATGTGCAGCTGAGTATACTGAACTCAGATTGGATGATGAAAGCATTTTCAAAATAAATTTAAATTGAGGTGTGGAATTTTTTTAAAATATTGAAATTGAGATGTGTGATGGGGGTTGGCGGTAACCTGTCTGAAAACAATTATTTTTGTAATTCTGTTCGGTGACACTAAAATGCAATTAAATAAGGAATGTGAATGAACACACGTGAATGACGGCTGTTTGAATCGGTGGAAATTTGTGGAGTTTTCAATGGAATTTTGTGCTCACAGATTCTATGCAGGCCTAGTTGTACCCCATTTAATATGCCTAAACATACTGTATGTGATCGATAGTATGAGGGAAATAATAGTGAAAAAACACTTCTATTCTTTTCTTTTTAAAACACTTATATTTTTTTAAAACCACTTTTAATATTATTTTAGATTTTTTTTTAATGAAAAATCAGTGTGATTTTAGTATCATTGTTATACTATTATGGCTTTTGTTAATATTTTGAATTAGATGTTTTAAATTTTGCTTTTATTTTAATTGTAAAGTTTTAGGAATTTTGTTAATTTTGTGGGGGGTTTACATTTTTTTTTTAATGTTTATATAGTTTTTATAAAGTTGTAAGTTTTATTTAGTTTTAGTTATTTGAGTACTTCAAATTAAACTAAAAGAAAATTACAAATGTTGCCTTGGCAATAGGGTTGGGTATTGTTTGAATTTTAATGATTCCTATCGATTCCAAATCTTATGGATTCCCAGTTTCGATTCGAATATGGTGAAAAAAAAAAAAGAAGTCAAATATTTAGATATCAAACATATTTATTCTGTCTTTTTGGAAAACATTATGTTGCAGCTGAATACCATGAAAAAAAAAATCTGCAGCCTAAAGATAACTAACTAATAAACTAGACTAAATAATTAACATTATGAGGACACGTGTAGTCAGTAATACAATAGCAAAGAGCAAATTAGCAATAGCACAAATAAATACAACTAAGTTCAGAAATGAATGTAAAACAACACTGTTTTCTTTTTATAAATATGATTAAGATTAATCCTTATTAAAGTTACAAAAGTTATTCAGTCAAGATCAGTGAGTGATTTTCTTTTTTTTTTTGCTCTTTGATTATCAACAATGGCACAGATGGCAGCAGGTTTATTAGGCTGCTGTCACTTTAAGACCAAATGCATGGATCCAATATACTGTTACACATGCGGTTTCTTTCTCAACTGTTTATGTTCACTTAAAGCATAACCGACTGTGTTTATGAGGATATTTTTACTTAATTGTGTGTATTTGTCCATTCAAGCACAAGAAGACTCAAAAGAGAACTCAATTCAGTATTTGTGCACTACATGAGGCAACTTTCTGTGCGCGCGCTCTGGATGTTTCCAGCACAGAAAACAGCGTGTGAGCACCAATTACCGAACTGTTCTTTTCGCGTCTTCTTGCACTTGAATGGTTTAAAACAAGATTAAAATGCGCTCACAGGATTCGATAAGCAGAATCGAAATAACAAGTATCCGATTCCTGACCTTAAGTATCCGATTCCAGAAACCTACTCGGCAACTAGATGAATTAAAACAAGTTAAGGTCTTTAATTTTATTCTTCAGTTAATGTTTATTTTATTTCAAGTCATTTTTTATTATGCTTTTAAACTTGGTTAAAATATTTTTCTTGATCTCTAAGGGACAAGTAATGAAAATGGTGGTCCTGCAGCAGACAGTGAGACAATTCCAGACCAAACCCAGGCCAAGGAATCTCAACAGACATCCAGTGCAGCTCCTGTTCACTCAGAGGAAATCCAGAGCTCTACAGCTGCAGTAGCTCACAGTGAACCAGAAGTAGCTGCTCCCGAGGCCATCATGTCTGAACCTGCTGAATCCAACCCCTCCATGACAGCTGAAAATACTGAAGAACCAGCACCAAGTGGTACGTTTCAAATTTTTTGACAATAGACTAAAGTCACTTTTCTGCCATTTTCAGTGAGTGAAGTGTCCTAAAAAAACTGGTCCTTAAACTAATTCTTCTCAAGATCAAGATACATTATACCTCGTGTTCTGTGCTTGTGTATGCAAATGGTTTTGCTAGTTACCAGGGACGTATCTCTAGATGCAAAACACCTTGCACGTTCTCTTTTAGTAATGAAGACTTCCTGAAATAACTTTGTATAATTTAAACAATATAAAGCAACAATTTCACACATTCATACTTAACTTTACACTTCAAGGTTTAAATTGGTAATAGTGTGTTTGTTTAGCTCTAGTTACCTGACAAGTGTCCTACTAACTGTTCCATGATCAAGGAGTACAACACTGCCCTGCTTAGTTTCACATTCCAGCCCTGGTTACCGAACTGAGGGTTTCTATCATTCAAATATTCTTCCATCTGCTGGTCTAATAAAGGATAGGAGAACTTTTTTATGAGCAACCCTTTTTTCTTTTTTAAATTGACACAACCCATATAGTAGCATATTTACAACCATTTACATGCAATTAAGTCAAGCCTTACAAATATATAGGCTGTGTCTGAAAACTGATGAATGCTGCCTTCGAAGGACGCATTCCAAGGCCGGAAGGCATCAAGGCACGTCTGAATGCAGTGTTAGTTTCACCTCCTATCTCCTGAGATACCTTCATTTGATCGATTTTTGAAGGCAGCATAGATCTATCCTTTGCTGCCTTTGATATCCCACAATCCTGCGCTTTCCATTCTGTGTTAGTTACGCGAAAATTAAAGATGGTGTGAAAGTTGCGGCTGCTGGTCAGTTTGTGTGTAAATGTACATTTTTGATAAACGCTTTCCACTTATGATGTAATTTCTAGCGAGAAATTACTATTGTAGTCATTAAAATATTCACTTAGTTTTCACCAAAGCTCGCTCTATTTTGCAGTAGATCATTAAACCGTTACGCTGCCTCAGAAGTCTGTCCGAAATCAGTTTCGTGAGGAACCTTTGCGCCCTAATAGGGCAGCGAGGCAACAAGTCACTGCCTAAGTTTTCGGACGCAATCATATAGTGGTGTGAAACAGGGTGAGGCCGAGAGCTGCGGGAGCGGAGCGAGGCCGGTGGAGTGAATGCTAATGAGCGACACCTGCGCCCCACACCGGTCTCGAGTCCAACAGAGGAGCTCCGGAAGTAGAGATGCACTGATTGCAATTTTCTTGGCCTATTCCGATTTCCGAATTTTTTTTTATTTTTTTTTTTTTTTAAGTGACCTGCCGATTACGATTTTCTTTCTAAGAACTATAATTGACAGCATATACAAACAAAAATCTACTTTTCTTCAATGCAAAAATGTTATTTTCATAAAAATAACTCAAGTAAAAAGTCTGTAATAAAATAAGAACAAATTGCAAACAACAGCACAAATAAATGCAAAAGAATAAAGAGAGATATGAAATAAACACAGCTTTAAGTTTTTCAGTAAGTTACAGTAGGTTCAGGTAAGAAATACTACAGAAATTAAAGTAACCAAATGTAAAATAACACTGGATAATATTCATTGTAAAAATCAAATACAGATTAATGCTTACAATTAAAATGAGAAAAGTTATTCAGTCAAGAGCAGCGAGATTGAGCTTATGCACGGATCCAAAATACTGTAACACAACATGTGTTATACTGTACATGCATTTTTCAACTTATTTTTGTTCCAAAACTGACTGCGTTTAACTGAACACTCGGCAAGACGGGTATTTTGACATAATTTTGTGTGTATTTGACCGTTTAGCGCAGTAAGCCACTCATTTTGGTACTTGCAACTCACAAATGTTTGAGAGGCGGCTTTATGTGCACGTCACTTATATAGATCAGTGGTGTGCGCGCTTTTGGTGTGAGCGCGAAACCTGCGGGAATTAGTAGAATTATGTGCAATATAAGCACTATTTAACCGGAGCGAATGAGACGAGTGAGTGGTCGGAGAGATGAGAGCGAGAACGCTGTGCCGCTGGCAACAAAACGGACCGGCTTGGAATCGGAAAGACATGAGACTGACCGGACGATTACCGGTCTGGGCCGAGCATGTGGAAAATCGTTCTGATTCTGGTCCCTGGCCGGTCAATAGGTGCATCTCTTTCCGGAAGGATAAAAGAAGGAATGATGACAATGAAAGGCGGGACCAGGCCTCATGTGAGTTTTTAAGCCTAAATCAATGAATTAATTAGATAAATCTATATTTCCACAGAAAACACAACTGAGGACCAGGCAGATTCCTCCCCACCAGAGGAAGCACCTGGTAAGTAGGGTAATATATATATATTGCACAGGATTTCAAACCTGAGACTTAAAGAATGGGTCGCCAAGATGATTTAGGAAAATGTGTGTGTGTATATATATATATATATATATATATATATATATACATCCTGGCGACCCATTTTTTAAGTCTCAGGGGTTTGAAAACCTGTGCAATAAATAATTGAATAAAAAATGTATGCATTCTTTTCATCTTTAACCATTGTTATTTTGGCCAAATCCTAATGGTGGTGAGGGCCACAACATTCATCATTATCTGAATTTCAAATGTGAATGACAATTTATCCACCGATGCAAATATCTTGGCTGCAGTGTGGAAAAACGTTGACATCGACATAATTCATAATGACTAACCACAGAACAGAATACATACCAGAATGCAGCAACAAATAATAAAAAGTGTTTAAAACTAGTTTTAGTAAGTCCAACATGAGAAACCAGAGAAGATAAACACACAGGACAAGTCCTGAAAAGAAACAATCGCCGAATGGTCTCAGAAGACTGCTAAATTTATAACATGTATAACAATTTCAGTTTATTTTAATATTATTTTATTTATCATGTGAGTTTTTAAGCCTAAATCAATGAATTAATTAGATAAATCTATATTTCCACAGAAAACACAACTGAGGACCAGGCAGATTCCTCCCCACCAGAGGAAGCACCTGGTAAGTAGGGTAATATAATTCAAAACAGACCTAAAAATGTCAGTATCTCTTGAGGATAAATGTCTTATCTGATTGATTTCCCTTACCACTTCATCTCTTTCAGCCTCTGGTGAAGATAGTTAAGTGTGCAACAATTGACACAGTTACTACAGAATCCACATTCAACCACAATAAAATCAGGATTTCACATGAATGGTTTAAGAATACAATAGAACATTAGTTTATTTATTATTATTATTATTATTGGTTGTTCGTTGCCAAGAAATAGACCAACTGGTCTTCAAAGACTCTGTGCCTGTCTTTATATTCACAGAATAGGAACACAAGGTAAATAATAATTGCTGGCGTTAGTTAGAGATTTCAATATGTCATTAATATTTTATATTGGTTCCTCTTCTTAGTGGCTTTACCCCTGGATAAAGATGCGAAAAAGCCAAATAAAATATGAAAATTGTGAGAGTAAATGTGATATATTTATATAATTATATTATGCAATATTTTAACCAACTAAACTGTTACAGTGATCAGTAAAATCCATGCATGTTATATACATTTACAGTGACAACGGAAAAAAATATTAGAAAAATTGGCCTTTGTTTTATTACATGCAAATGTTTTCCTGTAACAAACACAACAGATTGAACTGAACTTTGCAAATGGAGGAAATGTAGATTTTGTGGTGTGATAATGACAGATTTGTAGGAGTTTAAAAATAAAGTTTAACTTGAACTGGGTTTTGAATGGTTGCTATTATAGATTAAGTGAATTTAATGATGAAAGATCAATAGTAAATTCACAAAGTAATAGTACAATTTCAATATCATGAGAATATTAGCAAGAAGGCAACAGAAGATATTGCCCGTGAAAAGGAATGCTTTTATTGGAGATTTCCTTTGTATTTTGTAATCTTGGATGCAGTCTCCATAAAACTATATTTACAATTTGTGATGCATGCTGGGGTCATATAGTCAGGAGGCGTCTGTGATGGGTCCCAACACAGCGACTGCCTCAATCTCAACAAGCCCCCCCTGTAAAACAAAGTGAAATTAAAATGAGGTATGAATACAAATAATATATTCTATTGCAATATTTGTATTTTAATATATTATAATCAACTAGATTTGTACATATTCAGAAGAAAATGTTGAGTGGTGGCCATGCAAAAGTCACTGAAACGATGCAAGGGTGGTTGCCAGGGTGTTGCTATGTGGTTGCTTACTGGCTCAAGTAAAAAGAGTTCACCTTAAGTCTTAATGATATTCTGGTTTCTACCATAATATATGTCGCAGGTCCCTCCTTCAGTGCAAGTTTATGGGATTTTCTCCCTTTTTATCCTAAGTTGATCACTTAAAAAAGGAATAGTGCACCTCTCCTCTAGAAGTCATATGATTTGAGGTATCATTCATATCCATAGCTCAAACAGTGTTGGATGGGTTACATGCCAAAATATAATATTTACAAGTACTGTTCAAAAGTTTGGAGAACGGTCTTACTGAGCCCAAACCTTTGAACGGTAGTGTGTAGTTAGCTGGTTGCCTAAGCTAACACCACTTGCTAACCCGCGCTTAATACTTACTCTGGGCAGCGCGGCTACTTGATAGGCAGCTCTAGCTGGGAAATGGCTCTTGAAAACTAAGAGAAATGAAAAAAGAAAGTCAGACTATGGGAAACTCTGGGTTCTTTACTGATGACAAAGGTGAACAAAACCGCCAGTAAGGTTAAATTCGACACCTTGTTGTCTATAAGCTATATCCTATCTATAAGCACCTTCATCTTACATGGTTGACTACTGCAGGTCTTGTGACATAAAAAAAGGTAACATTCTAAATGTAAAAGAACAGCAGAGTTGCTGCTACAAAAATGGCACAGAAAAAAGAGATCACTAGAATCCCTTTCAGTGATTTTTTTTTTTTCCCCAGCTGATGAATGACAAAAAGATTCACAGCCAATCAGAATCCATCCTGCTTTAAAGAGCTCACGCATTTAAAGTGGCAGACGACAAAACTGGAGCAGGCGCTTATAATAAACAGAACGATATCGTCCGCTGGTGTGGATGCTAATCGCTATAGTTATCATTCTAGGTGTGAACAGGCCTTTATCCCTGTGTTTATATGTATTATTCATTGCATCATAAGTTACATGAATCTGAGTATTTGTTCACTCTTTAGGTTTGCATGTCACATCATGGAAAGTTCTGTGAGGTAGGAGGCAGGGATGATGGGTTGTCCTCGTAGAGAGGAGGCTTTCGTTTCACAGAATTGCACTGTATCTCTTTACACGCAGACAGGATAGGATTACTCATCAGCATTGTATTAAAGAGGAAATACCCAGGGCTGCACAGACACATCATTGTGTAACATCTGAATAATCAATAACTTGCTTAATCCATACTGCCAGAAAGCAGGAAGGGAAGTGAAGGTATTTTAGGGAAGGTATGTTGACAAAAGTCATGCTTGGTTTTAATTTCACAACATATGACACCTAGAGTATCTGCAGGTTTCAGGTATCAACACTTCCAATATAATGCTTTTTAATACCTTTACAAAACTATTTTAAGACCTGCACATCATTTCCATCGGCTTCAATGCGAACAAACAAAATCACCCTCTCAAAATAGAGATACAGTACAAATACAGTTTCTGTGCATTAAGTTTTTTAAAGAAGAATTAAACAGAAAATCTATTATGTAATATAAATACTGGACTGAAAATATATAATAATAATAATAATAATACAAATACATTTTTATATGGGGATACAAATAGTAATATATGAGGAGTATCATTCTTCTTTTTTAATTAAGTTTTATGCATTAGACCGGCTTTACTATTACAAAAAACAAAGAGTGATAATGAAACCCAAGTCTTTCCTGCTGTGTCAGTTTGGTGGTTGCAGTTTTAAGACCTTTCAATAGTGGATTTAAGACATTTTAATGCTGATTAAGGCCTTATTCAGGGTTTTTGCAGGTTTTATCAGGTCAATTTTAGACTATTTTAAGACCAAGTAAAGACAATTTCAGGAGTAAATTAATGGGAAAACAATGTCAATATGTTCTCTAAATGTAAATGTTTAGGGAGAAACACAATGAGTTGTATTAGCAACACAATACACCTTACACCAGATAACCTTTACTTTTTCATTTTAATTTAATTTAATCGCTTCAGAAGGCTTTTATTAACCCCCTGGAGCCGTATGGATTACTTTTATGATGGACGGATGCGCTTTTTGGAGCTTAAAAAAGAGGCTCTATTCACTCCCATTATAAAGCTTGGAAGAGCCAGGATATTTTTTTTATATAACTCTGATTCTGTTTGGCTGAAAGAGGAAAGTCATATACACAAGGGATGGCTTGATGCTATTATGTAACTTATGGGATCATTTTGGGGTAAACTAGCCTTTTAAGACTTTTGTTTCTGATTTAAAACCTTTTTATGGCCTTCAATTCTGTATGTGTGAAGCAAGCGGCAACCTCCCTGTCTCTTTCTTGAAACCAACACAGAAGTGAATTCAACGGCAATTCATCAACTGGCCACTTGAGGCTGGGTGCAGAAGTGAGTCAAATCTGTATCTCCCCATGTTAAAATGCCCAACTTTACAGCAGAAAAAAACACCTTTACAGCCTGGTGCAAAAAGTGGCTTTGGTCTATATAGCTTATTTTTCCCTTCATGACAACTGTGAGGGGGGTGAATTTTTTTATAACTCATCCGTTTACATTATATTAAGCCTTAAATTTCTGCATAATTAAGGGTGTCCACTTTTGAGTGACAGGTGGATTCCCGCTGCTGTGGTCATTAGTCATCATTAGCTGTTTGTCTGCTGTCTGTTAGCCGTCACGTTACCTCAGCAAATTGTCTGACTGTAAAAATAAATAAATTCGGGAGTGACGCGCTGCCAAGATGGCGACGGTCGGCCACGCCCACTTTAGGCTTCAAAAACCAGGGGGGCAGCGTTTCATATTATGTTGAAGCTTCCCCGGGCGCCGCCATTGGCTATCAGACCATCACCTGCTGTTAGCATCCCATTGACTTCCATTCATTTTGGCGTCACTTTGACAGCGAATAACTTTACATCTGAGGCGTTTAAAGACTCCATTTGTCCATTATTTATTTCTAAAGAAACACGAAAATGTATAAAAGGCTCCATTACCTTGTATCTTACGTTATGGCCCCGTAGAAGCAGTTTTTGTAAAAATAGGCTAACGATTGCGTCATACCAACGCGACTCTCTGTCGCACAGTAGAGAGATTACCGTATGGACAGGAGGAGAAGCTCGCGCGCAATCGGGGGGACGTGGAGGCAAAATGGCAAAGTAATTAATCAGAATACTGAGCAAAAGTTTCTCCTGCTCCAGCTCATGGACACCTCCTACTCACACTCTCCGTCTCTGCAAGTTTCGGAAGGGAATGATTCAGATTTCGCTTGGCACAGCTTCTAGAAGACAGACGGGTTGCTCACGTCACATCTACGTTGTCAAGCTCAGTTTGAGTCTGCGCAGTACGCTCGACCATCAGGAAGTTAGTGCTTCTAATTGACTTCACTTGCCTCTGTTGAATCCAATGGGGTCGCTGTGTCCAGTTTATATACTGTCTATGTCAAAAACGGTCTTCAGAAACCTACGGGTGACGTCACGGACACTACGTACACATTTTTTTTACAGTCTATGGTGTGAAGTAAGACTTTTTAAAAGCCGCAGAAACCCTGTTATTTTTACATTAAGGGATTTAAGACTTTTTAATGACACACTGATTAACACATTATACATTAATATCATTCCCAAGAGGTTTTCTATAATTACCAAGACCACTAAAACTAAGGGAAACTTATGGTTGTATGTTTAGGGACTCTCTGTGGTGAATTATGCCATTGTGACTCTCATTCATACTCACACTGCTTGTAAACATCATTGACGTTATTGAAGTCATTAATGTCTGCCAACAATACTGTGGCCTTGACAACTGCAAAAAAAAAACAGAAAAAAAGCAGACTTTAAAATGCCTGAAAACTTGCATGAAAGAACATGTAGGTGATGTTTGATGACGTACCATTTTCATATCCACATCCAGCAGCTTTCAGAATCTCCCCCATGTTAATGAGTGCCTAAAAAGTTGTAAGGAAAAAACACTGAAACATGCGCTAAGACCCATGTGTCCCATTTTAGTGAAAATTACTACTTTGTGTAATAAAACATGTTACTTTGTGTATTAAAGTCAGCATGAAATCAAAATGGACTCTTATTTACTTAAGTTCTAATACGTGTTATTGTGAATGATTGATTTATTCCAAACTATGTTCATCTAAATGTAAAAACGATCTACGGGTGCTGCGTTTTGTCACCTGTTTGGCCTGAGCCTGCACTCCTCCTGCCACCAACTGTCCTGATGCTACGTCCATTCCCAGTTGTCCTGAGATGTACATTGTGCGGTCCACCAAAACAGCCTGGCTGAATATAGAAGCAACATAAAATGTGAATTAACAGTGAAGGAAAAGGGATGTTTGCTCTCATTAATGTTGTCCTCGTCTGCCTTCTGCTGGTATAACCAGTACACTGCAGTAATAACCAATCAAGTTTACTTGCCTTGTTAAGGTAGATCTTATTTTAATAGTTTGGATATTATAAACTGGATACTGGATATGATATAGATAGATAAGATATCACACTGTAGCATTGTAGAACACCAAGATCACATATAAGTTCAGCTTGAGATCACAGTCCAAGTTAATATGTGTCTAATACAAGACTAGTTCAGAAAGTTATATAATGGAGTTAATGCTGGTTCTTTTTACATAAGTGTGGTTTGCACAACTGCAAGGAAACTGAAGATCGTTGGTCACCGCACACATCAAATCTCTTGATTCATGCTGGTTTGAATGATGTGTCAGCTGATCATAAAGTGAAATGTATTGTCAGAAGTTTGGAATAAATACGATTTTTTTATGTTTTCGATAGAAGTCTCTTCTGCTCACCAACGCTGCATTTATTTGAGCAAAAATACAGTAAAACAAATAACTGATTTCTATTTTAATATAATTAAAGTTTGTATTTATTAATGTGCTGAATTTTCAGGATCATTACTCCAGTCTTCAGTGTCACAAGATCCTTCAGACATCATTTTAATATGCTGATTTGGTTTTTAGGAAAGATTTATTATTATTACCAATGTTTAAAACAGCTGTGCTGCTTAATATTTTTGTGGAAACTATTCAAAAGCTTGGGGTTAATAAAAATTAAAAATACTTTTACTCAGCAAGGATGGATTAAATTGAACACAAGTGACAGTGAACTTCTATTGAACTTTTTATTCATCAAAGAATCCTGGAAAAAAAATGTATCATGGTTTCAACAAAAAAAATACTAAGCAGTTTTCAACATTGATAATTAAAAGAACCATTATTAATAATTTATCACCAAATCAGCATATTAGAATGATTTCTGTCATCATGCGTTTATAATATATATTTACAATATATTATAAAATGTGCCAGAAATCCCAAACTCTTAAGCAAAATACCAGGTTGACCTCTGGTCAAGTCAATGAATGACAACTCCTCTTACTGTCTATTGGTCGAAACGCAAACACCCCCGTTGTAATGACATTCAAGTTATATGCAAAATATTTTTTATTTAAAAAAAAATCTGAAAACCTGTTCATTTTTTTATTTGCAAATTCTGAATTCAAGTTACAAAAATTGAGTGCTACAGAGACACTTTTTTATATTGGGGCGTAAAGCCCCCGTGTTAAAAATGATAAAACAGTTGTAGTAAGGACTGGAGCACGTCCAAAATCATATTATAGGCCTAATGCATGCATAATACAATCCCAATTATACAATTTAAAAAAGTTTGGAATCAAAATGTGTTCTAACATTAAATCTTACCTGTATATGCCCTGTCTAACAGGGGCTTTAGCTGTATATGGGAATTTTCTTTGAACAGAAGACATCTCGTCTCAACAGTATATGAAAATTCGCACAAAAATCTAAAGCACAAAGTTGCTAAGTGCGCTGTCTAAAGACACGCCCCGAACAAATATTGCACTGCAACTTATGTCAGGCCTTGTGTTGCTCTAGACAGACTGTTAATGCATAACTGTAGGTGCTTTAGGTAAAACTTTTTTTACAGTCTATGGTTAAAACACACTTATCCATATGCTAGACGAGCATGTCACGTGTGCGTTTATTATTGAGGAACATAAACATCTGACTGCTCACCTGTAGGGCCCGATCGCGGCAGGAGCTGCTGCAGTGTGAATGATCTTCCTAATAACCGCAGACATATTTAATCACTGAGAGACCCGTGGATCACAAGTTAACTTCCAGTTGAGCTGATGAATGAGTGTAAAAGCAAGCAGGTTTGTAGAGAATCACTTCCCAGTAGGCGTCAGCGATTCCTACCGTAACAACCCACATATAGAGGCTTTAGTTTAGATGCAGCCTATTCATTTACATTTCGGAACTATAATTATTCAAGATTTAAAGGAAATAATTGGAAGACAGAATATACACGTTAAAAAAAATCTGTTTCGGATATTTATGCATAGGCTAAATATAGAAGTTGGCACTTGGAAGAAGTTCATGTTAAATCAGAGTCTGTGTAATAGAGTGATTACGGTAATTCGTATAACCAGTGGATAAATTCATCTTCACGAAAGCCAGTGGAGTGGATAGTTTTAATGCCCGAATTAAATTCGCTTAATTACTTGGAATTTTTAGTGTTCATAGTTAAAATCAAAGTATAATGCTTTTTTTTTTAACATCAAACGTGTACTAAATGTAATAATTTAATAGATACATAGACATTTGCTTCAAAAAGAACAATTTCCGAATCTGATCAAATATGTTAAAGCTGAGGAAAAATTACAACTAAAATATTCTTGACTACATTTTTTATTGATTTTCTAGAAACAATCACAATTTGAATTTCCCTTTTATGTCCAGGTTTCTCTGTATATTTAATAGCTAAAATATATTGTTAAAGAAGTCCACATGTAAATGAATGAGACAAGTAACAGACCTTTATTCAAAAACTCTATGCAGGGTGCAAAAAATAACATACAATATGAATAATGCAAAATAAATTAGAGTGTTCAGTAAAGACGTGCCTATGTAAATGTCAGAGTATAAAACAAAATGATATAACTCACAACTGCAGGAAATGTAAGGGATTGATAACATCCCTAACTATCTTTTAAAGAAAGAAAGAAAAAAAATTAATAACTGACTATACTTCAAACCAGCTCAGATTCATAGACATTGTCAGTCCACAATCAGGGAATAAACATTGTTCCGAGTCATTTAAAAACTATTCATCCTTCTCTTAAAAGATTCAGCAACATTTTAGGCCATTCACATTAATTATGTAACTGGCATTGTTACATTACTGTCCTTGAGTTGCCGTATTGCTTATGGTAGGTATGGAGAGACTCAATAGGCCTAGTAATGATGGTACCATTCCCATAATGAGAAACACAAAATCACTGCATTGAAATCTTTGAAAAAGACCAGAAGACAGAGTTCGAAGGCGAGCAACTCCTGAGATAAAGCAAGAACTTTAAAATGGGGCACAGGAAAAGTAGTTCTCACTTCCTCACACAAACATTTGCCACACTTTATCAAAGAGCCAGTGGCAGACAGTGAAGAAAACATAGGTAAGACGGACACAGAAACATTCAGAAACTGAGAAAGTGACATTCAGCATAAATAAGCCATGCATATTTACAAAGCTGTGGATAGATGTTTCAAACCTTACTTTGTGCTGAAGAGGAAATTTGATGGAATGGGAAGCATAGCTGCAGTAATGGTCCCGTTTCTCTCTAAATTAATTCCAGGAAAAAGATCCCTACTGTAACATGGTCCCATATTAGCAGAATACTAACCCAAAGCTTGGTGATGCAAACTTCAAAAAGAGGGTTAACAAGCACTCTAAGGCATTGTCTGCTTTTGATTGTCTTTGGTTTAATAATCCATTCACACCTAAAAATGAGCATTTCTTATAAATTCAGCCACAAAACGTTTCATTATCACAGTTATTTTTGCCTCGGCTTCATTTACAGTATTAGGAAAGTATTAACCACAGATGTAGAGATGGCTGAAATAGTTTTTGGAAATTAGAGAATAAAAAGCATAAACTTCATAATATTGTGATGGTGAGTCTCAATCATCTCTATTTAGGATGAACTCATATTTTAACATGTGACCTTTGAATTCTAAAGAACAAAAAAAATTAAAATTCTTGATTGAGTATTATATCTTGATGTTTTGTTTTATACATCCACTGGGACCTTCTTCAAATGTAGAAACAGCAGGAGTTTAGAATAAGATGCATCAGTACAAAGATTGAACACAGGAGGGGAACATAAGATCTGGCCAGCCAGCTTTGAAGCTTCAGCATCTGTGAAGTCGGTTAGAAGTTCTGCTGTCGGCGTTTCTTCGCATCCATGGCGTCGAGAATGGGTTGCCTTTTAGCCGTGTAGCGCTGCCGCAGTTCTTCAATCTCTCGCTCCATCATGGGGTCCAGAGCAGTGAGACGCATCTGGAGCTCCTCAAAATCAAGGTTTTTCAGCTACAGAGACAGAAAAACCAATTCAGTTTAATCAGCTTCATGCATACAAATAGAGCTGCACGATTCTGGATAAATTGAGGATCACAATTTTTTTCATTTTTGTTGAAACTAGAAATCACAAATCTGAATAGACAACTAAACTAAATAACGTTGTTTACTACAGGTTCTGACAAAATGTTAATTGTTCATTTTAACAGTCACTTGTTACCACCTACAGGTCAGGTATTATGATGTAATTGAGACAATATTTAAAGCGTCAAGTTAATTTTGAAAAGTGATTTATTCTATTTTGATCGCTACTGTAAGTTTCATACCTATACATGACAACTGCTCTCTCTGGGTCTGCTGCGATCGTACTTGTCAAAGGTTTAATAGACGTAGCCGTATCGTTGCCATTTAGAAATAAGATTGCATGGGTGTTTGAACTGAGATCGCGAACTTTATCAATTAATCATGCAGCTCTAACACAAAACTAACCCATCAAAGCACTTACAAAATCAAAATCTCCATCTTGCGGCACTTTCCAATTATCAGGGAAAGCGGTCTTGGAAATTAAACACGGGTCCTGCTGGTTGTGGTTATAACCCTCTTGAGCTTTATTTGAGTCCTGCTTGTCGAAGTAGTCCATGAAGGATGGACGCTGAATTTGCTGAGATGTAGGATTTCCTATTTAGAGGATAAAACATCAGATTATCCATTTCTCAAAGAGCCACAAAAATGATAGTTAAAAGATAAAGGCATAAAGGCTCACTCCTCATCGAGCCGAGATCTTCTTCTTCTTCATCATCATCGCTGTTGATGACCATGGTGCCCAGGTCAGACTCCAGCATGGTGCCATCGTGCGCGATCATGGTCTGAACGCCGTCGCTCATGGTGCCCGTGGCCCGCATGGTGCCGTCGCTCTCCGAATTCGACTTCATCATGGTGTTGGAATCTACTTCCTCCTCCTGTAGAATGCAGTCACATATGACATCAGCTAAAACACAAATGCTGAGCTAATCGTAAACTGAACAACTGTGATATGCAACTCACAGAGTTCTCATCATCCTCCTCCAGCTCTCTCTGCTGCTCCTGCTGTCTCTTGATCTTCATCTCCATGGCTTCTGTGATCAGTTCCCGCAGGAGGATCACTGGCTTAGCATTGGTTATAAAGGGATGCTGCCAAACAGACAAAATACAAAGTATATTAGATGTTTATAAACACTACCTCATGAAAAAAAAAAAACTCAAATAGAGAGTGAATTATTAACTTTAAGAATCTTAAACAGGAATTATTAGTTAGCAATACAAGGCTCTTCCCACACCTGCAGCAGTTGAGTGGCCGTCGCTCTCTGCTCTGGGTTCTTCACCAGACATTTCTTCACAAAATCAGTGAATTCGTCACTCCACAGCTCTGGCTTGCGGAACGTGGGTGGAGGGTTTGTGGGAATCATAAAAATAGCCTGATGACACAAAAGAACAGTCACCATCCAGTTTCTTGTCAAAATTTCAAGTCATAGATTTCTCAGTGTGTTCCACTCACTCTCATTGGATGAATGTCTGCATAAGGAGGCTTTCCTTCAGCCATTTCTATGGACGTGATGCCGAGAGACCAGATATCAGCCACACAGTTGTAGCCGATCTCCTGGATCACCTCTGGTGCCATCCAGAAGGGTGTCCCGATAACGGTGTTCCTCTTTGCCATTGTGTCCTATTGTGGTCAGTATAAATAGACATGATTACATTAATTCATGCAACATGATACACAACCAGTTTGGACAAACTTGACCGAAAAATATATTAGAAGAACACAGATGAGAGAAAAACGTTTGATCTGAATGATTATCCTTAAATGCTCTAAATTAGTTTTTTAGTCAAACATGAATAGGTTTGTCATATTTTTGTTTTATGTAAATTTCTTTTTTTCAAAACCAACTTTTTTTTAAGGATGATTTGGCTCTTTTAGAAGAAGCTTAAACTACTAAATCTGAATTTAAACTGAATTACATTTTTATTAAATACATTTAATGTTTATCTTTTTTATCTTAATTTCTCTGCTAATATGGGACCATGTTACAGTAGAGATACAGTCTGGTATGTAATCTTTACAGGAACTAATTTAGAGAGAAACTGGACCAATAAAGCAAATACAATAACATCAACATACAAACAGACAAACAAACAAGAAAAGCGCTGGTTCTTCTATATTTTCGATGACTTTACTATTATTCTAAAAATAATAAATAATCAGTAATGTCCAAACCTTTAACAAATAATTTATGCAATTTTCTACATTAACTCACGGTAAGTTGTCCAGCCACTCCAAAATCAGCTAGTTTGGCATGGCCTTCTGTGTTGAGAAGAATATTCCCAGCTTTGATGTCCCTGTGGATTTTCCTCATGAAATGGAGATATTCCAGACCTTTCAAGGTGGATTTGAGGACAGTGGCGATTTCATCCTCGGTGAGCTTGTGATGAGAAAAAAAAACCCAGTGTTATTAAGCATGGGATGAATCTGTATAGTGTATTTATAGTTATAATATTTTCATATTTTACCGTTTTGTTGCGCAGTCTGATGATATCAGACACCGATCCAGCGCCGCAGTACTCCATCACAATCCACAGATCTGTGTTCTTGAAATAGCTGCCATAGTACTTCACCACATAAGGACTGTTAAAATACAAGGATAGAGAAATTGGGAATTACTTAAGCCCAATAACAATATATTAATAAAATGCTTTATTATTATTAATTCATGAGCTGCTTTACCTGTCACATTGCTGCATTATGGAGATCTCTTTGATGATTTCCTGTAGGTCTGATTCGACAGGAACCTGTTTAATGGCCACCACCTGGCCTGATTCCTTGTGAATGGCTTTAAAAACACTGCCATATGATCTGAACCAAAAATAATTAATTATGTGAATATTTCATACAAAATGGATTCAATATCACTTAAGTATAAGAGTGGTACACACCCTTCTCCAAGTTTTTCAAGGACATCAAATACTTCCTCTGGCTGCTTGGTAAGACTGTCTTCACTGAGTTTCTTCAGCTTACTGTCATGAACAAGACAATCGTACTTTATGTAATACATTAAACGTCATGGGTTCAGACACTCGCAGTTATAATGTAACACAAACTTAGATAACTGTTATACCAATTAACATAACAACTGTAGGTCAGAATACGTTCAAGCGTTCATTTTTTAGATGTAACAACAAACATCAAGATATCAACCACACAATCTATTCTAGTTCGTTCAATTATCTGAAGTTTCAGTTTGGTTGGTGAGATGAGGCCTGTAAATATTAGCTTGGTTGATAACTGGTTAGCCGAGCTGGCCATTTCACTTACTTTTTGGGCACCGGATGCTCCATATTCTTGCTATTGAAATGAATGGGTATTTTCCGACTAATTTCAAAACAGTTTGTTTGTTCAAAACCTAAAGAAAACAGCAATAACGCATGTTTTGTTTGGACTTTCAGGAAGCACTGCTGCTATGTCTTTCCGTACCGCCGCCGCTAACAACGACGATGTGAAGCGAGATGACGTGTGGGATTTTCCATGATAAATGGCACTTCAAAGTAAAAGTCCCGCGAACTTGATAAAATATAATACCGTAAGTATCCACTCTTTATAAAATAATAACAATATTTTTTATGTACTACTAAGTATTTAGCTTAGCAACGCTGAAATGATGGAGACATTCACTTACAGTGTTTCAGTACATAATTTACATTTACGTTGATATTATTGCAGGAATTGGTTCAGTTTGGGCATTTAAGGAGTTTTTATATAGTACTTGCCTTAGAAAAAACGTACTGGTGTGCATCTTGAGACAAAACAATGGCACTGACATATTTTATGATCACTGAAAGTTGCTTTCAGTTAAAACAGCTCAAACATGCATTTTAGTCTGGGACTAGTCTTAAACCTTGTCTGTGAAACCGGGGTGAGAGTTACAGTTGTAGTTGATTTCATTTGTGTCATTTTTAGCTATTTAATGTTATTTTAAAGCCCCCACTGAGAGATAAAAACACGAGTTTCCTCCTCACATGTTCCTATGGGGAGAAATAAGGCTGATGTATGCAGATTAAAACATATAGGCCTGGTTTCACAGACAGGGTTTAGATTAAGCCAGGATTAGACTTTAGTTCAATTAGGACATTTAAGTTGCTTTTATAAACGTGCCCTTAGAAAAAAAAAAAACATTACTGGTACGTGAGCATCTTGAGACAAAACAATGGCACTGACATATTTTGAGATATGTCAGTGCAAGTTGCTTTCAGTTAAAACAGCTCAAACATGCATTTTTAATCAGGGACTAGGCTTAAGCCTTGTCTGTGAAACCGGGGGATATTGGTGTTCAGTTAGTTAGTTCCTGTTCTCTAGTCTGTTTGGCGGAACCATGTTTCAGAGTACAACACTGCATGAGTCGTTTTGTCTTATTACTCTGCCAGTCCGCTTGTTCACAAACCATAATCGGTATGTTGAGGTTAATGACCATTTTAAGGACAGTTATTGAACTGTTGTAAAAGCAATATCACATTCACGCTTGTTCCAAAATGCTGATTATCAGCATGTCATACTAGTCTTGAACTGCTGTTGTGGAATCATGGGCAGGGCCTAAAACAAATTTGTTGCGACACCAATGAGAAAATTTAACGGACATAAATATTTATTTACTAGCCATGAAACTGTTTTTGCAAAAACAGGCAGTAATGACACCAAAATTCTAGATACCAGTGAAAATTCACAATTCTCTATTCCAATTTCGAAACCATAGCTAAAACTACTAGCCTCAATTTAAAACATTAAAGACCAATAAACAGTCAGTAATAGCACAAACAAATACAACAGAACAAAGAATCAAATTAAATAAGCTTGCTTTTCAGGTACTTTTTTCAGGTAGATCTAACAGTAGCCTAAGTGTTTAGGTACATACCTTTAATAAAGTAATCAAATGTAAAATAATCACTGCATAGGTTTCACTGTATTTAAACATAGGATTTATCCTTATTAAAGTAAAAAACACAAAAAGTAATTCAGAAGAGCAGTAAGTGATTTTCTCTTTGTCTTTTGTTGTTTGTTAGTTGTTTGTTTGGATATACTGTACTCATGTGTTTTCTTTCTCAACTATTTACGTTCACTTAATACAGCATTCCCTTTCGACCCTTTTGAGTCTTCTTGCACTTGACTATTTAAATTGGCAAGGCTTAAAGGGACTATATGTAACTTTTTAGGTATTTTATTATCTAAAATGAATATTTTTATTCATAAATATGTCCTCAATGGTGTACAAATACCTCTGCTAATTATATGACTTATCCTCGTAAACAAAGAATTTATTATCTTTATATACATGGGACGGGTAGGTCCACGGAGGCTTCCATGTAGTTCCGCCATCTTGAAAAACTATAATAGCAGAGAGGGACAAAAAGTACTAGGCCAACGCGTTTCCACTACGCGTTTCGTTCAGAGCCAGCCGCGTTTTCGTTCATTTCAGTCACGTGACTGAAACCAGCAGAAGCAGAGGAGCAGAGCAATGAGAGGTGCTTGCCACTGCCCCGGCAAGTTTAAAAGGATGCACTCCACGGTTATTTATAATGGAGGAGTCCATACATATGCTGAGTCACAGGATAAGGAGTCCTCGTCGTCGAAAAAGTCCAAAATAGACCGTAAAAAGAAACGTGAACGGAGATTACAAAAAAACAAGGGTTAATGTCGGGATTGCTAATGCAGGAGAAAGCTTCCAAAAGAGACGCTGAAGTTGCCTGCTTTCTTCTCGACAGGCAAGTCAATGTTACGTTCTTAATTACAAGCTTTTTTTCATTGCTTGGTTGTGTACTTTATTATATAATATACAAAAATATAACGAATAAAGAAGGCATCACTACTAATTACCATAGTTCATGTTTTTCAGTAATTCATACTATAACATTCGTTTGTTCGTTGTGTCAAGTTGCAGTTTGTTTGAAATAACAAACCTGTTCACCCGAAGGAAAACTCAAAGTGCTATTAGAACATCCTGTCATAGCTTTTTGGTACATAATGGCTACCGTAGATGCAACACGCATTTGAAAAAGCGAGGCGCTTTGGAGAGCACTATTTTTTGAATGCAAAATACATTATCACCACTAGATGGGAGAAATTCTTACACAATGTCCCTTTAAACTTTCGTGACGATGCAGCTCTGGTCGTCAACTGTTCCGAGCGACTTTTTAATGTGTTCACGTTCATGTTCTCACAACATTGCGTTGTTAGAATTTATAAAAATGTTACCAGCCAACTGAAACCAGCATGAATTTGTTGAGATAATAGATAAACATGCTCCTTGGAGATCAATCAAGGTTAAGGGTCGACACTTACCTTGGATCAAAGGAGATCTCATACACTTATTTAAACAAAGAGACAAGGCATGGAAAAAATATCGTATATCAAATGATTCTGCTGACTGGGATGCTTATAAAGAACTAAGGAATAAATGTAAAACTATTACTAGAAATGCTAAAGCAAATTACTATAAGGATTGTTTATCAACTGACTTTAAGAACCCAAAGCAATTCTGGAAGAGAATTAATTCTATAACCAACAAACCCATAAAAAACCCTATTTCCCTAATTAGAGTAAATAATGAAACTATTAGTGAACCTTTGTTAATTGCAGAGGCTTTCAGCCAGCACTTCTCTACAGTTGGCAGTTCTTTTTCATTTCCTTCTCACTCTGATGTTTCTTTGACTCAAAATAGGTTTAATAGATCATTTTGCTTTAATATTATCACTCCAGATGATGTTCAGCAGGTTATTGATGGCATAAACCCCGGATGCAGTGCTGGTCCAGATGGTCTTGAGATCAAGTTCTTTAAACTTGCCTCTCATGTTATATCATTTCCATTGGCTGATATATTTAATTTATCATTGGCGACCTGCGAAACACCTCGATCATGGAATTGTGCCAGAGTAATTCCTCTTCATAAAGGAGGTGATATCACAGATATTAATAATTACAGACCTATTTCAATTATCAATAGTGTAACAAAAATCTTTGAAAAATTAATCTTTAATCAACTTTCTAAATATCTTAATGACCAAAATGTATTATCTCCACATCAATCTGGTTTTCGTTCAAATTTTTCAACCACCACTGCTCTTTTAAAATTCACAAACGACATACTGTCAGCATCAGACAGTAATATGCTGACAGGTGCTATATTTATTGATCTTACCAAAGCATTTGATATGGTTGATCATTATCTTCTCTTAGACAAATTACATGCTATTGGTCTTTCTTCTGATTCTTTATTATTTTTTAATTCTTTTCTTCATCACAGAAGTCAATGCGTTACTTTTCAAGGCAGCCAGTCTGGCTTCAAAATTATGGATAAAGGAGTTCCACAAGGTTCATCCTTAGGTCCTCTCTTATTTTCCATTTTTATTAATGATCTACCGCAAATCTGTCCAGATAGTTTAATTCACTTATATGCAGATGACACTGTAATATATTCATCCAGTGCTGAAGTCTCACAAATTCAATATTCTCTTCAATCTGATTTTAACTTAGTTCAAAAATGGTTTTCTTCTAATAAACTCCTTTTGAACAAAAACAAATCTTACACTATGTTGTTTTGCTCTCGACCTAATTCCTTGCCTATATCTAAAAACTGGTCTATTAGTTTTCTCGATGGAACAGCTTTAACAAAAGTTGAAGAGTTTAAATATCTTGGTCTCTGGCTTGATACTCAGCTTTCCTTCAAACCTCATATTAATTCAATCTGCAAGAAAATATATGGTCAATTGAAGTCACTTTATCGCTCTGGTGATTGCTTTTCACAACAGGTTCGAAAAAGAATAATTACGCAATTGATACTTCCAATAATTGATTATGCTGATATTATATACGGGAATACTACTGATTCAAATCTTCGTCCTATCTCTGTACTTTATAATAGTCTTTGTAGATTTGTGCTCAGATGTCCCTATAGAACTCACCACTGCCGAATGTATGAGTCTTTGTGCTGGCTGGCTCCCAAGTCAAGAAGGCAATTTCACTGGTTACTACTTATTTTTAAGTGTATTCACTTGCATTTCCCTCCATATTTGAAATGTTACCTAATTTCTTTTAATACACAGTACAATTTAAGGCATACGGATCAGCTCTTCTTTTATGTACCCAGAATTTGCAAAGAAGTAGGTCGTCGTGCGTTCAAATTTAAAGCTCCATCAGACTGGAACAATCTTCCCTGCTCGCTCAGATCTATAACTACTTTACATGTTTTCAAATCATCTCTTCTTACTTATTTTCAAACACCGTGTTCCTGTTTCTGATCTCTCTTTCTTTTAATTTTAATTTTATTTATTATTTTTGTTTATATTGTACATGTTTGCATTTATGTACCTGTATGCGTATAGTGAAGTGTGTAAGCATATTTATACCTTGTTTTTGTATTTGCATGCTCGCAGATGGCTCATTGATTTCTCCGATTATGGTATGGGCTAAAATGGGGGGATTAGGTTTGTGGGAGCATTGTTAGTGTGTGTGTGTGTGTGTGTGTGTGTGTGTGTGTGTGTGTGTGTGTGTGTGTGTGTGTGTGTATGAATGTTACTGTATTTAAATGTTTCTTATAGTCTTGTGTAGTATTTACTTTAATTATGATTTTCCATTTTGTTGCTGGTTTCTTTGTAATGTAAAGGACCCCCTCGAAAATGAGATGGTGCATCTCAAGGGGTTATCCTTGAAAAATAAAGAAATAAAGAAAGAAAGAAAGAAACCGTTTCATATACTCGCCAACGCCGATTTTTACTTGCATTTGGCTCTTGGCGAGTGTTTCAGTGATAATTTTAGGCCCTGTGTGGTATCCTCTTTGAGCGAAGAGAATGTAGTTCCTTTTCACCCAGAAGAGGGCAGCCTATCACTCTATGTACAGTGTGGACAGTTTGTCATCCATTGCCCCACGGCTGTTGAAAGGGCTGCAACTAAGCAGCCAATCTCTGGCAAGGTTCTACATGAGGTCGAAGTGCTGCCTAGCAACTGATTAATGGGTTACAATGCCATCAGGGGGCCAGTGGGGAGAAAGAACAGTCATGTTTGTGTTGGTATCTATTTATCTGTCTGTAGTGTGTCAGGGTGCCACAGTGCCAATGACATGGGCAAGGACTAGGAAGGACAGCTGTCAGGGAAGCCCATTATTCATTGGCTGAAAGATGCTGATCCAGTTACAATGTATGATATTTAGTTTAGTTTACTAAGAGAGTGAGAGAGAGCACATGCCGATAGATGATAGCATGCAATAGAGGGAAAGGGAGGGGGACAGTATGTGCATGAGTGAGGGATGAGAGGAGGGAGGGTGAGAGAGAGAAGGGGCCAGATATCAACACATAGCGCGTCACAGCAGCAGATTGCAGGCAGAGCGTCAGAGCAGAGAGGATATAGCCGCACAGAACCAAAGCCAGCACTGCCATTAGACCTTGAAGCAGGAGATATACCATTGGATACCAACAGCACTGTCCTGCCTAAAGCTGGGAACACACACTCTGTGTGGAAGAGAGGCTGTGCATGTGAACAGAGAGAACAGCACAGCGTGATACAGCCCTGGATCAGTGTTTCGTTAATGAGAAGCGTTGGGGAGAATGAATCTTGACCATGTTCAGGTCATGAAGGGGCAAGACCCCATGCCCAACACTTGTCCGCCAGCCTCAAACGGTGAGAGCAAAGCATCCTGGGAGGACAGCAAGGATATCCATGAAAATATGGCTTCTACAAAGAAGCCCAAATCAGTAAGTGTCCCATTTGTGATCAGTGTTTCACACTGTATTTGGACATTTGCACAGTATAACTCTTAACATTCATTGTGATGTGATTTTCCTATCGCTTCTGACCTTTTTCTGGTGAGGTCACACTTTTGACAGCTATTTAGTGTGCGAAATGTTTACATACAGTGAGTAGTGCACGTGTTTCAATGGCGCTGTGAAGCCAGTCTTGTACCACATTTGCAATCACTTTTCCCTCCACAGAGACCTGTAGTTTGTCAGAATAGCATAATTACATGAAATATAATTATAAAATAACATCTTTTAACTGTAAAGAGGATCATAGCCTTTCATGTTGTGGTGTCTGGTTGTGGTGTCAGTGTTTATAAAAGAGAAGCAGAACAGGTTTCATGGGAAGGGGGGGGGTGATCGCACTATTAGGTAACAGTACTAATGTAAGGAGATAATGCCATCGGAGGTGCAGCAGGTGCAGATCATTTAGACTCTGCGAACACCGCCGTAAAGATATCGAAATGCCATCTGTCATATGTAGTGGTGAATAAACTAGTGACAATCCTGGCAAGGGCAGAGCTTTATAAAAGGAGAGTTTGTCTGGCCTAGTGCATTATTTTTGTATATTAGAGAACTTTAGATGTGTTATCAAATACACTTTTGATGGCACAGTCTCCTTAACACATACAAACTGTTCTTTCAGCGTGTACAACAGGCAGCTGGTCAACACCATGTGGATAATTCCCTTCTCCGTCGTAGCCTTTAGCTCTATATTTATTATAAGCGGCACTGGCCTTTTCCAGACCTATTAATAACCTGCAGTGCCTCCTCTTTGTTATCCTCTTGTATTCTCCTATTTCCAACACTTGCACTTGTTGCCCCAGACTGACCCAAGAATGATTCATGGTTCTTGTTCCCATGCAGTGTCTACCTATGCAGTGGGTACAGAAAGTCACCACCCCCAATTTTGCAACTTTGACCTGCATGAACCCATATTAGCCAAGTGACGGAAATAATATTACATTTTTTTATTTAAAAACCCGACTTTACCTGTGCAAGGTCACCGTGATTTTGCCAAGTAAGACATGTTCCTGGATCAACATATTTTGTTGATCCGGGAATAACATTCCTGTCCCAAAATTTAGTCCTTACCCTATCCCTACCCCTAAACCTAACCCTACCCATAACTTTTCCCTAAAATCAGAGGAAAATGATAGGTGAATAACACTGATGTTGAAGCACCTCACCCTGGTTCTAAGCCTAAACTTGACATAAACTGTAAACTTGTCCCTCAAATCTGATTGGTTGATTGGAAAGTTGTTCCAGGATCAACAAAGATGTTGATCCAGGAACATGTGGTACTTGGTGAAATCACGTTCACCATCTGGGTCAGTAGTGGAGCCCGGGGCTAATCACACCTTTTACTCCAGTGAGTGAATATATCTCAGTGTGTGGTTTTTTACCGTAAAGTCTCGACAGAAAAAAAAGCTGTTGAATATTTCCTGCCATTATTGATTAGGAAGACGTTACAATTCATTTTAATGCATGTACACTATAGTGTTGTCATAATGGGAACCAGCACTTAAACAGCCACATGTAAAAGTTAATATATGAATGTATAAATTTGTTTAATTGTTAAAAATTAAGTAATAAATGTTGCAGAATTGCACTAGCCTACTTTTCAAATGTTTGGGGTCAGGAAGGTTTTCCTTTAAAAAAAAAGAAGAAGAAATTAATACTTTTAATTAGCAAGGAAGTATTAAACTGATCAAAATGACAGTAAATACAAAAATACGACAGTAAATTATTTCAAATAAATTCTTTTCTTTTTGAAATTTCTATTTAACAACAAATCCTGAAAAAAAATGTATCATATATTTCACAAAAATATTGAGCTGCACATTGATAATAATATATGATTCTTCAGCGCTAAATCAGCATATTAGAATGATTTCTGAAGGATCATGTGACACTGAAGACTGGAGTAATGATGCTGAAAATTCAGCTGTACCATCACAGGAATAAATTACATTTAAAAAGCATTCAAAAGTTTGTTTAGCTAATAAGCACAGATTGGGAAAATTGAGCACTGACCCAAAACACAACTGCAAAGCATCTGTACAGTACATTAATATCATAGCCAGGGCCAAAATCTAAATCTCTCATCAAAAATCATTGGTTTGCCATCAACTGGTCTTTAATGTAAAACCTCTAGGCCCAATTCCCAAATCAAAATGGACAATTCCATGTGCTCCTATTTTATGAGATTTAAGAGGGATGGTGTCTTTCTTTGCTCACTTTATATTTTTAAAGAATGGATGCAGTGCAAAGTATCAGAGGTTGAGTTTCTGTTTCCGCCTGGTAACAGAGAAAGAAAACATTGCGTTTATTTAGTTTATTCACCGGAAGATTGTTTCCTGAGACGAACTGCTACTGGTAACACTCAATCTTCAACAACCCCCCCGTACTGTCCGTCTGTAACTGTATCTGTGCCAGTGTAATTAAAGTGTCTCTATATCAAGAGTTTGAACCAACCATGAATAACATCACATACTACTGAGCAAGCATTCAAGGAGCTTTTCCAAGCACATGGTTTATTTAACATCACTACGGAAGAGCTAAAACCATAGATATGTATACGTAGATGCCACTTTCCATCGCTCCAGTCAGCGTGTCGTCACTCACAGTAAGAATCAATGATGCCACAACATTACGCAGCTTCTGATTGTGAAAACGCTGAGATCTAAATTCACGAAGAAATGGGACAATCTTTCACAGGTGTGAATGTGTTGGTTTGTGTTTTTAAAGGTACTAACTCAATATTACATATTTTTACTATCGTACTTTTAATGCTTTTACTTTTTCTATGATACTTTTTAATGTTGTGTCAGCTGACGCCTTCGTCTTGTTTTATTGTGTTAAGTGTAGCAAAATCATCTGAAGTCTATAGATATTCATATATGCGTCTAAATACGGTTGCAGATGCTCAGTTAACTTGCTCTTGAATGTTCACTGACCGCTCCAATATGGCGGACGGCTTATGTATAAAGGTCCATTGAAATAGCTTCTAATGAGGAATCTATGTATATATATCTATGGTAAAACCCTCTATAGGAACATCCATTCCAAAGTGCCACAATTCGGACATCACTTATCCATGACTCTTAGTGAAATACAGTGTCTTTTATTGAATCAGAAGTATACCAATACTGTCATTGGTTTTATGGTCATCATGATTGGATGGTTAGGCGGTTCTATTCTCAACAAGGTTCATCTGTGATATTAGCATTTTGTCCCAGCTGTGTTTTCCCATTCATTTCCAATCATGGCAATTCTTTCCCAACCAGATGTATTGTTACATGCATTACATAACAGACAAATCTGTATACATATGACATGGAGGTTGATGTGAAATGTTATTTTATGAAGGGACCTGTGAGACGGACCAGGAAGGTGGAGGGAGGCATATTTTTTGTAAGTATTTACAAAGGGTCATGCAGATTTTCCTCTCTGCCATTTCATTAACAATCTGTTCTGCTTGGCTCTACTAAACGCATGACCGTTTGACCCACAATATGGACTTACACAAACAAATTTGTTAATGCATTCTTAAAAGCTCAGTTTGACGGTGCTTCAATACATTTGACTGTTTTTAAGTGACATTACTGGGTACAAAGAAAAGTCATTAAAGATGCATACAATTTTTAAGTAGAATCAACTTGGATGTTTAAGTCATTTCAACTTACATTAAACTGACTTTAAAAAATGAGTTGAATCGTGTATATGTACAGTAAAAACATATGTTGTCATAACTTATTGATAATTAAATTTTTACAGGATAGAAATCCTTTTTTAGTAGATAATATATTAGTGTTTGCCACTAGTGATGTTTAACTGAAGGCATGAGATATATAAGGCATATATATGCCTTTAAGTTGATGTGCATGTGCAATTCATTCAACATTTTTTGCTTTCCTGTGATTGACCACACAAGAGAGACAGAAAAATGGCAGAATGAAAGTGCAGAATAAGCAGTATTACCACAATATCACACACCAACATGACATCATGACTTTGCGTAAACATACACGCCACTTTCAAGTCAAGTGGCGTGTTATTTATACGCATTTTGAGCTTTCCGCGTGTATGTCCACGCGCGTGTATGTGTACGTCGTTAAACGTCAGAGTGATTCCGCGTGTATGTGTACGCCGTTAAATGTCCGAGCGAAACGGAGGAAAATGTATATCTACATCTGGGGAGCAATATTTTTTTTCCTAGGATGGTAGGGGAACACTCATAAATGGTATTAACCCGAGTGATGGGTAGGTTTAGGGACGCGGTTGGGGTAGGTCATATATATTTATATACAGTAATGTAACGTAAATCAACGGCGTTGATAAACACGCTGAAAAGCGATTATGCGTGTTGATAACACGCCAAAAATGGAAATACGAATTGGCGTGTCATACATACGCCATTTCATGAGATCAGTCTGGATATTTAGGAAACGTAAGTTCATGCTCGTTTCTCTGAAAAACAATGCAACAGCCAGTTATTTTACTTTGAAATGTGCGTTCTGTGTCGGAATGTCTGTTTTTGTTTTGGTCCGTGTGATTCCGCCCGTTTTAAGTCTTCTTTGGGCCCCTTTGAAAATATGCTGAGGCCCCTAGTGGGCCCCGGTCCCACTGGTCACTGGGACACTTCAGACTTTTTCCCACATATAAATACATTCTAATTTAGTAATTCTATGGTAACTGTTTTTTTTTTTTTAAACATCCTAATATTTGCATGTTCTAGAAGTATAACTTTCTTCCCTGTGTTTTTGCCCTAATGTTTCTGTCTGGTTCAGAAAACACTAATGTATAGGTAAAACAGCACATATAGCTGGTAAGTGGGCACTACAGTCCAGACAATTACGACAGATTCTAAAGAGCAGGTCAATGTTAACTTTTTCCTGATCTGTAAAGGGCTTTTAGAGTAAATGTGCCATCTAACAGCGTGCCTAATAGTTGAATTCTGGTCCAACTGCCCATACAGCCCATTCCCTTTGTAACGCAGTGGCCACTTATCCACTCTCATTTCCCGGTAATGTCTCATTTCCACAACCACTGGAGCCCCTTTTATTAAAGATTTTCCCAGACCTGCTCAAATCTGTCAGGATCTCCCAGCATGACCAAGAGTGGCAACATGGCAAGTCGGTCTCCGGTTCTTTGGAGAAAGAGGCTTTTAACTCATCACTGATTCATTTACTCAGGCTTGTCCTTTTCCCATAACCCCCTAGGCAGTACACGTCTCTGGTCGGAGGGTATAGTCGCTCGGGTGAGGGCATGCTGAACGGCACGCACAGCGGTCTGGCTGCGTCACACTGTAGTCCCTTTCCAAAATTAACTAGCCCTGCTCTTCCTGGTGGTTTCCTGTGACATATTGAGCTGCTAGCATTCAGCTGATGTGTGGGCCATGTGACTATACATAAACACTGTACAATGTTTTATGCTCTGCTGCTGGAATCAAATGACCAACTACACCATTTGATACATTACCAGCAGTGTCCACTGAATTACAGAACAGGGATAGAAAACATTACTTGGAAGTGAATTTTAGTTTGATCACTGGATCACTCTCAGTGGTCTATCTATGTGACAGCATGAAATACTGACTGAATAACAAAATTGGGGATCAGAGCTGTGATGGCCACGGTAATCTCATTTCTTCCAGTCCTGTCTGACCTCTGAAACCGGAGATCCTAATGTGCTCTTTATTAATCGCGCTACTCTTGCCTTCTTACTTAACAAGATAATCTGTTATGATGACGCATGGTTGCTTGCTTTGGAGAGATGACTATTGCATTTCATACTGTTCTTTTAATTGCTTTATGCACTCTGTCATATTCTGTCATAATGTCCTCACCCTTATAATGATTCAAATCAGTATTATTTATGATCTTCCATGAAACACAAAAGAAGATGTTTAGCAGAATGCTTCAGTGGTCTATATTGTGAACTATATTTTACAGTAAGTCATCTGAAGAAAAAACGATATCTATGTGACATTGTTAATCTGTAAATTTCCTTTTATATGTGATTATTCAAATATGGTGTAAAGGGATACACTGTAAAAAATTTCTAACCCTCCCAAATCAAAAATTTCAAGTGACCGATAACATCTAAATTTTTCAATTGGCCCAAGTGAAATTCTGTAAATTTCAATTGGCCCAAGTGAAAATCTGTACATTTAATTTTATAATTTACAGAATTTCACTTGGGCCAATTGAAAAATTTAGATGTCACTTGAAATTTTTGATTTGGGGGGGTTAGAATTTTTTTACAGTGTAGTTCTCCCATAAACGACATGACGGTGAGTAAACGATGACAGAAGTTTCATTTTTGGGTGAACTATCACTTTACAATGTCTCGCCAGGTTTTTTTAATCAATGATACTAAATGTCATTGGTTCTTATATCCAACAGTGTTGTTATTGTTTTTTTATTGAATACATCTGAAATAATTAAAATAAAATCTAAATATTAGATGAAAAACTTAAAAAAACAAAAATTAGAAATGAGTAAAAAAGCTAAACAGAAATATTAAAAAAATTTACATGACAAAACCACATAACAAAATTATTTTAAAAACTAAAATTAATATTTTAAATGTAAAAATAAAAGGAATTTCAAGATATAATAATTTTTTCCAATAATAAAAAACATTCTTTTAAAATTTCAAACATTTAAAAAATAAAAGCTCATTTAAAATATGATAACATTCTATAAGTGTATAAATAACTTTGATATCCATTTGCGATATGCAAGATTTAAAGCAAGAAGTGCAAATTCAACTCACAAGTGAAATTTTAATTTTTAGTGAAAACTAACAGATATTAGAGAGATATTAGTGAAAACTGGCTTAAATTTCAGCCTATTTGTCACACAAAGCTATCATATAGAGTCATATAGACCATTTTTATGAAAAACATGGACATGTTACATGGTGCATGGACATGGTACTTGCACGTTATATGCTCAAAATTGCCTTGTGTTTGTGATGAATGTCTCACAGCACTTTCACCATCCCTATTCAGCCCAAACCAGAGAACGCAGTCACCATTGCAGTGTCATCGCGGGTTATGTTCCGCACGGAGAAAGAGGAGAAGGTGTTTGAGGAGCAAGGAATAGAGGAGTACCTCAGGTATCAGATGGAGCATGAGAATGAGCCTTTTGCTCCTGGTCCAGCATTCCCGTTTGTTAAGGTAATACACAAGGATATACAAATATAATGCAAGTTATCATTTTAAACAAAACGACATTGCCTTAGCAATATTGGTTGATTCTACACCTCTTAATTTGATAGAGACCTTATTTGGCATGTTTTCTCAGGCACTGGAGACAGTAAACAACCGGTTGCGGGAGCTCTACCCAGAAAGTGAGGAGCTTTTTGACATTGTGCTGGTAACTTACAACCATGCCCACGTAGGCGTCAGACTCATCAACACCATCAACCACCACAGTAAGTGTATTACTAACCCTCCCATAACTTGGATTCATACTATCCATAAACATGTACATGTTCAGAAAGGTCCACTGTTGTACACTGCAAAAAAAATATTTTCTTTCTCAGTATTTTTGTCTTGTTTTTCAGTACAAATCTAAACATTTTTAAATCAAGATACATTTACTTGAGAAGCAAGATGACATAAAATATTAGGTCTTGTTTTCTGAAAAATGCATAAAATGAGAAATAAAATAAAAAAACATCTTCCAATGGGATCAGAAAAATAAACTTAATTTAAAGGGAAAACAAGATTATTTTTCTGACCCCACTGGCAGATCATTATTATTTTTTTAAACATTGTTAAAAAGTAAAAAAAAAAAAAACCTTCCTTGGAAAATCAACTATGATTATGTATGACAGTTATTAACTGTTGCAAAAGCTGAAACCTTTCAAGTAAAAAAAAAATTGCATAGTGCTTTCCACAATTATATGCATAATCATTTCAAAACAGCTTTACAGAAAGTTATACAGTTATGTAGTGCCTTAGTGCTATCTGCTATACCATAAAAGTTTAGGGGCTGGGTGATATGGCTATATAAAACTATGATACTATCCTCTGATTTTTAGACCTAGCTATATTGTATTTATAGTGTTGTCTAGACACACATCTGAGCATTCAAAGGTAATTAAGAGATTTAAGAAGATTGGTATTGTTCCTATCAAGAGATTTAAATATTGGTTGGTTTTGTTCAAAGAAAGAGTAGTGATTCTCAGAAAGTAATGGAAATAAGATCTGATTTCTCAGGTGAACACCTGTAAAGTCTGATGGTTAGGCACACGCCGGCGGAAAAATATTTATGCTCATGTTAACAAAGCAGAAAATTATTATTCATATTAGAAAAGGCAGTAAAATCAAAATCACATCAATAACAAAACAGTAAAACGTATAGACTATTATCAATCAATAAGTTGAAAGTATGGGATGGAAAGTAACTACATGATTCTGAAGACACAAAACTGTAAATGCAAATGTTTTCTTAGAAGATAAATCTCCAGCTGGCCAATAATATCTTCCCACAGAGATGCATGTGACACCTCTAACCTTTGTAGCACAAACCAGCCACTTCCTGCTCAGCACCCTGTAGCGCCTCAGCTGGACTGGTTTTGATCGTTCCGGTGGCTAACTGAAGAAAAAACAAACATCTCTCCATCTTTTGGCCTTTCCTCAGACAAAACAACAAAAATGCGGATATGGACTGATGTTTCGAGAGCCATTTGAAGTTCAGAACTATGTGTTCTGAACCACAAAAAAATGTTGGATGTTTGTTAGGAGATAAATGTGAGCCTAATGCTCCAAAACTCATGACTGCAAGGAAGAAAGCAAAAATGATATAAAAGAATAGAACAAATAAGAATGGCCGGGCCAATATATTTTTCTTTTATCAAAATCAGTGGTTTCTACCATTAACATTTACAAATAGAAGCACTATGGCAGGGGTGTCCAATCTTTCCAGCTGAGTTTGGCTGCAATCAATTCCAAAATTGTATACTTCCCTATAGTAGGCAAAAAACTGAACGTGACTGAAGAAGTATGTCTGAATTCACAGTACTTATAAAAGTGTAGGCAAAGTGTACCCGCATGACCTACTTCTTCCAGTGAGAGGTGCATACAATGGAATACTATCCCATGAGGCCACAGGAGAGGATTTGTGAATGGCAGTGACGCTGATGCAACTGACAGTGGTAGGTCACGTGATAATGACAGCGTGGCCAATTTAGTACATCCAGATTACACTCATCCTACACTCATTCCACTTGTTCCAAGTTGAACACACCTATACTTTCATGACCTTGTGGTCAACAACAACAAACCAATGCTAGTTCAATATCACTGCTCCCACATGTGTGCTGTTGGCTTTCATCAACATTTCAATGCTGATCCAACATACTTTAAACATTAAAATGTCAATCTCAACCAAAATGATGGATTGGATCAAAGCTCAACATTGTATCAATGTCACCTTGCTATCTGGGATGGCATTGAAATATCCTGAGCCTTTTAAAAATATATATAATTTAGGCTCATTAGGCCACCTCTGGTCTGCATTAATCTTGGCTCTCAGGAATACTTGATTCTGATTAGTCAGTCACAACATTTGCTGGTTGCATATTTTTGTATAATGAGGCTAAACTGTATATTAGGTCCTATTTGGTGCTGTCATTTGGTTTCATGCCTTCCATTGCACTCAGCAGTTTCTTTTTACATGATAAAATAACTTAAAATAACACAGTGAGTAGCCTGTACAAGTATACTAAAAGTGTAAGAGTAAACTATACAAGTTTGATAATGTACAGTTATTGTAAAATTATTATTATTATTGCAAAATAACCCCCTTCAGGATGATACAAGATCCCACCAATGTGCATCAGGATCCTGATCAGGGTTCATTTTACGATGATACCTTAGTTATACTTTACTCCTGAGCAAACTTGGCTTGACATGTCATGTAAATGAAACCTGCTGCTAATGTCTTACTGAGCTGGTACTCATACCCTAATGTGTCAAAGGCTAAAAGGGGCACATTACCCCAACATTTCCCACCAGTCTCAAGATTTCCATCTGTTAAACAGTTCATATCTGAGGTGTCTCAATGGTAAAACCTTACCTCAATGGTAAAACCTACATGGTTTTGTAAAACCATTTTGACAAAAACATGGTAAAAAGATAAATGTATTTCAACGTACACTCATGTGAGAGGAAGACTCTGTTTTCTGTTTTACATGGAAATAGTCACCTCAGGGGGGCGGCCATTTTGAGATCACATGACCAACTGAATAATACTCACTTTGGCTGTATCTGAAATCTCATACTCTCTTGAGTAGGTACTTATTTTTAATAAGTAATTACTTCACGACTGCTAAAAAGTATGTTCTATATGGTATGGATGTAGTAGTATGAATGTAATCCGAAAGTACTACATTCGCCATGTTGTCATTATCATGTGACCTACCAGTGTCAGTTGCGTCACTTCACTGCCATTCACAAATCCTCTCTTGTGGCCTCATGGGATAGTAAAGAGTCCATTGTATGCATACTTTAGAATCTCACCAGAAGTAATCCGGGTACTTTTTGCCTGCTCTTTTATGAAAACTGTGAATTCGGACACTTCCTTTTTTCACGTTATTTCCCTCTATATAGTAGAGAAGTATGCTATTTCGGATGTAGACTGTATCTTAGCAAATAAATTACTCATGGCTGACTGCTAATAGAGCATTTATACAATGGCATTGATAACTGAAATACCCCCCCCCCCCTCCCCTTCCCCCACCCCACCCCCCTCCTTTTTAATACTGCATTAACACCACTGGGAGTCACTA
The DNA here is from genome assembly GCF_951802725.1 of Rutilus rutilus. Taxonomy (NCBI): domain Eukaryota; kingdom Metazoa; phylum Chordata; class Actinopteri; order Cypriniformes; family Leuciscidae; genus Rutilus; species Rutilus rutilus. The sequence continues at coordinate 9,356,450 of NC_140216.1, forward strand.
TAAATCATAGAGTGCCAAATCAGCCACATTTACTATTTATTGATCAATATCTATACCTATAGTAGTTTAAATAAGAATTGTCAAAAAAAAAAAAAGGTGCTGGCTATGATAATAACTGATAAAATGTGTAACAATAGCCTGAATGCAATGTACTGCAAGTCGCTTTGGATAAAAGCGTCTGCCAAATGCATAAAAATCAATGTCATAATAACAGGCTCTCACGAAAATGTTAATTGCTGATTAATATTATTCTCTTGTCCCCAGATCTATTCATTGAGCGGTTCGTCATGACAGGAGGTAGCAGCCCCATTGGGTACCTGAAAGCTTGGCATACAAACTTGTACCTGTCTGCCAATGCTGAAAAGGTTCAGGAAGCCCTTTCTGAAGGTTAGTAAATATGAGATAACACATGCAGCAAGTACTTCATCTTGTTGTCTTTTACATTCAGTAAATCAAGAGAATTGTATCATTAATGTGTAACAAGCAGTACACATTTCACCTTTACAGATGCTTACAAGAGACCATTGATATTATGCTAATATAATATTTAGAATGACAAAATGTAGTTGCTTACAAAGGTTTCAATCAATTTGGATTTACAAATGGTGAGTAAAAGTATAGTATGTGAAGCAGAATTGGTGTAAGTACAAATATTTAGTCTCACTGACACAGCACAGCAAAGAAAAAAACGCTTTACAGACATTAGACTTGTAGTATATTTAGATTGAGAGGTAACCTGTCAATAACTTTGAATTATGAAAAGTGCAGAATTACTTTGTGGTCAAAATGCCTCCAAAGGAAATGCTCTTGCAGTTTGCCATTTAAAGATCCTTTCGGTGAACTCGCTCTAGGCACGATTGCCTTTTACAGAGGCCGCGCACCATTGTTCCCTTTAACCTTAATATACTGAACTAAAAAATGAAATTAAAAAGTGTACTAACCAGGTAGTAATAGAAGATGTTTGTTGTTGTAATGATGACAGTAGCGCACACACAAGTAGTAAGTTCAGAATCAGATCGCCTAGTGTGAGTAAATGAACACCATATGTTGCTTTGTTTAGTATCACAGATTCACATCATTATCATATGAATAATTGCATAAATAAATATGTATAAAATACTCTAAATAAAACTAACTGAAATGGGGGAAAGCACTGACTATATCGACTGAATGTTTAACAATCCAATGACCTATTTGATTTGCTGAGGCTTAATGGGTCCTAAAGAACATTTGCTTGAAATGCCATTTATTACACTGCTTTTCCCTTAGGCTGGTAATCTTTACTTTTGTCTTTGCGCTTTCTTACAGGGATTGCAGCAGCCACCATGTTTATGTCAGAAAAACAAATCGAGGTATCCGAGACCCAGCTGAAAGTGGCATTTGATGGCGACGCTGTTCTCTTCTCCGATGAGTCTGAGCGTATTTTCAAAGCCCACGGCCTGGACAAGTTCTTCGAGCATGAGAGGGAAAATGAAAACACATTGTTAGATCATGTATGCAATTTCACTGTTACCCATTTTAACTGAAATAAGCTACAGAGCAAATGCAAAATACATGTTTAGAGGTTATGTGTGTCATTTTGGTCACAATTTAGATTAGGGTCCAATTCTCACTATTAACTAACCACAACTTTGGCCTCTATAAACCCCTAATTACTGCTCATTAATAGTTAGTTAAGTTAAGTTTAGATTAGGTAGTTGTTAAATTTAGGTATGGGGTAGTATTAAGGGATGTAGAATATGATCATGCAAAATAAGGCATTAATATGTACTTTATAAGTACTAATAAACAGCCAATATCCTAGTAATATGTATGCTAATAAGCAACTAGTTAAAAGTGAGAATAAACCAAATGTTACCGTAATTTATAGATACTTTTTGCATTTGCTGCCACTAGTGGAGTACAGTACAAAATGACACACTTGACCTTTAAATTAGCAGATATAATATGTTATATAAAGCTCCAAGAGCAGGACTGAACATCCTTGTTCTTCAGTTAGTGCTACAATACATACTGTAATGAATCTGTCCACCTCACAGGGGCCGCTGAAGGGTTTCCTGGAATTGCTTGGGAAGCTTCAGAAGAAATTCTATGCTAAAGGACACCGTCTGGACTGTCCCATCCGCACCTACCTCGTGACGGCCCGCAGTGCAGCCAGTTCAGGCATCCGTGCCTTAAAGACACTCCGTGCCTGGGGACTAGAGATAGACGAGGCTCTTTTCCTGGCCGGCGCACCAAAAGGCCCCATGCTGGAGAAAATCCGACCCCACATCTACTTCGATGACCAGATGTTCCACGTGGAAGGTGCCGCAGAAATGGGTGCCATCGCTGCCCATGTGCCCTATGGGGTTGCACAGAAATACCCTCGTAAAAAAAGCACAAATACAGCAAAATAACAAAGACAGGGATGATATATAGAGGTACATTATGTTCTTATTTTGGACGTGACGTTCAAGTGGCAGACATTCTTTTTTTTTTAAGTCATTTGTGCACTCAATGGATCCAGATCTCAGTATTCTCTTGGCCTTTTTTCCATGTGATGCAAGGCCACACACAACATATATAGCCAAAAAGATTCAACCCAGTGCTGTTCTTTTGGAGTTATTCTGTACATGACTCTTGAAATATGCATTATTATGCATTATGATAAAGAAATTGTGCCTCTTGTGAAGCACGGCCATTTTCATCTAAGCATGCACTTCCCGGCGACAGTTTGTCGAAAAACAAATGACATTATCTTACTGTTAAAAATGAACGTGTGCTGCTATTCTTAAATCTAAAGTGACTAAGGAAAAATATACTGAAATAGTGTTTACACAGTGTATGTTTTGAACTGCACTGTATAATACAGCAATTGACTGTGATGGTGTTGTTGTTTATTGCTGTAGATGGTGTTCTGTGAGTCAAACTACACTATTGTTATATGTAGTCTAATGTATGTGGTCGTATACGATGGATGGAGTATTAGTCTGTAATATAATGTTCGACATAAAAAGCCATAGTATTGTACATTTGAGAGAATTAAATATATAGAAATCTATAGAAAGTTAAAGTATATTTTCTTTAAAGTTTTTCAAGTATACTGTTCAAAAGTTTGGGGTACGTTTTTTTTTTAAAGAAAATAATTATTTTATTCAACAAGGATGCATTAAATTGATCAAAGGTGACGGTAAAGACATTTATAAAGATTTCAATTTAAAATTGAAACGTTTTTTACTTTCTATTCATCAAAGAATAGATGATGGTTTCTCAAAAAGATTTTTTAACATTGATCATATTAAGAAATGTTTTTTTTTATTAAGAAAATCAGCAAATTAGAATGATTTCTGAAGGATCATGTGACACTGAAGTGATGATACTGAAAATTCTGCTTTGCCATCACAGGATAAACAGTTATTTGAAATTGTAATAATATTTGACAATATAACTGTTTTCACTATATTTTTGATCAAATAAATGCAGCCTTGGTGAACATAAAAAATAATAATCTTTCCAGCTCCAAACTTTTGAACGTTAGTGTATGTATATCTTTTGACAGAAAATTATTATACGTGAAAGGGAATGTAAAGGGAAAAGAAGAGGTCAGATATGTCTGTCATCCAAAGAAAGAAAAGATCCATTTATTTGTAGTCAAAACATCTAAACACTGCAATATCTTAATTGAGCTACATTACCTGCCACTCTTACCTGCCAGATTTGTCCTTTCTTGTTACACACAATCCTTGGTTTGGAATCGAACACACAAATAAAGGTTATCATCATTATCCAGAATTGGCATCTGATTATTATATTATACAGTAAGACATAATTCCCTGCTATGACACTGGTTTATTCACGTTTCTTGTGCATTGTCTTCTTGTGTCACTGTGCTGTTTAGTAATGTTTTGCAGCGTCTGTCCTATAAACATTATTGGAACAAATCAGTGTTTAGACTGCCTCTTTAAATCTCTCATTGTTAAATCTACACGAAATGTAACGGATTAGCTACGTCCTCCATAACTGTCTGTTCATTTGCAGAGATCTGGCACTGTGCTGTTGCTCTCTGGATAATATGGTATGAGAGTATCGATATTATTAAGGACAAAAGGTATATAATAACATAATTATTGTTTAGGTTTAAAAGATAGTGTATGTACTGTAATCCAGGTACATTCAGGCAAATTGAGCCACTTTTTTTACATTGTGATTGTCAAAAGAGGCCCAATTTACGTGAGTTCACCCTATTAGTCACAATAATGAAAAAATTACCTAATAACATTTAATGTCATGTCATCAGCTGATACGAATACAGACATCATGTAGTAAATAGCATCATCAGAGACATTTTCAATATTGAATGAACCTTATTAAGGTTGCTAACTCTTTCAGCTTTCATTGTGCTGTCTATAATGCTACTGTTATTGATGGAGAACATATTGCTCTCAGTTTGCTCTCTGAATAGCACATTCTGTTCTGACCGAATTATTTTATTTAATGTTTTTTGCATTTAGAACCTAATGTAAAAATCTACCTTAAAATTACGAGGAGTGCAGAATTTTATGAGGACATGCACAGAACTTTTGTGCCCATGTGCAACGTGGCACAAAAAGAAAAGTCTTATCAGTTTCACTGTCAGCGTATTTCTCCTGCAAATGCTGTATAGACAAAAGACTAATTACATAATAGTCCTTCAGCTGTGCCTTGTTCAGTGTAAAGAATGAACTGTTTTATATTTTTGAGAGTATATTTTAGTAATCCTGGCATGTACCTCCTCAGCATTACATTAGATGGCAGCAGTGCTTTATGTTATCCTTAATGACCGTAAAAGCTGAAGACCTTCAAAACACTAATGCTACCATAATCTCAAAACAAATCTTAAATCATTTATAAATGAGAAACAATTTTGCGCAAGTTATTATTTTGTGCATCATCCTATGTAATGCTGGAGTTTTCAGTCTGAAAGTCTAAAAACGGGCCTAGTGTCCAAGCACTTGTTAAGCTCAGCGAGGTTTTGAAACTAAAAAGAGAAGAAATGAATGATCTCTCTGTTGATTGTTGCTGCTGGTGCCAATTACCCAGAAGGCTTGCCAAACTGCAGGCACAGATAAACTAGAGGGCTATCAAGCAACCGGGCCTCTGAGGCGCTATCGTGGTAATGAGGCCATCGTTGCCGACCCCGTGTGTAGTGATTGATCAGAGATCGTTTCCATTTTATTACTTCAGAGAAGTGCTGGGGAGGGACTACTGCCATCTGGCTCGCTTTATTAATGCACTCACACACTGTTAAAATAAGCAAATGAAAATCTTTCAAAACAGACTTTCATTAAAATAAGCATTTGATTTTTTAAATTAGAAGCTGACTAAGAAAACCAACTCGGGATGCATTTGAATAGCATCTTCATTTCAAGCGCAAAACTTTCCAATGAAAGAATAACAAAATGTAAAACTGCTGCTGATTCTATAATTTAAACGAATGAGGATATACATGTTATAAATACTTTTCCTTTAGAGGCGCTTCAAATCGATTACGTGTGATAATAAAGCTCACAGAAATTGAATTCTGCCTGCAGATCGATGGTGGTGTTGAAACTAGTTTGGCTGCTTATGGAAAACCATTTATGCCCTCAGGAAAATAAATTCATAACACTTTTACTTCCTTCCTGCAAAGTTGGCTCATTGTGCGCTGGCTTGATAAGGACTCATAGAGCGGAACATTACGAGTCGAGGCAAATTTGTGGTTTTTGATATGCCTGTTGTGTCAGAAGCATTTTATGTTGAAATAATGAGCACCGGCTTTTTTAGAATAACCTTAGGTCAGCAATGCACACCAATCCAAACAAAACGGAGCTCGCTAGATACTTTTGACAGCTGCTCTGTTATGACATTTGCCAGGCTTGGCTAATTAGAGCGGCTGTAAAAATGCACAATGCAGGGATAAAAGCCTTATTTTAGTCACAACAAGATGTTAGCGGTTCTGTGTATGTTTTTTGGCAGTGTGTGTGTGCAACTTGCACCATTACATCCTGTAGTATTAGGTTGAACCAGCTGTGATATGATGGGTGGAAGATTACGACCGATTTATTATGAGTTAGAGAGCTGAACCTGGTGCAGACAGATGGATAATGCTGTGAACTCGTATGATCTGCCTGACGCAACACAAGTTCGTCCCCTCCCTCAGCAAGGCCTCGCTTCAGTTAATCATGTGGTCTTCACTGCTGATGCGTCTATATGTATTCAGACCAATGTTTTAGCAAATATATTCCACAGGAAAAACATCTTCTCATCAGATAGGCTGCAGCAGGTGCTGTATACAGCTAATGTTTAATATCCTGCCTGAAATCGATAGCCTCATGGCCCGTCTGATGGTAGCCAATGAATTGGCCTTTGTGGCAATGAGGTAATAGTGAGGTAATTGCCAGACTTTGAACTAATAACAATAATTAGTCTCTATCAGCAGCTGTGGGAATTCATTAGGGAAAATGTAGGAGATTGGATGGGGAATGGCCCTGGGGAGTTAATCATCATTATAATCCAGTGCCACGATTGACCACAGAATCGGGCATTAAAGGGAATTTGCTGTCGTTTTTGACTCATTTTTAATGATTTTCTCCACATGGACATATGCTATCATAATCTAACAGATACCATTAAGACTGCATGAACATGAACAAATAAACAAAATAAAAATGTTTAATGTCCACAAAAAGAGGTGCCTCTTGCTAATATGGTATTTTCATGTAGGCTACCATGTATTTGGGAGCAGTGTTTGGGAAGCTGCTTTTTAAGCTTTAACTAATAGCCAAGTCACACAATACAAAGTAAATACATTAAAGCTAATTAAAATAAATATATAACTATCTGATTATATTGTTTATTTTTGCAACCACAACATTCTCTTTATAATGTTAATAGATAGGCCTACAGATAAATCTTTAGTATATCTAACAAGTGTTTTTGCATTAAACGTCTCTAAATTTACAATAAAAACAATGAACACAGCAAGAAAACAATCTAATATAACTGAGTTGAAGACAAGCTGATGAGACATTTGATTTAGCTATGTCGTTGCACTGGCTTTTTTTTTTCTTTTTTTTTTACTCGAATTGGCGAATCATTTTGTAGTAACTGTTCGAACGAATCGATTAATTGAATCGGACTTCTGAATGCTATGCCACTAAACTCAGTTTAGGAGAGCTCACAAGAAGATCCATTAAAGAGATACATTTTCTACATATTTACTTGGATCGCGCAGGACACATGTAAGTACGCCATTTGAATTCTGTCATTTTTGTTCATGAGACCACAAAGCTGTTTGAACCAATAACCAGGATTACCCGGTTTGCGTAAACCAGCCCAGTTGCAATTCAAAACCCGCCCACTCACGGCCAAAACTACCTCAAGTCGCTTCGCTTCAACCCGCGGACTAAATAAACAACATGCAGCATAAATGTAAAATATAAATGTATGTAGAACAATAACCCGAGATGGAAATGTCATGTGACAAAATCACGAATGGGTAAACATCTACTATAGACTATACTATATTGAAAACGTTAGCGATATATAGACTAGATGTTGCTTGAAGAAATGTATATTTAAAAAATTACATGGATCATTTTGATCCTTCTTCAAAACACATTACCACACACAGCGGAGTTTGCAAAGCATCACACGGGACGAGAAGGCGTTAAATATTTCATGTCTCAAAGCACATAACATTACAATAATAATGAACATAAACAGCTTAAAGAGCACTGACCAGTACCACCTGACATGCTACAGATTCATTTTGGCGTTGATAGTGTTGCCATTGAAATGCATAAATTCGAGTCACGAACCGCTCCGAGTGTAAAGTCACAGGTTTTCATCTCTTCCAAATTACGGCAGTTACGGCGTGAACGCAGCATATAAGCTTGTTGTTTAGGTTCAGGAGGAACTGTAAAAGGTGGCTGCTGTTTCGGTCGCGGTGCTCGGTGACTGACATCTGTCTAACTCATAGCTTGAAATTCGCTGATGACGTGTGATGTCTGCGTGAGGAGGTATGGAAATACATATGCTGATAGGCAGGAAGGACATTCGGACCGAATGCAGTGATTGGACGAACATTTTATGGTCCTACGCCTTCCACAGATGAGATATATATATATATAGATAGATATAGGCTACATTAGTGATTGGTATCAGGATGTGAAGAGACTTTCAAGCAGCATAACAAAAAATGTTTCTGGAACAAATCGCTTTATCCTGCTTTTAAGCTAGACTCCCAGCCTGACCAAATGAGAAATAAATGCCCAAAAGCCTTTAAAAGATGACCAGCATAAATTCTTAGCCAGGCTGGGAATCAAGCTAAGACCAACAAACAAGCTTTTTTTTGCAGGAAGATACCAAATGAACTTCTTTGCGCATCTTTGTCTTCTAGTTCTCCCTTTGTTGTGTCACTTTGTGCTCTAACACAGACATCTCTTCCTCAGATCAATGTCTGGACTCATAGACCAAGAACAACAACCCAGTTTAAAAGAGAATGAGTCCTGACGGATCCATCAAGCTTAACCAAAATGCCTCTGATCAGCCAGAGCCATCAGTTCTGTATGACAGGCCTGAATAGATGACGGGGAGGTGGAAGGAGCCAAGTATGGGTAGAGAGCCCTGCTCCCCTAGCGACGACAGCTCTACTGAAATGTCTCCTTAAGCAAGCATGCAGATCTAATCGATAAGCTCATACACTGCCGGGCATTGATTTCCGTTGTGACTAAAAGCAACAGTTAGACGCATTCTTCTACCTGTGTCTAAAAAAAGAACAGCGATTTCTTTTTTTCCGCAGACGTCAGTGTGAAACTGAGTCGAGTCTCATGGAGGCAGAGAAGAATTAGTGTAATTAGTTAATAAATACACCTCGGTTACATGCTGATGCAAATATGATTGCAATGTTGAAAAGTTGTACATAACTTCAAGATTAATTTGTATCCTTTATTATAATTTAAATGGGTTAATGTTAAGTCTCGCTGGTGCTGAACCTGGCCTTAGTGGTTGGCAGGAGGTATCCATGGCAACAGGGTGAAGTTTTCCCTGGATGTGGCCAATCTATGGTCAATCTTTACAGTATTTATTAAATTAGAAACAGCTTACTGCTGTCTCCATAGTAACCGGAGCCCAAGTAGCACCTAGAGCAATCATGCATAACTTAGCTTGGGCTCTGCACAAGAACAATGTTCTTTTTTATTAATCAACACCTTTATAATGCACTCATGAGTTTTCAAGTCTAAGAGAACTTTCCGGAAATTTTATCCGTTTTATAATGAGAATTGGCAGTAACTTTTTACATTAAGGTTGTATATGTTAATGTTAATATTTGATACTTCAGTAGGGATCATGAATAATAATAAGCAATATTTTTAAAGAATTTATTTATCTTGGATATAAGTTTCATGCCCATTTATAGATAAATGGATTAAAGTGGATTTTGAAACAGTGTTGTTTGTTAACTAAACTTAAACTGTTTAAAAAAACTGTTAAAAAATAAATAAAGCTGAAATAAAATAAAATATTAAATGCATGTTTTTAACTTCAATGAAAATTAGAAATGTTGCCTTGTCAAAACACTGAAATAAGTTTAGGTTGAAGTACTAAAATTATTAAACCTGAAATAAAATAAATTAAAGTTATATAGAAATGTAAAAAACAGCAACTAATAAAAAAAGCACAATAAAATTACTCAAATTAAAATGCAATATAAAAAAGCTATAATCAGAATCATAATAATATTATATATAGTATATCAATAATATTAAAATACCACTGTTTTGGATGCAACTTAAAAAAGTATATAATATATTTATTAATTAATGCAGGCATTTGCTAAAATTTATCATCTTCCCACTGCATGTAATTGAAACTCAAATTACAATTTGTGAAAATATTCATGAAAAGTACATTTTCTATTTGGTTTAATTAATTTTTTACATCTTTAACTCTTAAAGTTGTAGGCTATATGTTAACATTAATGCATTATATAACTAAATTCAACTAATAATAGCTTCAATAAATAGCATATTTATAAATGAACAATAACCAAGATGAATAGCTGCTGCTGCTAAATTATTATTCATTAGTTCATGGCACTGCATTAACTAATGTTTAACATATACACGCTTATTGTAAAGTGTAGCCTAAATGAATTGGCAAAGTAAGCTTGGTTCGGATACATTGCTGACACCTTGACGTAACCTTGCGGTCAGGCTGTGGGTGGACGGGGCAGCGGTGGGTGGCTTGCTCTGGGTTTTTAGGTCCCCAGTGTGCATCCTTTCTGCAGTGATTTCCACTCAGTCTAGATAAAGATGCTGTGTAGACCATGTTTGGAAAATCCAGTTAAAATTCTGCTTAACATTAGCCAAGTTTTCATCCAAAGTTGCGGATTTAACTTAACTTTAAACCTAACCGTTTTCATCCCACGTGTTCAAGAGAACAAAATCGTCACTTCCTTGGCACAAAAAATGTTAGTTGCTGCAATCGAGAAAGCCACCGTGGCTCTTTTATCCTACATACTGTAAATGACTTGCATAGCCTACAGACAACCCAGCAAACACATTTACGTTGTGGCAACGTCTGTGGCACGTTGCATTTCTTCTATGGCAACGTCGCTGTCTACGTGCTCGCAACATTGTAACAACGTAGAATTGCAGCAACGGGGCTGTTACAACGTTGTTGCGCGACATTCAGCCACTGAGAGACGACATTCTGACAATTTTTTGTTTTTATGCTAGATAGGCCTATAGATATCCCCCATTTAGCATTTTATGGTTTTAGGTTATTTTTTAATTAGTCAGATGTTAGATAATTATATAGTTTTTTAAAAATATTGTTCATCCTTATTATTATTTAATGATACTCATTAGTCACATTAGTCACTACATTGGTCACATTAGAAAATGAAGTTGTAGGTTGTGTTTGAATAATTACGTATCTTATTTAGCTGAGGTAAATAAAACGCAATAGCATACTCACGTATCCTTGCTCGATGAAGAAAGAGACGACCCAATGAGCCCAACGGGCGGTTGAAATTTTAAAGGCTGATTTTCGCGCTTCAGGGCAGTGACGAGTACACATGTAGTCCAGTGGTTGTCAAGACACCCTAGGCACAACCTTAAGCAATGGCCCTGAACGGTGGTTTAATGTCAACATTGTGACAACACTGTAACAACCTTCACCACACAACGTATTTATAGCAACCTTTTGGCCATGTTGATAAAACGTTGTTAGAAGGTCGGGTACGTTGTACCAACGTTCTGTGTTTGCTGGGAAAACGCAATAAATGCTGTCATTACGTTCGGGTGGTGGTGTTTGGGAACGCAATCATGTGAGACGCTTCTGGAAGGGAATTCGAATGATTAAACCAACGGCTGCGTCTGAAATGAATAGGTATTTTTAAAAAGTAATTACTTAACGACCACTAAAAAAAGTAGTATGAATGCAATCTGGACGTACTACATTCGCCATGTTGCCCTTATCACGTGACCTACCAGCGTCAGTTACGTCGCTTCACTGCCATTCACTAATCCTGTCCTCATGGGATAGTAGTAGCCTAGTCCATCGTATGCACTCTTCAGAATCTCGCCAGAAGAAGGTCATCCGGGTACTGTTTGCCTGCTCTTTAATGAGTACTGTGAATTCAGATTTACTTATTTTGTCATATTCAGTTTTTTTGCAAACTATATAACTAGGGAAATATGCGATTTTGGATGCTGCCAAAATGTGAGATGCTGTGCAATGAAATTGGTCTGCTGTTTAGTCTACTTATCCAATCACATACACGGTTGAGTTTGTTTTGTTGCTCATGGAGGGATTTATTTGGTAAATGTGTTTCCATTGTAGTTTATTTGCATGTCTTCTTATTAGATAAAAAGTTTATGCGCCTTAAAGGAGTGGTATAATGCCCTTTTCACAAGATGTAAAATAAGTCTTTGATATCCCCAGAGTATGTAGGCTATGTGAAGTTTTAGCTCAAAATACCCCACAGATATTTTTATATAGCATGTTAAAATTGTCACTTTTTGAGGGTGAGCAAAAACGCACCGTTTTGTGTCTGGTCCTTTTAAATGCAAATGAGCTGCTGCTCCCCGCACAGAGGGCGGAGCTTCAACAGCTTGTGTCCTTTTACCTCACACAGACATGCACTGAAAATTTCTAAAACTTTTAGCCTTTTATGTTCAAACTGGAGTCAGACAAAGATGGAGAGACTCAAGGAGAAGTGGCAACATGTAGAAAGCAACAGGACATCTCTGTATGGTTAGTTGATGAATTTATGTAGCTTATGTGTAGTTATCTTCTAGTCATTGTTTAGCATATTCTGTCTTCATACTCTATAAATCGTGTTCTGGGGGCGAGGTTTATGTAAATTATAGGGTTGGTGATGTCACTAACCCGGGAGGAATGTTGTGTACCAGCTGTTTGTTGTAGTCCTTAAAAGTGAATTTCTTTAAAAGCAAATATCTCCCTTTGCTTTGAACTTTGAGCGTTGTAACCTTGCAGATGTTGTTTATGCTCAAACAGAAACATTACTCTCTAACTAAAGATAGAAAAGTGAAATCATAATCAACCACCCCTTTAATTGAGCGCATACCTTTTTTATCCACATTTATAGTTTTTATGCACATCTTTGTGTTTCCATCCAGTGTTTTTATGTGATATCCCAAAATGCGCATAAATAGGTGGATGGAACCATAGCTAGTGCCCATACCTTAATTGTAACATTGCCAAAAATCCAACACGTTACTATATCCGCTAATTTTGAAGAGCTCTCCCCATCTATTTGTTCACATCAGGAGCGGCCTGATGATGCAGGAGTTAACAGCACCCATCAGCAACATCAACAGATGTTTGGCTCAGCGGCCGGTTGATCGAGCGCCTCGGGAATACGTGAATCCACATGGAATTTGCATTGAATTCCTTAATTTGCATCTGTCATGACGATCATGGATGTTTTACAGAGAAACATTTGGTAAGACACATTCACTTTGTATTTAAAACCGCGAAAATGCATGTAATTTGTATCCTGAAGGCAGTGTAATTACATTGTAATGATGTCAATCGTTGTCTTTTACAAAGTCTTTTTAGATTTATTTTTTGTAGTCGGCATTTTAATGTGATGATCCAAAACCAGGAGAGAGATGAGAGTAGCGCTAAACAAATGAAAAAACCCTTTACAGTCTATGGAAAAAACCAACCAATCTCTTTGGCCTTATGAAGGACGGAGCTGATAGACTCAAACTGCCTCCAGATGTGTGCCTGTTCTCCAATATTGATGGCCTAGTTTTAGTAGCTTTTTATTAGAACCAAAATGTGCTGTAAAGGTCAGTCGTTCACCTCCCAGTGACATTTTAACTGTTGAGTCACACTTCTCCCTATGAGTGAAATGCTTGTTCCCGGAAATCAGGGTTATTTGATGTCTCTGTCAGTTTGATCCCGAACAACAGGCGTCCCCCCCGACGCTGTTGATCTCCACTCCCTGTCAGGCCACACTGCTAGACTCAATTGGTCGTGTTCATCTCTCTCTCTGTGACTTACAGACAGTAATGTAATAACAGGGACCCTGTTTGCACAGACACAACACGTCTCCTCTGTGGTCGCGCAGATTATGCACTTTAAGCCAGTCATCATTTAGAGACACTGAGTCACTAGAGTGTTCAGAGCAATGCGAAACTGGATGTTTATCAGTCTTCTAAGTTTACACATTTGATGGTAAACAGCATAGTGTAAAATTGTTGTTCTACATGATGTTTACTGAGGTAGTATTATTCACATTATAACTCAGTGAAGATGGTCATGTTCACATACAAGATCACTTAGAGACATAAGTATCAATACTAAGGATGCACGATATATCGCCACCGTATCGGTATCGGCTGATATACACTCACCTAAAGGATTATTATTCAATTTCTCATTAATGCAATTATCTAATCAACCAATCACATGGCAGTTGCTTCAATGCATTTAGGGGTGTGGTCCTGGTCAAGACAATCTCCTGAACTCCAAACTGAATGTCAGAATGGGAAAGAAAGGTGATTTAAGCAATTTTGAGCGTGGCATGGTTGTTGGTGCCAGACGGGCCGGTCTGAGTATTTCACAATCTGCTCAGTTACTGGGATTTTCACGCACAACCATTTCTAGGGTTTACAAAGAATGGTGTGAAAAGGGAAAAACATCCAGTATGCGGCAGTCCCGTGGGCGAAAATGCCTTGTTGATGCTAGAGGTCAGAGGAGAATGGGCCGACTGATTCAAGCTGATAGAAGAGCAACTTTGACTGACATAACCACTCGTTACAACTGAGGTATGCAGCAAAGCATTTGTGAAGCCACAACACGCACAACCTTGAGGCGGATGGGCTACAACAGCAGAAGACCCCACCGGGTACCACTCATCTCCACTACAAATAGGACAAAGAGGCTACAATTTGCACAAGCTCACCAAAATTGGTCAGTTGAAGACTGGAAAAATGTTGCCTGGTCTGATGAGTCTCGATTTCTGTTGAGACATTCAGATGGTAGAGTCAGAATTTGGCGTAAACAGAATGAGAACATGGATCCATCATGCCTTGTTACCACTGTGCAGGCTGGTGGTGTAATGGTGTGGGGGATGTTTTCTTGGCACACTTTAGGCCCCTTAGTGCCAATTGGGCATCGTTTAAATGCCACGGCCTACCTGAGCATTGTTTCTGACCATGTCCATCCCTTTATGACCACCATGTACCCATCCTCTGATGGCTACTTCCAGCAGGATAATGCACCATGTCAACATGACAATGAGTTCACTGTACTAAAATGGCCCCCACAGTCACCAGATCTCAACCCAATAGAGCATCTTTGGGATGTGGTGGAACGGGAGCTTCGTGCCCTGGATGTGCATCCCACAAATCTCCATCAACTGCAACATGCTATCCTATCAATATGGGCCAACATTTCTAAAGAATGCTTTCAGCACCTTGTTGAATCAATGCCATGTAGAATTAAGGCAGTTCTGAAGGCGAAAGGGGGTCAAACACAGTATTAGTATGGTGTTCCTAATAATCCTTTAGGTGAGTGTATGTTCACTTATAATGTTATCGTTATTAGCCCAATAAGAAAATTTGGCCGATATATTAAAGCTGATAAATAATGGATTATTTCCTTCAGATGCTGTCAGTATTGTCTTTGTCTTTGTCATTATTAGTTCAGTTGTTTCACCTGTCTAGTTAATTATCATCACATTCATCACCTGTGTTCATTCATTATCTTCATCAGTATCACCTGTTTTGAGTTCATCTGTGTTTGTATTTAAGTCCCCTTTGTTCAGTCTGTCCTTGTCGGCTGTTAGTTGTGTATTGTAGTGTGTGTATCCTGATACTTTGTATTCCTGAAGTTATTTGAGTCTTTTGAGCCTACCAACTACTTCGTCTTCTTCTGCCTGCATGCGCCCTGACAGATGCACACTGTTCGCCATGATGGTTTTAAATTGCTTGAAATATGATTGTAATCACTTCAAAAAAGGAAAATACAGTTAAGTGCAACATGTACAGTGCAAGTCTGTCATATAGACTACATAAAATTATAATGAGAACATTATAATTGTGTGCATGACTTTTAATGATGAGACTTTTGTTTTTGTAATCAGGCTCTCAAAAAGTATATGAAAATTTTGATTTATATTTATCGGCCAATATACGGTTATCGGCTTTCAAATATAAAGAATTATCGGTTATCGTATCTTCCAAAATGTTCATATCGGTGCATTTCTAATCAATACCCCATGAACCATGATTTACTACTTGTCAGGCTAGTCAGGCAGGACATTCATTTTTATATAATCATGTTTCTACATAAAAGAAACAAATTCTTCATTTGTTTCTTTTGCTCCAAAAAATGCAATGACAAAAAAAACCTGTCAAAACTTTTTTTACTGGTTCTCAGGAGGTTAAGACAGAGTTGTTGACTGTATTAGGCTATATGTATGTATTTATTTAGTCACTCGCTTTTTGTTTTCATATTGATCCTGCAGTAGGCTACAGTACACTTTCTCTTTTTCATAAGACAAAGTATTATTGTAAATGATTCAGTCACCCTGAATAAACATTTTTCAAACAGCAACGGAACAGATTTTTGCCCATTTCGAGTCATTCTCCATGGGGGAGAACCTTTCCACTGCTCACCATGGCAACCTACTTGTGCACTGGGCTGCTTCCAGATCATATGGCGTGAGGTTCATTCACAGAATCTGTTTAGATGGCCCTTCTAGAAAGCACTGTCTAACAGTACATCATGTAATGAATAGTCATGTAATAGTTTCTTGTTTATTCCTCCATATGAGGGATAGCAATAAAAATATGTCAAATGCATTACATCAGAACCCCCCCTCCTATCCCATTTAACCCAAACAGCTCCAGTTCCCATGGTGAGTCAACATGAGTCAGAAATGGAAACCTCCAGCATACCTTGCTATGGGGCCATTTTTGGAAATGGGGATTTTTAGTTAAGTGTTAAACTCAGCTTAGTCCAAGTCTGCATTTCAAGATTGCTATATACGTACAAATCCTGGCATAATCAACAGGTAAACAGCTTTACGATGTCATCTTTGACAGGGGTCCAGACATTCAGGGATTCAGAAGTACACTGGGGTGGGGTCTGAAAAGTCCTGAGATTATATCAAAACTCTTTTTGAAAAACAAATTTTGGAAAATTGAAATCAAAAAAGATTCTGCACAATTTATAGCTTAATATATATATATTTTACTGAAATTGATACACTGATAGTATAATTCATAATTTGCCATAATATAATTTGTAAATTAATAATGAAAAAAATAAAAATAAATTGGAAATAGAAGCATTTTCACTAGAGATTTTAGACTTTTGATCCTCATTGTATTATTTGTTGACTTAATTTAAGCTCACGTTTCCAATAAGCGTGAGCGGCACTGTTTGAGATGAATTCTTTTGTACATTTAATTACTGATGGGAATTTTGTTGGATTTGAAATTCTCTCAACAATATTGCCCTTAAACGAAATTCAAACCCCAATTCACTCTCCGGCATTAAGGCAACCATACCTATTGCGAGTACGCCCTTAAGTGTCTGCTAGATGTCCACTGCCTGAATGCCTCTGCAAAGGCTCCTTTACTCCAGGGACAAGTTGTCTGCTCTCATCTGTTTGCAGCCCTGGTGCTATATTTAGGCCATACCAATAACCAAATCCACAGCGCCTGATGAGCTGTGTCTTCAGACCAATGAGTAGCCCTGGGTGACAAGGCCTTCCAATAGAGGCAGTGTCATTGCTATTCACTGATGCTTTATTGAGACTCCCCATAATGTGGGGAAAGAGAAAGACAGAGAGAGAAAATCCTCACACATAAATTAAACCTTCCCAACTTTGTTGCCATGGAAGCTCAATCCTTTTGGCGAAGCTTCTCATTCTTCAATCTCCATTTAATTAATGCTCCTGAGCTACCAAAGGCTGTTCGGCATACGACTTTGCGTACATCAGCTCCGTCGCTCACGCGCTGGCTTGACTTGATAATCCACAACAAAGGTGCATGATGCAAAAGGATGATAAACTCACATTTAATAACACACAGAGAAACACCAGCACGAAACGTTAGCACAAGACAATGAACAGACAATGACTGAGGGTTTCAATACACAAAGGTAACAAGAGGCTAAATGAAGAACATGTGTTGGTGATTGGATGGAAAACGAATCAATTGGAGTGAAGAAGAGACTGTTTCATTCTTACCTTTAAAAAAAGTCCATACTTAATAGTACAGTTGGCAATATGGCTAATACGAGAATGCGCAATGCTAGAACTTTAACACTATGTACACTATGTTCGTCCAATCAATGACAATGAGAAACACTACAGATATGCAAATAAGAAGGCTAACCCAGGGTTTAGGAATGTACAGTGAAACATCAACAATTGTTAACCCCAGGTAAATTATGAGCAATGTGAAACGTGAAGGAAGATAATGAATGACCCAGGGTTTAGAATGACCCAGGGTTAACTAGTGTAAAGCCCTAGTGTGACTTAGATGTCACAACTGCGACTTTGTTGCAATGTAAATGTAATTTAGGTGATACTTTCTCCTAAGCATATGAAAACTTTTTTCGCGTGGGCAGAGTTGTGGCGTTTCCAAACCTCTGGGAACTTTACCGTTATAATATGTTAATGGATGGAGTCTTTATCGAGTTTCGTTTTAAAAAAAATACTCCCTGGATGCCAATGGCAGAGATTAGCAGAGGAACGATAATCTGTCAAATCTAATTCGATGCACATGCAGATTCAGTCTCATTAATGCAAAGAGAGCAGAACGGAAACATTTGACCTTGCTGCGTAAAAATAAGGCTCAGAATCCACTAGCATGACGCTAATTCAGACTGGGGTGTCCCGGTTTTTGTCCTGGTAATTAAGACAGTCACAAAGAGGCTAATTAGGGCAATCCACATTAATTAAAACCGCTCCCATGTGAAGCTGGTCTCAAATTGGACTTAAATCGAAGGACTAGTGCAAATGTGATTGATGTGTACATAGATAGAGCCTATGCTGCTCTCTGCTCTTTGATCATGAGCCTCTTAAATCGATGGTCTTGGAGCGTATATTGCGCAGCACTAGGGAGTAGTCCATAAGCTGTGGTTTGATTTTGAATCCTCTTTCATTCTCTGTTTAATTATTTAGGGCTGAGTCTGATAGCTTTGTAAACAGAGTAAATTACAAAGTATTTGTACATAAAAGGATACAGCGATGAGATTAACACTTGTTGAAAGTCAACACGATTACGTCAAGACCGCCGTTCAGAAATTGGTCCAGGCTGTGAGCTGACAGTTCAGCCCTGAATAAAAAGAGACACTCTGTTAAACAAGTGACAAGAAGTGGGGACATTTCCTAATTAAATGCGATGGCGGAGATGGAGAAAGGGTGAGAGATAATTGTACAGTAGATTTCACAGTGGAGACTTTTCACGTAAAACAACATCAAACAGAGAAATGTTTTTAGTGAAGTGAATGAGATACTAAGATCAGCAGGATTCTAGTTATTCCCTATAGGAAATAGTTGGTACCATATTGGTCATCATCAACCAATATGTTTAATTTATTGGTATTGGTTGATATTAAATCTTTCCTATATATACATTTAGATTAACTTTTTGCTGTCATCTGACGCTCTTTAAAAACCCTAGTTAAATGTAATTTACAGCAAATCAAAAAATGAATATGCAGATTCACATTGTGCATTATAATCTTGTGATGCCTAAATTCACTTGAAGCAGTTTTTAGTGTTTTCTTTTTCTTTTATGTAGACAAAATAGTATAGAATTGTAATATTGGTCGTTTATTGGTTATTGGCTGAAACAGAAGAAATTCTCAACTACTTTTTTCATATTGTGAACGTGAATGAGGGCTGGGACTGCAAAGCTTAAAAATAACAAAGATTGCCATAAATGTAATAGCAATACATACAATTGAACAGACTGAAAATTAAGTCATTATTCACTAATAATCTTTTAACAGTGAATCATTGAATCAGTGAGTTGAACGATTTGTGAACAAATTATTTAGACTGGTTTTGTGCATTAGACTAATTTTTTAAACATGTACTCAAAAGAATGATTTGTTCATAAATCGGACTTCGCTACAGGTTTGGAACAACATGAGATAAACAATGTGAATAATAGTACTTAAATCTCTTTAATAAATACTTACCCAAGATAACATTTTTAAATGTTTTCCATTTTTAACAGTAGCGCCCTACAGTATAGGCAAAGTGTGCATTACATCCCATGCATAATTGATAGGCAGTGTTCCACTCGCTGAACAGCTGAGAGGCGCGTGTAAAGAGATATGCGCTCTGTTTTTGCCCAGCTAACCTACTAAGATCAGTACTGAAACACGTTCTGATATCCACACAAAATTGATCTTAACTCACAGGTGCTTTCAGGGTATGTTGAGTCATAAGACCCATCACAAGAGGAGTCTTATCTGACCACATCAACCCACCTCTGTGAATTTCTCTAGAGGTACAGCAGCAGCTCAAAGTCACCGTTTGGCACAGTTTGTTGTTTGAGGATATAAAGCCAATTACTCTACAGCATCACTTTAACAGGATTTACTGTTACTGTCATACGCAAATGAACTAATCTGGTGTACTGTAGGTGTCTGTTGCATAGCGAGCCATCTAATCCACATTTATGCATAATTTGTACTCTAATGAAACCTTAACACGTTTATCATAAGAAAATAGTCTCATGTAGTGCTTTGTGACATCTTGCCATCAGCAACAGCAAGAGGGCAGATCTGTGCATGTCACTGCACATGTGCTCTGATAATCGCTTCAGTCTCTGTGGGAAAGATACTTTGATCAAGAGTCGAACAGAGGAAGCTTTGAACTTCTCGGAATTATTCATTTATTTGGTGGTGATACATTCATAAGAAAAGGTTATGATATTCTGGAGTGCCACTGGATATGCCTTACTGATTATGGTTGTATATTTTAATAGGTGAATCTCTTATTGATCAGCGTAAGTTATTTAAAAATATGCTCAAGGATTCCATTTAAAATAATTCACATTGCGAGGACAATTCCGGAATGAATTATGCTCTTAAAAAGATGCCTCGTGTTAAAAAATTTATTCCCAACCACTCAGTCTTACAGCCTAATTGATGGCAAGATGGTGTTCTTCTTCACTGTGTTATGTAATGGGTTCTGATTTGGGGTCTGAACATCCTGCAGGTCTTCCAGAGGAAATGAGATGGTTGAATATTGTCGTGCTAAAGGGTTTTGATTTCTAAGTGAACGAATTATGTGTAAGTTTTTCACACATGATCGTTATGTGTAGGTAATCTGTAAATGAGTGTCGCATTTAAATGCCAGTGTTTCCCAAATGAAACACAAGAACTGTTAGTTTTGAGTGATGTGTCTAATGTAGGGAACTATGTTTGGCATTTTGCAAAAAGTTTGTTTTACAATTGCAAACTGAGTGTAAAGCAGACTTGGTCTGAAGATTAGGTTCATGACTGAATGCTTTCACTGAGTGGGCCTCAAGAGTCAAGTACCACAAAAACTGTAATCTAGTCTGAGGTTGTGGTTTGTTTTCTTAATGGTTTTCTAGGATGAGGACATGCAACATAACTGGTCCAATTTGAAGTCAGCCAAAAATGTGTTTTCTCCTCCCTTTAAAAAGATGGTAATTTATCCCTATAGACTAAAATAAATGTCAAGTCAACTTTATTTATATAGTGCTTTATACAATACAGATTGTT
The DNA here is from genome assembly GCF_951802725.1 of Rutilus rutilus. Classification (NCBI taxonomy): domain Eukaryota; kingdom Metazoa; phylum Chordata; class Actinopteri; order Cypriniformes; family Leuciscidae; genus Rutilus; species Rutilus rutilus. The sequence goes on from NC_140216.1 coordinate 9,377,711, forward strand.
TCAAAGCAGCTTTACAATGATAGGAAAATGATTCAGTGATGCAAACAGAGTTCATTTCGGCTGTACAGCAACTCTAAAAGACCTTAATGTTAAGGTAAAAATAATCTTAAGTGGTCTGTCCATAAAATATGGCCAATACTTCTATACAGACATGCATAGGGTCATAGATCACCATCAGACTAACAAACATCATACTAAAACAATGCAATAAACATGATCCAAAATAACATAAAATGTAATGCAAAACAATAATTTACATTACTTATATCATAAATAAGAAAAACTATTTAAAACTAAAAATATAATCATATGTGATCCATATGTGGTCATTCTGGGAATGTCATTTTCCTGTTTTTGATTGTAAATTATACAGTAATTGACAGTATTTTAACAGTGATTTTAACAGTTTACATTTTTTTTACCGTTTACCATTTAACCGTACATTTTTACATTACCGTATTGTAATGTAGCTAGTTATAGTTTAATATAGTAATAGAACATTATTTTATTGAAACAGACTTGCAACCCATTTGTTGATTGTGCATCAACATTGAACCACAGATTGAACCGTTGAACCGCAGAACCTGTTCTGCCGTTTTAAACACAAAAGATTAGGCCTCTCTGCTCCAGTAAACCTGATTAATTTCTCTTAATTTCCGAACTAAAAAAAAAAAAAAAAGCAAATTTTCATGGATGGGTGTGTGTGTGTGTGTGTGTGAGACTGACTGTTGTTGATCAGAGGTTTTGCACTGATGGGTGTCTTTGTGGAAGTGATCAGATGAAACAAAGTACCACGGAAAAACTTTTATTCATTAGCTTTAATAATCATTGGCACAAGTGGCCATTTCTCGCTCCCGTGAGAAACTCTACACCCATTTGATCACAACAGCTACTGTTTAGTTGAATGATAATAGCTGAGGAATACAGTTTATGAGGAGCATTCCGGGTCTGTGCAAAACACTCCGGAGAGCAGCAAGATTGTAAATCAGGGAAAACAGCTTAGACACCATCGGTCATCTTAATAAACCTTCACAAATGTCTCTGTCTTAGCAGTGGCAAGTTTTGTATTTATTCCTAAACTGGTACTTATTTGCCTCAACACTTTTCCTCACAGTTCTTACATCAACACTTTCATCCATCTACACTACATAAATAATTCAGCATTTTATGAGCTACAGTATATAAACCGCCGATATGCTTTGCAAAAAACGGATGGGTCACTTTAAAGGGATACTCCACTTTAAAATGAAAATTCTGTCATCATATACTCACCCTCATGTTGTTTCAATCCTTTATTCATTTCTTTCTTCTGCTGAACAGAAAGTTAGATATTTAGAAGAATATCAGTAACCAGACAGTTTCTGGTCTCATTGACTTTCATAGTATATTTTCTTTCCTACTATGGAAGTCAATGAGACCAGAAACTGTCTGGTTACTGACATTCTTCTAAATATCTCCCTTTCTGTTCAGCAGAAGAAAGAAATTCATACAGGTTTGAAACAACATGAGGGTGAGTATATGATGACAGAATTTTCATTTTAAAGTGGAGTATCCCTTTAAGGATGGTGCAGATATTGATTTGGAACTTGTGAAAGCCAACCCAAGCAAATGAATTGGGTTGGACAGGAATGATTTAGAATTACAGGAATAATAAGCCCAACTTTTAGAGGAAACTTATTGCATTGCAGCAATTGTTGAAAAAGTAAATTAAGTTTTTATGTAAATATATGTAAATGTGAGTGCATTTACATGTTCAACATCACACCGGTTACTATACCTAATAACCTGACAATATGTAATGGTGAGAAAACAAACTATGGTTTTTTTTTTTATTAGGTTAATGCCACTTGTAACCTATAATAACAAAAGATACCATGATTTAAAGGGTTAGTTCACCCAAAAAATAAAAATTCTGTCAGTAATTACTCACCCTCATGTTGTTCCAACCGCGTAAGACCTTCGTTCATCTTCGGAACACAAATTAAGATATTTTTGATGAAATCTGAGCCATGTTTCACTCCTCCATAGGCTTCCAGTGTGACCGAAACTTGCTGGCCCAGAAAAGTTATTAAAGAGATCGTTAATATAGTCCAAGTGACTCCAGTGGCTCAATCTTAAGTATATCAAGCGACGAGAATACTTTTTGTGCGCAAAAACAAACAAAAATAACGACTTTATTCCACTATTCATTTCCTTCTCTCTGGATGTCTAGTTGGTTTGCGTAGTGTTTTTGCGCAGCGCGTCTGTGTTACACGTCACCACGTAGGCTCACTATTGGCCGACGCTGGTCATGTGTGTGTTGCGTGATGACGTGCAACACAGACGCGCAGCGCAAACACACTACGAGGCCCAGAGAGAAGGAAATGAAAAGTGGAATAAAGTCGTTATTTTTGTTTGTTTTTGCGCACAAAAAGTATTCTCGTCGCATGATAAACTTAATGTAGTGCCACTGTAGTTACTTGGACTATTTTAACGATGTTTTAATAACTATTCTGGGCCGGTGAGTTTCGGTCACACTGGAAGCCTATGGAGGAGTCAAAATTCTGTCAGATTTCATCAAAAATATCTTAATTTGTGTTCCGAAGATGAACGAAAGACTTACATGGTTGGAACAACATGAGGGTGAGTAATTACTGACAGAATTTTCATTTTTGGGTGAACTAACCCTTTAACTCAACCTCTTTATCTGCATTCTGGCAGATTATTCAATGTGCAATCTCTTTGGTGTCAAAACCAGAGAAAAATTTTGTCCTGTTTTTTTTTTCTTCTTGTGCTGTGAGGATCTAAAGTTGATGTTTGAAGCTTGTGAGCTGATTTTGCATTTAAATGCCCTGGTTTTGTCCAAAATAAGTCTAATATAGCTTAATAAGCAGGTAACATTATACGTCATACAGATAACAAGCTTTTCACAACGCTTCTAAGCCTCCGCACAGACGAGCATAGAATTCAGACCCTGGTTCTGTTCAGTTCTCATCAATATTGCAGCAACACTCTCCTGCTGCTGGTGGGCTCCACCATCATTATTAATTTAGCTTTGTTTTCTTTTTTTCATTTTTCAGTCTCTTGCTGTTCAGCTGCTGTTATACAAGACTTTAGGCTGACTCTGGTATGAGAGCTGGGGCTGCATTGCAGATGTTCAGTGTTTCTTGGCTTCACATAGTGGAATATTTTGTGGCTGAGGGTTTTCCCACAACCTTACATCAACATTTGTCCTTTAAGGCAATCCACTGCTAATAGCAGTAGTGACATTGACAAACACTTTAATAATTCAAACAGTCCGACCGCAAGTGCTCTTACCACTTACCCTCTAAATTCATTCTCACATACAGCTGAATGTAACTGATAATGTTTGGCCGCTTTTGTTTATAGGCTAATGCTAAATGGCCAGAATGGCGCCACCTTTTATATTGACATTGTAATATAAATTGACCATCCTTTTTCTTCGGGGTAAGTGATGCCATTAATATGCACCAATGTCATCGCCTCATCTGTGTACTGAAGGTACAGAATCACCAGGTATTTGATATCGATCCTGATGTCAAGCATGCAGATTGTCCTTGTTGCGCAACACGTGTTGAATTTTAAACCTGCCATATGTAAAATTCCCTGACTAATAAACAAGGTTGAGAAAAACTGACACTGATGTAGCTTTCAATATTATGACATAATTACAGTTGTTAGATATCCCATCTTTTTTGTAATGAACGTTTTGTTGTACCAAATTACAGATAATGCATTATTCACTACTCATTATGTTAATTCAATACTTATCATGACTCATTATGTTAATTCATTATCCATTAACAAACTCTTTTTTTTTTTGTCTGATGATGCTTAATTTAGTTTTAAATGTTGTAAGATGCTGTTATGAGTGCATTAAACAACAATACTAAATGGACAAGCAATGTAACCTTTTTTAAATTATTTTTTTCTGAAATGCTACTGACAAAACCCATATTGTTCATTTTTAAATCACAGTTCTAAGTTTTGTGTTTGATTCACTACATACAAACAACACTGTATGTTGGTGATATGACATGATTCAGTCAAAAAAGGAATACACTCCACACACCAGTGGTTCTTCTCAACCTTTTGACACCAAGGTCTCCCATTGTCCACAACAATTGCCCCCCCATTGTCCAGGCCCCATGACTTTTTTCCAGTTGTTCGTTATTTACTGGATATGGATTAATTTTTTATTTTTTTACAATTAATACCTGATCAAATATTTAAGAGCTTGAAATAAAAAACTATAAAAATGTATATCCATAAACTCTATTGTATAAAAACACCTAACATGTCTAAAATGGCCATTTTAAGGTTGTATTAAAGTCCAACTGAAATCAAAATTGACCCTATTTACTTTGTTAGCGCATATTACTAGTCTTGTGGTGAACAATTAATCCGTGCAAGTTAATACACAGAAAAAAATTGTTTGCCGTCGTAATCTTTAATCAAAGTCTGAAAAGTTGCTTCCGGTCTGGAATGGCGTTCCTTCTCTGATGACGTAGGTTTGACGGCTTGGTTTGGGAAACGCTTAACCACTCCCCTCAAACCGTTAGTCTGTAATGAGCGAGAGATGGAGAGGAGGAGCGCTAGAGTAAAACCCTGCCCTCTGTTCAATATTCCTTTTCACTGGGAAATACGTCACAACACTGGAGAAAAGTCGTTTGCAACTTCCGGTTCACGCGGACTTTAAAGGTAGGGTAGGCAATTTCGGAGCAGCTAGCAATAGCAAGCTAGCTTTGAAAGCATTAGATCACACCCACCCTTCAGAGTAGGCTTGTTCGACTTGAACCGGCGCTGCACAGACCGATCGGTTTATGACATCAAAGTACCGCGAGAGCAATTCAAAAGCATAAGGAGCCGTCTGCTCTCTAATCGCTCTCGCGGTACTTTGATGTCATTCACCGATCGGTCCGTGCAGCGCCGGTTCAAGTCGAACAAGCCTATTATCTCCAAAGCCACGACTCTTCCAAAATACATGAAACAAAGCATTATAAGAGACGCCGTTAAATTACCTCACGTCTCAAAAGCACATAACGTTACAATAATAATGAACGTAAACAACTTACAGAGCTCTACTTGTACCTGACTGCTGCAGATTCATTTCGGTATTGATAGTGTTGACATAAACGTGAACAGCTCCGAGTAGAACGTCATGGGTTGCCTTCTCTAAATTACGGTTACAACATGGCGTGAACGCAACATACCGGTAAGCTCATTGTATAAAAGGCTGCTGCTGTTTGTGGCAAAAAAATTTAATATATATATATATATTTTATTCAAATAATAAATATCTTGATTTTTAGTGGTTTTAGCTTATTTTAATGCTGTTTTTTTATATCTGAATTCAATCCCCAGCCCTTTCCTCATTATCTCTATTTTTGAAGAGAAAGGGTGTGAGGTCCAAATCGAGGTTTATTAATCTGCTTTCATGAGCACTCTCACTAATGTGCCTCCATGCTCTGAGGAACATCCCTCTGCCCTGCCCTGTTGAAAGAGATGTTCTCCTCTATACATTACCCAGCCCTGCCAATATCATAATTACAGTAATATCCTTTATATAGGGAGGCTGCTGAGTCTAAATGACTTCCACATCGTGGAGAATACATGAAAAAGGCAATTTCCTTCACTCTGCCCAGCATTTATTTAGCCTAACCCTTTGGTCAGACCACGTGGGCCACAGGTGGCTTTGACAGAAGACATGACTTTATAAGACTAAGAAGCATCTGCTAATGTCAGTGATTGTGAATCTCAAATAACATACTGTATGCACACCGGTAGCTTATTTGACCTTTCAGTCTGCTTGGAGAATATCAGTTTAGTATTGCTCTTCAAACACATAATGCACTGTGAAAAAGCCAAATGCATGAGTACCGCGAGAGCTTTGAGAAGCTCTTCTCATTCATCCGTTAGTTCCATTCAGCGGTTTGTGCATCCGTTCATAATGCTTTGCGCTCTTTGGTTTATACGAGAACATCCGCTCTATTCAAGGTCAGAGGTGAAAGGTGTTCTAGCACCTAGTCAAAGCATTAAGACTGTGAAAAGCTCATTAAATCAATCATCACCTTGTGCTTGTAAGAGGCAGTAAGTTAAGACCTTTGTGCTTGTGTTCAGTGACCACACTTGTTGGGGTTGGTCAAACTTCTACTAAGATTATGGCGCGGCTTGTCCTGCTTCACCAGAAATAGCTCAACCCAATAATCCCCTAACTGAGCAGAGGTGACATGAACAGCGTAAGGATTATCTGTCGCTGAGCGAGACGGTGGCCAGGTGAAAGTGCCGCCTGCTTTACAGGTCTCCGAGTCTGGCAGAAATGTAACACCATTAACCCTGCACACGGTTTCCTTTGATCGTGTGTTTTACCTCGCAGAACTGCATGCTATTACACTCTGAAACAGAGGGCTTCCTCACTGGAGGATTGTTTATTTTAATGTCGAGGATGCATGCTGAGAACTTATTCTTGGTTTCTTATTGATGACAGAATCTGTGCCCACAGAATTTAACCTCCAGTTATTCATCAAATTTGCAACATGCTCTGCATTTGCTGTGTTCATTTGGCTAATTTGATTATGCTTTCAGCTATTCAAAGTGTTGTGCTCTCAGTTGTACACTTTTGATGGACTGGATTTTGATACAGATTCATTCTGATTCATTTGGGTATTCAGTTAAGTTCCAGTTTGCTCGTATATTAAAGAAATTCTTTCTCTGCTAAAACTATAAGCTGTACAGGGCAGTTTATCAGACCGATTATATTGATGCTTATGGCATGGATATTGATAAAGATTTCCTGATTCAGTTCAGATTTACAGACATTTAATTCTGATTTTGTTTTGATTTCGGTTCATTTGGGTGTATTTCTGTTACAAAGATATTTACATTTAATCTTGATCTTGATATTTTAGAAATTGATATTGGGATGGTTTAAAGGAGTCATAATGTTGTGTTACCTTGGATACCCAATGCTCTATTATAGTCTTTCAGGCACTTCTAAAAAAGAAAAGTGGAAAAAAAATAAACACAGAGCTCCTCAGACCCTTATTTCTAAAGGCATTATTGTCTCGCGAGATCTGATGCGATGTTTTGGACGTCGTGGACGGTCATTATAATAATGCAAATGAGGGGCGCGTTGATTGGTCGTAGAAAAAATACACCATTTCCAGATACATTCTTACAGAAGCCCCACTAACTGAAAGCTATTTTCAAACTGCATGTTTTGCATGAGTTTGGCTAATAATGTTTAGTGGTATATTGTTTTCATACTTGCATTTAAACAGTTTTAGCCACTGAGCATGGACTCCTGTACCGTCACTACTGTAGCTGCTAGTGTAAAACAAAGTGGAAAGATGTGGCTAGCATTCGTAGAGTCCATTCCCTGTGTTTACCTCGAAGGTAACGTTACATACAATAGCCGCATTAGCAGTTAGCTGCTATTTGTTAACCACAGTAGAGCAATAAAAACACAGTTTTACCTTTTCAATTTCTGGCAAGTCCCTGATGGTTGGGATGGCACCTTTTCCCAAACGGAGCTTCGAGGCCAAGTTCGCCTGATATTGCCCCAAATTTGTAAATGATTCCGGTGTAAAATGTTTAGCGCACACACCTAACGATACGCCACTTGAAAGAGTTGTTGGGACAGCGTCATTAAAAATGAATTTCCTCCACTGTTCCCTGATAGTTTCGTCCGTTTTTGGTAGATTAAACACATTTGCATGTTGTTTGTGGCAGTCAACCACAGAGCATCTCAGGTGTGCACTCGGTTTCTCCATCTTTCGCGAGTCGACTAAACTGAATCTGAGGGGGAGAGGGGGAGAGGGGCGGGCTTCCCGCGGCATAGGTTTGCGGTGTCCATATTTGGTATATCCTCCCCCGTCTTGACGTCAAGAGGGGGAAGAAATCAAAATCTCGTTTTTTCGTGCGCGTGCACGTGGCCTATTTTACAAACCCTGAGGTAAACAAACGCTTCACTTTTAAATATCGGCTTCCCGGCCAGTGTACAATCATTATGCAATCATAACATACATTGATTCTCGTGGAAAAGTGAAATTTCTACATTATGACTCCTTTAAATAAAGAACCAGAAAATCTAGATTTATGCAGCATTATTGAAGATGCTTTTTGAAATGATGCACACTGGATTCAAGTTATAGATTTTATTGGTTGGGAATCAAACCTATTGAACCTTGGTATTGCTGTCATGCTTGAGATACAGGACAGCATTTTAGCATGTTTAAATCAATTTCACAGAATTTTCTTTAAAATCAGGGCAGAACATGTACAATAATCTGCAGGTTTTGTCTAGGCCTAGTGGGTGCTTCCTTCTTTGTGGATAGATAGACTGTTGTGATATTCTCTGGGACTTTGTGTCCAGTGTAAAAACAAACAAAACAAAGCCCTGAGGACAATGCAAACTCGTGAATAAACAACACTAAAAGAGAGAAAATGCAACTCTGGAGCTTGGCTATACAATAATGCTTGCCACAGCTAACAAACCAAGAGGGGGAATCGGATGAGGTGCAGTGGAAAAATTCAGTCACATCAGTTTCTAATTCACATAGAGAGAGAGGAGAGAGGAGAGAGTTGAAGATATAGCAACACTAATGCAATCAACATCAGCTGAGTCAGAGCTTTGGCCTGGGAAGAGACTCCATACCAGTCATCTCAATACCAGTAACACGGCCACTCAAAACACACACGCATACTCGCTCTCATGGATCATAACGTGATCATCCTCAGGATCTATTCTCCCAGGATTTGATTAATGTATTTTCAAGTTGTTTGCCCAATCTTCCATGAGACTCTTCAGTCATGCTTTATGGACTAGACTTAGTAATGACCAGTGGTGTGATTTTAAAGCAGATCATTCTGTCTCCTATTCATTTCAGTGGATATTAATATCTTAATTTGTTAGAACTAGAATGTCTACTGTTATAATTAAGCTATATATTGTTCTAATCTTGATCTTGGCATTTTAGAAATCAATATCAGGATGGTTTAATTAAAAATAAAAAAAACTACTACAACAGAAAATGTATATTTTTATCCAGCACTATTCAAAGAATTGGCAGATGCTTTTTAAAGTGACCTACACTGGATTCAAGATATAGATTTTATTGGTTTATTCATTCCTTGGGAATCAAACCCATTAACCTTGGAATTACTGTGTTATGCTTTACTGCTTGAGATACAGGAAAACTTTTGACCAGGTTTAAATCCATTTAACAGAATTGGTAATTTTACCTCCTATTCGTTTCAGTGGACATTGAAATTTGTTAGAACTGGAATGTTCACTGTTAAAACTTCACTATTAAAAATTCAGCTCTTGAATTTGACGATATATATCGGGGTTGTACAAATCTAAGACAAAGCAGTTATATGAATTTCTTTTCATTTTTTTCCTTTTTAATCCTTGAAACTTTGAATTATAATGCTGCATCCTATTTGCTACCTCAATTTAAATCGAGAAACTGAACCTGAGGAAGGCAATTTCAGTTCAATTCTGAGCCCTGTTGTCTAATAATCGAGAAGTTTTGTATGATATTGACTTTAAAACTATTCATGTTAAAGGGATAGTTCACCCAGAAATGAAAATTTGCTGTTGATTTACTCACCCTCAGGCCATCCAAGATGTTGGTGTCTTTTTTTCTTTAGTAAAACACTAAAGAAGATTTTTCAGCTGAAACAGTGGTCCTTGGTAATTCATATAATGCAAGTTAATGGCTACCGTCACTTTGAGAGTCAAAAAAACATATACAGGCAAAACAAAATTAATACCCGTGGCTCCTGACGACACTTTGAGGTCTTATGAAGTGCATATGTCATTATGCGACAGGAAGCTCACGCTCCAGATTGACGATGCTTTGGATTACAGGTATGATGCAGTAAATAATGTTCAGTTTTTTGCATAGACAGATCATTTCGCTTCATAAGAACTCAATGTATCGTCAGGAGCCACATAATTTTGTTTTGCCTGTACATGTTTTTTGACTCTCAAAATGACGGTATATGAATCACCAAGGACCACGGTTTCAGCTAAACATCTTCTTTACATTTCTACTGAAGAAAAAAAAACAAAAAACACACCTACATCTTGGATGGCCTGAGTAAACTAACAGCAAATTTTCATTTTTGGGTGAACTATCCCTTCAACACGTTAACACAAAATGCCGCAAGTAGCTGCAAGTCATGATGTCAGAAAGAATGGAAGATTTTTGTCTTGATGTTTGCCTTCCTGGTGGGTCATCATGCATCTTGAGCAGATCCTGCTGGGAAGCTGTTAATTAGCTGGATCTCTGTCAAAGCTCTGCTTGGCTGCTATAGCCTTTAAGATCATGCATTAAGAAGTTTTAAAGCTACTTAGTCTCACACCAGAGAGATCTCATGGTTAGGATCCTCCTCGCTTTATTGTGTTTCATAGTCATTTAGTGAAAGGAAAATCTGTTTTCTACATTCTGAAATGTCTAATGACTTAACACTATTAGAGCCTCAGATTCCCAGTATCTTGTCACCGTGTTATTATCCACCTCTCAGCGGTTGTTACGAGATCCCCTCATAGGATCTATCTATCTATCTATCTATCTATCTATCTATCTATCTATCTATCTATCTATCTATCTATCTATCTAATCTGAACCATAATGCACTAGGTTATTGCAACTGCTGAATGTTTACAGTCAGCTATATCATTCATGTTTCCCATGTGAGCTTCTTTTTTTTTCCCAGAAGGTGTTGCTGTACCCCTCTAAAAGGGCCCAGACACAGTAGCAGAGGTCCCATTCGGCGTAGTGACATCTTATTAAAACGGCACCACGTAATCCTACCAACACCCTCCCTTGCTTTAAATCTGCTCGTCCGGTGCAGTTCCGTAGACGCACAGCACAGCCTCCTCCTCCAGCAGAGCAGCGCCGCGGCTCGTGTCTCTACGGTAACATGGTGTGCAGCGCGCGGCAGCAGTAGACAGTATCACTGGACCGTAAGAGAAGGCGCTCGCGCTGCTTATCCTGCTCTCCTTCCACAACATATCAACACATCGAGGGAAACTTCGCGTTTTTTTGGACACGGTAAGATGGCCAATCAACGCGTCCTGCGAATACTTACTGTAAAATATTAATATTTTTTAATTCTTAATGACGGGAACGTTGGCTCTCCTCTTGCAGTGAGTCTGTATTGTCAAATAGCATCCCATCCTAAGCACGCGTGAAATGACGAGGAAGAGATGGGGAACGATCCCAAATAAAGCCTAGTTTTAAAAAGCGACTAAACAAATGTAATTAGAATGGAATGACATAAAATTACGCGATTGCATTCTTTTTTTTGACCCAGTGATTAATAGTTCACAACACAGGATTTGGGTCATTGTACAGCCTCCGTGTCGTGTGAACAGTACTTTATGAATGAATTGATAGTTTTGTGATTATGACGGATGTAAGGAATGTTTTGGATGGGTCAGGGGTCGCGCTCGACGGATGTGCGCGCTTCCAGTAATTCTGTTTTTGGACAGTCACGCGATGCTATTGTTCGAACTGACGAGCTTCTGAAGAGCTCGAGGAAGCGGGACATGAATCCTGCGCAGGCAACACTAGGCTACTGGGATAAATCATTAGCCTGCTCTAAAAGTGACCAATGTAAAATGTATTTCGAAGCAATTATCTACAATGTTTATTGAATCATTATGAGCAGTAGCATACTGTAGCCTACCTGCATAGGCTTCAGTAGACTCCAAAAGCAGTTCGGCGTGCAGTTCGATCTTGGGGAAAAAAAGTGACATATTTACCTTTGTACTGCACAAGTGAGTGACAGAGTGAGTGTATATTTTATGAAGCATTTTTATGATGCTTTTAAAATAACCAGTTTTTTATTTAATCTTTTAGATTAAAGATGCAAAAAAAACATAGGCTATAGCTACCATATCTTTTTGCTTCACTGCTATTGTAGAAATCAATGAAAATAAACACATGGCCATGACATGGTCAATATTTTATTTTAATAGCCTGTTAATATGCACATAAAAATAACTCACACAATCTAAGGTCTTAGGGGTTTATACAAAAAACTCTAGACAAACCAATTAATGTATGCAGTTTTGTTCCTTTTATTAATCTGAGTGACACATCCAAATAGAACTTGCATATGAATGGATCTTCTCCATGCCATTGATGTTGGAGGCGAGGGAGACAGGCTCATCTGTAACAGTCTGTTTGTAATCAGGCTGTTGGTCCCACTGAATCCCTTCAGGACACACTTTATTCAAAGATGCACATTGATCTAGGCCTATGGAAGGGTTATGACATCAGGTCAGGGTGGGGTCAGGGACTTTTCATGCTTAAAGATGTGCTGATAAGTGTGTGAGATTAATGTTTGTGTATGTTCTCATGAGTTAGATGCGGGTGGGGGGCTGAGTTTTTAGAATTTCATTCTAAATTATATTAAACACCCATTTCTATTTTTGTGTTCCATGGAAAAAATAAAACCATATGTATTTGGAACAGTGATCATGGAGCATAATTTAGGTTTTTGGATGAAACATTTATTTCAAGAAAATGCTTTCTTAAGTGTAGGAGAAAATAGAAGATGACAATGACTCGAGTGCTCTGTCGTTTCTGCATGCCATTAAACTCCACCATTTAAAGTGGGATCAGTGCTTGAGACACATGATGCATTGCCTTTGTGAGGCCAGAATCTCCTGTCGGGGCTTTTTCTTGGATTTCTCTTAGAAATCTCGTGGTCTCATTAGCTGTCTTATTAGTTCTCACTGTGCTGTTTTCTTTAGTTCGTCAAATCATGTGATCCTCTTTGGCATTGGTAAAAGGCTCAATAGAACGTGGATCTCATCCACTCAGTATAGGGAAGCTGTGGTTTGCAGCACATAAAATGTAACTTAATGGCACACGTTATGGTGGAAACACTGGTCCATAAAACATCCACTATAGTAGCTGTGAGTTAATGGACATTTGTGATAATATTAGTCATGGCACTTAATCTGAGATAAAGATGACATTCATGGTCATTGTTAAAATACATTAAAGTGCAATTAAGTGCCTTTTGCAATTAAGATAATCAAGATATAAATATGGAAATCAAATCACAGTAAGTGGCATTATTTTCAGTGCAGCATTGAGACTTTTAGTGCTGTTACAATCAAAAAAGCCTACAAAGATTTTTTAGAGGCATTTAAAAATTCTAATAAATTCAGTTTTTCACTTTTTTGCTGTAATATGAGTCAGCGCTATGCCACTCATTTGAACACTGTGAGTAACCAAGCTCTGTGTGTGCCTTACCTGACCACTGCGTTCCACTCAGCCCGATTGTGGCTGCACTGTGGGATGTGATTGTGAGTGTGAGAACCTTTTCAAGGGAGGATATGGCTTTTGCACCCCACTGAGAAGTTCTTGCTTCCTTTTTTTTTATTGCATACCCAGATCCAGCCTTGCACTGAGCCTTCCATTAGACTGCAGAAAGGCAGGCCAATTACTCTCAGCAGCCGCACTGTGGTTGATTCTAAGGAGCTCTCTCAGAACTGCTATGTTGTTCTGCTAGGAAAGTGTGTGGTAGGATGTGAGTATTTGTGCGCTCAAGTGTTTCTAGGTTTGCCTTTGTCTGTGAGTAAATGCAATCGGTGTCATGCAGTTTTTAATGCCCGTTGGCTGCAGAGAAACTTAAGAGCAATAAAAAGTCTGTGGCTATAGCTGGAAATGCATGAGTGCCCTTCTTAAAGTCCCCATGAAATCAAAATAGTCAAAAAAAAAAATGTGTGGGGCTTTTAGTATGAATATGTTAGCCTTAGTGTTAACTATAAGCTAGTGTGCTCCAAACCAATGACAAAATTCGCATTTAGAAGATATAAGCATTTAAAACTAACAATCTCTCACTTCTGCCAATATGGATCAATGATGTTGATGACATCACTTTGCACATCACCGCCCCCTACGCTATAAATAGACGCTGAAGCTGTGGCTGAAATCAGTAACTTGTACATACATTTACTATTTTCTACATGGTGAATGAGACATAGTGCTCTATAGAGGGAATAGGGAATGATTCAGACAGTGTAAATATGGTTTACATTGGGGCGAATGAAGTCTGGTTTCGCATTAGTGTCACGCGAACCACAGCAGCGCGCACACAGGCTGCTCTGGTCCAGAGACACGATAACACAGAGCGGATCATATGTGCGAGCCGGCGCAGACCAGAAAACATATCGGACCCAGAATTCTGCACAGAATGTTATATTTTAAAGCGAGATGGAGGAGATTAGGAGGAGAAATGGTTAGAGATTAGGAGGAAACTACGTCTTTACCGAGCTCAACGGCTCATCACGAGCTGTGTTGTAAACTAAACGCTATTGGCTATTTTTAAAAAGGGTAGGGGCTGTTCGATATGTCCCGCCCTCTATTCCTGTTTCAGTGAAAGCACATTGAATAATGCTGCGCATTTCAAGGCACTTCAGTTTAAGTATAGTAACTTCCATACTTGCAACACTGAGATTAAGCTGCCCAAAATGTGAAGTTGTCTCAAGTACTTCTGTCTCCTTTTCTATGAGGTCATGCTGACCGACAGTGCTTCTGTACGTGGAGTTGAGAGAGCTCTTTCAGTGGATCTTCCCACTGTTCAGATGGGCTGGCTTATTTTCAATATGTACTGAGCCCTGGTGAGTCAGTTCCTTTTGCTGTCATATCTTGGACGACCTTTCATTGACACTGGGGAGTTAAGAGGACCTCTTGAACTTGATGAGAGTTGCACTTGGCATTTAGGGATGACTTTGCTGTAGACAAAGATAAGCAGAGGAAAGCAAATAGAAAGTCAGTTGCGTAGGGTTTTCCTAATTTGAGAAATACTGGTTCTTTGTGCAAACGGAGAAAAAGTAAGCAGTGTAGTGCATTCGACAGAAGAAAAAAAACTTGGTAAACCTTCGATTATTCACCATTTTAGCTTGTGGAATTAATGAATTATTTGTATATTTATTGGCAAAAAGGGTATTTTTACAATGTCATTTGTTACCCTGAAACCTTTTTTTAGGTTAAAAAAGAATCCTCTATTTTTAGGTGATACAGCATCCACTCCACAAGGTGTCAGTAAAAAGTTCAAGCCCAATGTTTTATCAGTTATTTAGGAAGATGAACGAAAGCCAGCGAAGCCAAAAGAAAAAGCGCACTTTAAAAATACACATGACAACTGGAATACTGATAGTAAATTATGCTTGAGCACTTACATATTACTTGCACAGCTGGACGTTTCTAACACTTCTAAAGAGCTTGATTACCTGGTTGAGGTGTGTTTAATTAAGGTTGGAGATAAACTCTGCAGGACGTTGGCCCTCCAGGAGCAGTATTGGGAATCCCTGCTCTAGAGTAAATCATAAGGACTCTAATAACTTTGACATACTATGAGAATCCTCTAAGGATTTGCGGATACTAATATACAAAATGAGAGCAACCGTTGAAGGTCAACGCACACAATTAGTCTTCAGACTCCCTTGGTCTGACACACTGATGTTGAGAGTCATGTCAAGATATGATAGTGGACAAAGGTCAACACAGTTTACACAGACACAACCATTATAGGATCAAAGTAAGCCAACCGCATGGCACATTTGTTCCCAGGCATGGGGATTGTGGGGCTTCTCTTCCTGCTCTGAGACTGTGTGCTGTGCGACATGATAGCGGTTGAAGGAGAAATTCGTGCTGAGGGGGCAATTTGCGTTCTGACGAAAGGGGATGTGTATTTTTAGTCTTGGCCTCATCACAACAGGAAATGGGATAGTAGGCTCCATAATGTCTCAACTAACATACTTTTTAAGACATTTCTGTTTCCCTTTCTCCCAACCCTTAACACAATTTTCCAAGCCCTCCTCCTAAACAATAGGTGGAATAGTTCATCCTTATTTGGGAAAGTCGTGGCAGTAGTGTGAAGTCCTCAAATAGTTTTAGCACATAGATTTGTGTATTGCCAATATGTCTTAGCCAGACTATATACCCTTGTAAATCACTCTGTATATTTATTAATCGAAAAATAATGTTTAATTGAATCCAAATTGGATTTGAATAATCATATTGAGTGATACACTCTCATTAACTCTTTCCCCGCCAGAGTTATATTTTTTTATCAACACTTGAATGTGGGTAAGTTTCATAAAAAAGCAGTAGGCCTATTTTGAACAAAAAGCTGATTTTCAAGACTACAACGTGCATAAGCAATGCTTTTATCGCTTGTTTCTGATTCTTTTTTGTCTTTGTTTTTAAATAATAGCGCCCCCTACCGTATAACAGTGAAAACATGGAAACACCAGAAAATTCTGTCAATGGCGGGAAAGCGTTGTCTCATAAATAACGGAAAATTCTGTAAATGTCGGGGAAAGAGTTCAAATGAATACTTAAGGCACCACCCACACACTACAAGATAATCGGGCCGATTTTGGTCCCAAATTCTCCCCTTCCGACAATCCTATAGGTAAAGTCCTGATTATCTTGATGATTCTGCAAATTATCTTATCAGATTTTCCTGTGGTGTAAGGTGTGTTAAGAGTGTAGTTAAGCACTCTGTAGATTGTCATGTGGAATGAAACGATACCAAATCAGAAAGCGAGAGATTTTGCGAGATTTCCCGTGTTCACAGCCGGGACTCACAGTCGGTTGTTTGTGAATGGAATAAGTTTTTGTGCGGTCTGTGGTGTGCTGTCTTGGTCACATCCCGGCACTCCACACACTACAGAAACAAAGCTGTAAAAACTATTATAATTTTTTCTATCATTAAGTTTGTGGTCTCTAATAATCTGATAAGATCTTTAAAATCTTTTAGTGTTGGCCAGCCTTTAGTCTATTGTACATTGTCGTTTCTCAACCATGAGTTTGCAGAGTTTGAATCCAAATCTCAGGCGTGATAGGAAAGAGTTACTTGTCTTGCTGTCCTGTTATGGGACATGCTGAGGTTGGCATACTGGGCTGATGTGTGGACAAGGGTCAGCACTTTGAAGATCTGGCTGAATCTGGCCGTTTTTGAAGCCTGTTTTGCTCATCGTTGGAGACCTACGAAGTGAGAGATCAGTTCTCCTTGACCTGAATACTATGGTGCCCTGGGCAATTAAGGTGTGGTGAGAATAATTACGATGTGGGATGGAGGGTGTCCTCTGAGTCTGGCACATTTCAGTGTGTAGTGTTAAAAATGGGAATGAGCTGCACTACATTCTGCTTCCAATAATGGAAACTTCCACAAAACCCGTTGCACCCTGTGGCATGAAAAAAAAAAAATTCACAGAACAAATTAAGACCTGATATCTCTGTGAACGTGAGGAGGATTTATTTTTTGCTGTTAATCCACATTATGTATTATTCGATGGGTGATACTTGGAAATCTAAGCCTGAGTTTTTGGCAATACCAATATGATAGTATTGTATATATAATAGTATAGTCAAATGATAGCAAATAAAATATCTTCCAGCATTATCAAATGCTGTTAATTGCTGTCAGTTGATGAATTTAGATGTAGTATTACACATTTCTAATCATAATTTGAAAACACCAATGCACTAGACTTTTTAAAGGCTGTCAGTAGATCAGCTTTTGGCTGATAATCTCAAATCAACCTGGTCAATATATCACTGCTAGATATATAAATAACTACTATTATATCTATATACTATTACTAGTATATACTATTATATACTATTATACGATATCTAAATGATATAGTTTAATGATGGGAAATGATGAAATAAAAAAATTGAAAAATCTGTTAAAATATACAAATATCGTCTGATTAATTGTTATGGATGATAAATTGGTGTATCAATTTCCACAAAAAATATTCTTAATTTTATATTCAAAATGACCAATATTTAACAAAAAAACTTACAAGCTAGCAGTGTTTATATTCTTTCAGCATCTCAAGTTGAAGTTAATGCAGTATGACACTGGACTAAGGGCCTTTATGAATTCTATCCAAAAGGAACAAAAAACAAAGCTAAATAAAGCTCCATAAAGATCACCTAAGCTTGTTCATTTAAACGTGCCAGCCTGAAGAAGTAAACTGAACTCCCCAGCTGAGTCTTGGTTCCTCCCAAGCTTTCTCACGAATCTAACCTAAATATGTTCGGGAGTTTTCCCTTGCTATTGTCACTGCTGTGAGTTTTTCCGCATGTGGATTTTAAGGCACTACTCTGTGTGTAGTTTGCTTTTAATGATTTGCATTGTCAAAATGGTTAAATATAGTTTCAAATGGCGTAAAAACCCTGATACGATGTAGTCGTAGCCTCAGAGACTACAGATGGTGCTCTTCTGCTCACGCTCTCCCCACTGCCTGCTTTCTCATTCCTCATTAGTGGATTCTGCAATGTTGGTAATGGAGGCTTAAGGAACATGTCAGTAGTCTGGCACAATATGGCAATTGGAACAAGCGTCTGTCGGAAGAACAGATGTGATTTGTAAGTCTATAGCAGTTGATGAGTGCCTGAAGACCACCAGAAACCAAGTTAGCAGAATTCACAAGCTCAGACAAGTGACTGCAGGCTGAACTGTAGAGCACAGAGATGTTCTAATCAGAGTTGGTGGTTTTATATGATTGTCAGCAGTAAGAGTTTTTAACCTGTTCTTTTGCCCCTGGGAAAACTGATCAACTTCTGAGCAGAAGGGGGAAAAAGAAAGAAAGAAAAACCCAATTTCATCTCTTTCTTAATACATAATAATAAAAACAACTGAAATTAATGAGCAGCTAAACCCCTTCACTTTAAACCTCTCTCCAATTTGCGTTGGGGTTCTGATCAACCTGTCAAGGTTTATTTTTCCTTGCATAACTAATGTTTTGCTCTTCCCTTGTAAAAAAGAAATGTTCTTAATTGCATTGAATGTGCACTTTCGTTGCGTACTTCAAATCCTAAAAGCATATTTTCACTTGCAGAAAAATAACATTAATGAAATAAAACCTCTCTAAAAGAGAGTACACTTTCACGACTGTTAAAAAGTGCACTTTGTTTGCTTTGTTATTATTATAATTGCTATTATTATTCTTTTATTTAATTATTTTATTTTGTATATACCATTACTGTTAATTAATATAATC
This sequence comes from Rutilus rutilus, assembly GCF_951802725.1. NCBI lineage: Eukaryota > Metazoa > Chordata > Actinopteri > Cypriniformes > Leuciscidae > Rutilus > Rutilus rutilus. The sequence goes on from NC_140216.1 coordinate 9,396,765, forward strand.
TAAGGCAGTTTGTTCTAGGTTGGTGAGGGATTGAAAATGTAAAAAATGCAATCTCTCTACAAACAACAGCATTTGTCTTTGGAATAAAAAATAAAGAGAAAAAACGTGCACTTTCTAATAGATTGTAATATTTACCATGAATGCTTCTCAGTACATTTGGCTGTACACTTTAAGTTAATCATATGTCAAAAACAATAGAAGTTATTATGAAATTACATTTAAAGAGTCCCACTTAAGTGGGTCAAAAAATCACTCTAAAGTTCAACTAATTGCATTGAAAATAAATTCAAACTATAAAACATTTTCATTGAATTGTAAATAGCATGCAATCAAGGGTCAGGTTTACTAACAGCTTGCGCCAGCACAAACCCTCTGAACCCTCTTCAGGGTTTACTAAAGACACGCAGTGAAAAATTAGCGCTGAAAAGGTGTGGACACAGTTATTTTTGTGGCTGTATTGCATATGCATTTGTAGGAGTTTCCCATTCAGATGCCACATTTATGGGCGGAGAGTGTTTAAATTAATCATGCAACGCGATTTACTTGGGTTTGTGCTAGTCAATTTACTGGTATTTACGCCTTAATTAAATGCCCCCAAAAATTTCTTAAACCAGACACTAATTTGTGCTACTCCTGGTAGATTGCCTTGGTCATTATGGAAATGATCCGGCTGCGCCTGTTCTTAATATTTGATGTAGAAGACTTTGATGTGTCTTCCGATATTGACGGGATAATATCTTTGAATACTGAATTGCTCACAGCCCTTATCACCTCCTTCACTAATAAGATCAGACTCTCTGCGAAAAGCTATTTGTGTTCCTCGAGCTAGTACACTGAGAGCTGATGAGTGGGATTTACAGCTGCAGAAGGACTCGTGCAACAGGTAACTCCGCAGGGATGAATGATACGCTGCCTTCGCTTCACTCCACTGCGTTGCACGTCCCAGGGGAAGAATGGGAAATCCTAAGCAAAAAGTTACATTCTAATTACGTTACCTCCATAATTCATGTTCTCCTGAGCTAATGTGCAGACGGCAGAACAGGAAATTACAACAACCCAAACCCTTAAAAACATGGCCGCTGTTTTTAGAGAAACTGTGCCCTGAGTGCCCTGTGTGTTTCTCTACCCTGATCGTGACTAATGACCTTCAGGCACAGTTTGAGGAGACACTGTAGATATCAGGATTGGGCAGCAGCAGGCGGCTCCACAGCCCTTTGAAGTGATTTATGTGTTTGTGTCTTCTCCTGGCTGAACAGTCAGCCAGTGCTGGACTGGTTTGCAGGAGACCGCGAATCTGGCAGTAGGAACTCGATCCCTCAGCAGTTTCAAGCAGGCGGACGTTTGAGGCAAGATTTAATGGATTTGTTAAACATCAGTGGTTTTGCAGAAGTTCTGAAGTAACTCTCTGGGGTGAATCTAAATTGTGCTAATTGCAATATTTTGATAAGCGTTGCCATATATATTTAATCCATCAACGATAACAGAATATTAGATCTTCTGTGTGCGTTTGTGTAAGCAGGCTGTGCAGAGTAAGGTGTTATCTGAATTAATCTGTGCTTGTACAGCTGGGAGATTATCCAGTTGACATATCTCTATGTTGATGTTATGTTGGCATAAAATGCACATGGAGGTTAAACTAGGGTAACTGTGCTGTATTTTTGCCCCCAATTCTGTTATGTCTCTGTTATCTTGTCCACATTCATATTAGGAGCTGATAAGAGTAAAGTGGCATTTCAAATGGCTGAAAGTTATTAAATTGCACTGTGCAGTTTTTTAAAGTCAACATGAAATGACATTCACAAGCCATTTTTCTTATGTAATCTGACCTTTCTGGGTGAAATGGGATTAAAAAATGTTGAGAGAGAGAGTTGATTTAATTCATTGGGAATTTATTGGAAGTTGTGGAGAGGTTTTTATTGGCTGAACTTTAGCAACTTTAAGCAGCCTTGATTTACTGTATGTCAGCTGAATCAGAATCGTAAAAAGAAATGTTTTAGTTGTGAGATTGTAGTCTAAATTGAGAAAAAGGGTGATGTAAAAAAAAAAAAAATTTAAGATGTAAAAAAACTAAGGTACCGTTTTTTTTTTATGTTAAACCAACAATAATTTTTTATAGGGATGCACCGAAATGAAAATTCTGGATACACTTGGCCGAAAACCGATACCGAAACCAATTATATATAAATATTTTTTGTATAATTGTATTATTATAAGACTTTTTAATTAAAGACAAGAATTGAATGAATCTGAATTTAAAACTACAAGCCAATAAAATACAAAAATAAACACATTTATTTGAAGTAACATACAAAAATTGGACAGAAAATAGGCCTATATTAAAATAGTTTCAATATATCAATATATTATTCTTCATTCAGTTCTATGCAACATAACTATTTATGATAGTCAGATTTAACAGGATTATTTTTTGACCAATTATTAAAATAAAGTAGTCCTACAAATCTATTATTATCAGAGCATCAGCCACACACACGGAGCAGAATATTGAGTAGAGAGCGCACACAGAGCGACTGATTTGCTTTCTTAGTGTAGAAAAGGCCGCCTACTGATCTAATGCTTAAAAATGATGGGAAGTGCGCTAACCAGATGGGATTTAAACTTTAAATTTAAAGTTTGCGAGCTAATTTCATCCATTAGATCGAAAGATCTGAAAAGTTCATACATTTACCCAACCATAGGAATGCACAATATATTGGCCACCATCGGCCGATATATGTTCATTTTTAATGTTATCGTTATCGGCCCGATAAGAAAATCTGGCCGATATATTAAACCCGATAAATAATGGATGATTTCCTTCAGCTGAGACACATCAGATGCGCACTGTTTGCCATGATGGTTTTGAATCGCTTCAAAAAGGAAAATACGGTTCAGTGCAACATGTGCAGCGCAAGTCTGTCATATAGGCTATCAAAAATTATATAAACATTTGGATTTAGATTTTTTGGCTATATTGGTTATCGGCTTTCAAATATAAAGAATTATTGGTTATCGATATCTGCATCAGTATGGATGCATACCCTCCCCTAGAAGAAATCAGCACAGAAGTGTTCAAAAGTGGACAAAAGAGATGGATTAAAACACCAGGTGTGAACGGTTATGTGTCTCCCTCATCTACTTGTGATCCTATCGACCAAAATGCATCTTAATACCAGGTATAAACAGGGCCTAATTCACCATTACTCTCAGTCTGTCTTAAAAATTAAAGGTACATTGTGTAGGAAATTCTCCCATCTAGCGGTGAAATTGTAGCCTGGCAAGCCAAGATGTTTAACATCAAGATGTTAGGTCTGGCAACTCAACATAGACACGGCTCAATCCGAGGGGCGGGATAAACGGCTGTCTTTCAGATTCCCTCGGCACGCAATAGGACAGCGCTTCAACCAACCAGAGCGTTTTCCCAACAGCGGAGTTAACGTTAGTTGATAGATTAAACTTTTGAATCTGGCCGGCAAAACTACGAACACATCTTCCTTTTTTTGCCTCTGCGTTCTTTGCTCTTTTCTCAAAGAAAAACTTAACTCCAAGACCCAATTTAGGTTTTTAGAGCTCCGAAAGTCAACGGAGAGTTGCTAGACTACCCTGGCTGCATTTTGCTGCCGCTAGGGTGCGTCTAGATTTCTAGGCTAGTGAAATTGTATTTTGCATTCAAACGAATAGTGCTCTCTAGCGCCTCGCTTTTTCAAATGCGTGTTGCAACTACGGTAGCCGTTATGTACCAAGAAGCTATGACAACATGTCTTCCAATAGCACTTCATCGAGTTTAACTATACATGTTCTACTGTTATGCTGCCTATATAATGAATTACACAAAAAAAGCTTGTAATTTAGACTGTAACATTGACTTACCTGTCGAGAAGAAAGCAGGCAACTTCAGCGTCCCTTTCAAAGTCTTTCTCCTTCATTAGCTCTTTCCACTTAGGAAAAGCTATCCCGATATTTACCCTCATTTTTTTAATTTGCTGGTTTCGTTCGTTTTTTTGGCGAGGAGAATTCCTTCTCCTGTGGCTCGGCATAAGTATGATCCTGCATTATGAAATACCGTGCAGTGCAGCCTTTCAAATTTGCCGGGGCAGTGACAAGCGCCTCTCACTGATCTCCTTGTCAGTTTCAGCTGGCTCTGAGCGAAAACGCGTTGAGGTAGGCTAGTGCTTTTTGGTCCTCTCTGCTATTATAGTTTTTCAAATTGGCGGAACGACATGGAAGCCTCCTTGGACTTACCTGTCCAGTGTAAATAAAGATAAGAAATTCTTTGCTTACGAGGATAAGTCAGATCATTGGCAGAGGTAATTTTATACCAATGACATATATATGAATAAAGACATTGATTTTAGCTAATAAGATACTTAAAGGAATAAGGAATTTTCCATTGCATGAAAATTTCACTTTATGAGGTTTTTTAACCTTAATATGAGTTCCCCTAGCCTGCCTATGTTGCCCCAGTGGCTAGGCGTTTTGATGGGTGTAAACCAAGCCCTGGGTATTTTTGTGAAAATGAAAGCTCAGACGGGCGAATCTTCCCCTTATGTCGTCATAAGGGGAAAGGTTACCTCCCCTTTCTCTGCTGGCCCACCCATGAGAAAATGAGCTGCGCGATATTGGTTTTTCCTCGAGAGACATCATGGCTTGCAAACGAGCGAAGCATGGCAGTTGCTCAGTGTTTGGATGTACAAATGAACACAAAGGTATTGTTTTAGTTCCTTCATCCGAGCCTCTGAAGAACCAGTGGGTTATGTGAATTTCTGATGTGTAATTGTTCAAGTTCAGACAGATAATATTTCTCTCAAAGTCGTTCAATACTGTTTATGCATCAGTAAATCAAGCCAGTGACTAAACGATCAACTTCACGTCGTTTCTCTTAGTAGGATGAAAATAATCTTACTTAAACTGTGATTAATATATACAGAAAGCGATCAAAGAACAATCCCTTTCCAATCGCCCAAGCTGTCAATCACACAGCGCGAGTTTATCTGGACACTTGCCAAAACTCGTTATGAAATCAATGACGCTGTTACGCTGCACAACGAAGCTCTTACTGTACTTACCTCATGTTTGCATTGCTGAAATCATTAGTGAGAGTGCAGAAACTGCGTTGCCGTTACATCTTCATTCAACAGGCTGTCATCTGCTCAATGCTCATCACTGCAACCTTTTATGTGATGGGAATAGATCTAAATACTTAAACTTCTCACGATTCGTTAATCCCGATAGCTGTAATAGTAAAAACGTATAATAGCTGTAATTGTAAAAGTTTTCGAGAGAGTTCCACATGTAATGCTAAATATTTCATATGCGAGCATGTCAGCCAATCACAGCAGTGGATGTTTACACTGAAGTCTCACAGCAGACACGCCCCTTCAAACAGAGCGTTCATATCAGAGGCTAAAATCAGACCAGGAAATATGCCTTTTATTTCTAAATTATAACAACTTTTGATCTAAAAAACATACTAACATTATAAGGGCACCCCAGGAAACATTCTAAAATAATAAAATAATCCATGGAATGGGACCTTTAAAAAACTACACAGTGTACCTTTAATCAAGTTTCAGGTATTGTGTTCACAATGAAACATGGATCAGTATAATAATTGACAGATTGTTCATATGACAGCTTTGAGGGTTTTTTTTTTGTTGCAGTGAACTCTCTTTAAAGAGTCTTTATCATGGCAACATGTTTTTCTTTCACGCTTACTGTAGTTTTAACATCTCTATAGCTTAAAGAAGTCCTTAGGTTACTTTCAGTGCCTGTCGATAATTTAGCCATCATTCATTTGTTGCTTTTGGGCACTCTGCAAGAGATAACACCACTCTATATACCCTTTGGGAAAACAATGGCACGAAATGTAATTAATACTAGTCACTGCCTGAGGGGTCATTAGACAAATGCTAAATCTCTTTGTTGTTTCCCACTCCCTTACACATCAATTCTACTTTGAGAAGGCTGTAAGGTCATTGTCCAAACTGCACATTATAGGTGTGGTTCTCTCTCAGTTCCAGTGGCTTCTGTCTAAGAGCATTTTTTCCATTTGAACGTGATCAACGCTAACTTTACGGCTGAGAGCAAACGCACATCTTATCTGAATTTTAAAATAGAGAGATTTCAGGTCAAGGGGTTGCTCATCTGTGCAGCATTTCAGAACAGTGAAGTAGATAAGCTGACTTTTATGAGCGCTGTTGCAGTGTTGCATGTGTGTATTTGTGTGTGCGTTTGCTGTCTTTACAGACTGTACAGTAAAGTCAGCCTGGGACCCGACTTAACAAAATGAATTATGTTTTGGCCTGAGTATGTGGCAGATGAATAGAGGATTGGTATTGGCACTTGCAGACTCCATATAAAGCTCTATATTGCGACGTAAAACCCACTGCCAAGTACGCATCAATAAGGTGACAGGTAATAAAGCGAAAGACTCGGGTCAACAAGCTCTTAAGAGATCCTATTGTTATCTATTGAATTCCACATCTATAGCGGGGAACTCTAAGGAGGCGAATCTTGATTAGTCCCTGAGAATGAATTTTCATGAATCTCAATGCTCTTGAATTCTTTGAAACTGAATGCCTTTACACAGCTTTTAAACACTGCTTTGCCATCTGGGCTTTTGCTTGCGGCATGAAAGGTATTAAAGTGAATTCAAAAAGGTTGATGTTTGTTTTGAAAAAATACTTTACTTTAAAAGACTTTCGTTTAGAGATGCACTGACAGCTTTTTTTTTGACTCAGTCGCTCTGGTGCATTTCTCAGATCACAACTGAAATTCTTGAAACTTCTTGTTCATCCTCCACACCATCTAGTCACTTGTGCACATCATAAAAGCAATTTCTCATTCTTTTGAACAAGTTGCAAATGCTTTGGTACATTCATGCAGTTGATCATCTACAGTTGTCTGCTGTTTCCTAAATTATCAATTGCTTTTGTCATGTTGCTCTGTTGAATAGTCTTACCCCTCAAAACATATAGCCATTAGTTCATTGCATAAGTAATGTCAAGTATATTTTCTCTACATTCTATTAGACTTTTTTTGTGATTGATGAATTGTGATTGTAATTGACCCTTCGCTAAGCCACGCCCGAAAACCGCCACAGGCCAATCGTGGCTTAGCAACCGTAACTAGGCGCGCGAGGTCTGGCAAGCTTTCGAGTGAGGGAAACATGCTGAAGCGTTTTGCGTATGGATTGTGCAAATCTGATACCCGGTATCCTAAAAGTTTGGACGGGGTGGTGGATTTTGTTCCCTTCCCGAAACCTAAAACCCAAGGGGAGAAATGCCGAGCGTCATCTTCATTTATATAGCGCTTTTAACAATGTAGATTGTTCCAAAGCAGCTTTACATTGATAAAGCTTAAAAATATATTTCAGCATTTTGTTAATCGACGGCCTAACTAGTAACTTAACGTTACCCCAGTGACTCTCCCGGTGTTAGTTCTAGTAAAAGTAAAAGGTAGTTAGTAAAAGGAGGGAACATCATTGGAGAATGTTATCATTGCAAAGTGGTCAGGCTAATGTCTTGTGTTTATTCCACAATACTAAGCTGTTTGATTTATAAATATTAGAATATTTTCAAATTTCACTTTACTGTTACCCTGCTGTGCATGAACATAGCTGTTCCTCAATTTGTGTGTTTCCCATTTGAATGGTCAGCGTGTGAGGCGGCTGCTGCTTGCGCTGGGTCCTAACGTTATAGGCTTTAGCTTCAATTTTGATGAAATTATTCTCTAATCGGTTGCATATTGTGTCGTGGATATATCCCTCGAATGCATACTGCAGTCCCTTTTGTCTTGCTCTCTCAGATTTTCACCTGTTCGCCAAAAATGACTAATTATCTCCTTGGGAATGTCTGACACCGGTGTATTCAGACTGTAATAGACGTGCCAGGCGCAAAAGCTTGACAGGCGTAGCAACAGTAACTAAGGAGGGCGGGGCTTAGCGAAGGGTCAATTGAAATCATTAAATCAACCAATGATCAACCAGTCTAAAATAGCTCAGAGATGCATGTCATTAATCTTCAATCGGAAAGCATATTTAGACAGAGCATAACAAAGAGTTACAGTTTCTTAAAATGGAAGAACAACAAGGAAACAAACAGGTCAACAGCCGGGAAGAAGAAGAGGAGAAGGGATGTGTGGTGGAAGAGTAGGGAGGCAAAACAGAGGAAGAGTTAGATAAGTAAAATGACATTGGCACGTTTCTGATAAGGACCATTATTGTGGACCATGCTCTTAAATTATGACCTTACAATGGCTGAGACGGGTTAAAAGGTGTAGCCCAATGATGAGAGAACAAACGCTTCCTCAGTCATTCAAGCATTTCGTGGACAGAACGGGTATGTATTTCAACAATGTGCACTGCACTCTAAAACTGTATACCGACTGTAATGGTTCATACAGTAGTATTTTTACACTTGCATTTTACAGTATATAGTAAATAAACTTTATACAGATATACACACTTACACATGTATACATACAGTATATATAGTTGTCTTTTTCTTTTATATATCGCAAAGACATTGTACTGTAATTTGTTGACAGACCAACAGTAAATGCATAACTGTGAATCCTGTCCGGTCTCTTGCAATCAATATCCCATATACAGTATTGTGTCTGTCATTTGTACTGTTAAAATTAATATATGCCATACAGAAAAAGTGTAGTTTTGTGCATTTTCAATCATTGTCATCAAAATTGTAGCCATAGTTTACACCTGAAAATACTGACAGGGTACACTGTTATGTTAACAACGTCAATTTTGATGGCACTGATACGCTTATATTATAACTTGCACTGGTTTGCAAATGTTGAGGATGATTCGATAAATGCATTACAGTGACTGAGAATAACTCTTTAAGAATAATTTAAGAAAAATCTTTTGCTTGTATTATTGTATTATCAATGCATTATTAATAATGATAATTGTAACTCAGTCTGTAAGGACTTACATTAGCCTGTAATGTTCTGTTTAAAGTTTGAATGCAAAAAAAACAAAACAAAAAATCATGATATGGCAGATAATTGCTAAATAGATATAAAAAAATGTGTGATTTCACTGTGAATTTAAGTGAGCATTTGACGACAGCAAAGGTGATACAATGTAAAAATACCGTTAAATTTAAACGATTTCGAAAATCAACCAGTAATCGTTATGATACTGATATATTGTGCATTACTACTTTAATTTCATTAAACTGGATGGCATTTGATGCCAGTTCCAGTGCAATGAATTAAACCAATAGTGAGCACGAGTATACAACTGAATATAAACAGCATTCCTTTCCAAAAGGTGGCTGTCTATTTTCTTTCAACGTCATGATCTGTTCCTTGTTTGTGAAATGCTTTAGTTAACCCTCCAGCCTGAATGTTTTATACATTCAGATCTTGATTTCATAGGTCATAGATCTCAGTTACATTAGTAAGTTATGTTGCTACAAATAATCGAAGCAGCGCTTAGCTCATTTAAAGTGGAATGTGAAATAGTCTTTGTGTGCTTTTGTGCGTGTGTCCTTCTGTTATGTCCTCTTGTGCTCTGATGCTGTGCCAATGTTGACGAAGGCCGCTGGTCCCTTTCTGTGACCCACATACTGTAACCATAAGTGCTTCTAAAAGCATGAGTTTTTCTAAGGAGGCGTGCTCGGGGGTGGACCTCGATGTGCCACTTTTTTCAAACACTCCATCTCAATGTCATCTGGCTCAGGCCAGACGACTTGATAACTGGAGGTGTTTACAACAGTGAGAGGTTTTTCCTTCACAATGTAGTGGCACTTACTAATGCAAGCATCACTACTGCACTGTACAATGTCGTTCCAAACTTGTATGACATTCATATACATTCATCGCAGACACTCTTTTGACTTGGACCTGTAAGAAATCACCTAGTTACCACACAGCACACCCTACTGTAGTAAACACCTATTCAAACTGCAATGATTATTAAATAAAAATGAATGTGCGATTATCAAATTGCAATGGCTGTGATTTAATTAAATACATATGTGCGCTGCATGTTTCTTAGTGAAGCTCAGCACTTCCTGATCAGTGTTTTCAGGGTCTCAGGGGCCGTTTACACAACACCATTTTCAACTCAAAACTGGACACTATTTTTGCGTTTTGGCTGTGCATTTACACGGCGACAGCGGCGGCCTGAAAATGCAAACTTTTGAAAACGGGTTTTAAAAGTGCACGTTTTTGAAACCGATACAGTTAATGTCTCAGTTTATAGGTGCGTAGTGTTTCTGAACACCCTCCCATGGATAATGGCCTGGCATGGATAATGCAGCGTTTTTAATAATTTTCGCTGATCTGTAGCAACGGAGATTGCTTTGACAATATAAAAAAATCTGTTTTTAGTACATCGTTGTGTAAACGTGCCCTCAGAGTGGCTCAGTTCACAGTAAATGCTGCTCCACACAAACTTATCTCTGCATCTGCTCTGAGTTTGGGTCGCTTATAATGTGCATTTGGGACCGCAACATTCACCAACCATCTTCCCATTTGTAATGAGAAGTGTTTATAAGCAGACTGTTTTCAACAAAAAAAGAAGCTTTAAGGTTTCTTTCAGTTTTCCACCAAAATAAAAGCTTAATGGAAAACGAAGAAACTAAGACAGCCATAATTATTTTTGTTGTAATTTTACTGTTGTACTGTAAAGTAAAATTATTATTATATTTTTCTTAAATACTCCATTTTTTTTATTTTACAGTGAAATACTACAATAGTGAAATCTCTTATTTTGTTTCTTATTTTAATTGAATAACAATAGGACAGTTTTTTATTTTATTGTTGTTATTATTATTATTATTATTATTATTATTATTTTGTAGTCATATTGATGTATAATTACAAAAAGATATTGGCCAAATTATGTAGCCCTAAAAACAGGCACAGCAACCTTGTGCTTTTTTAAAATAAATAACATTTTAAATTGCTATCACAACTCTTATCAGAAAAATCCCCAAATCGTGCAGCACTGCACTTATTACATAAAATACCCTTTGCAAATGCATATAAATGTGCAAAAAACACTCAGAACACCTTAGCAACTGCGTAGTAAGGTCCTGACAATCACCCACAATACCCTAGCGTAGTGGTACTGATTTTTGCTAAATCTAGAAAATCTAGACAGAGGCTTGTATTCTGTATATGTTCCCACACAACTTACTCATCAAGTCACTGATAGAAAGCAACTTTTGTTGAACAGAATAACCCTCAGTCACTGTATGAAATGAACTGGATTCCTTCTGGAGCCACAGTCTAACCAAATTATTGTTCTTGAAACAATAAACAACAGATGAGCAGTTATTCTCTCTTAGCACCATCTGCAACTCTATCCAGCTTATGACTTAAAACACACACATACATGCACGTGTGGACACATACACATGCACTCACGGACAGGTCACAGAGGTCATCCGCTCTCCAGTGATTATCAGGCTTACACTCTAAGAGCTGGTCCAAGTCTCTTTTGAATATTATGATCAAGTGATCTTCCTACAGTATGCTTGCATGGATGATGAGACTTTCTTTATGCATCTCTTGTGAGGGTTGAGAAGGGATAGTGTAATAACGGCACACTACCACCGATGTGTCAGAAAGCTTGTTAATGGAAGTGTAGGTCATACGCTGGGGGAGATGTTCATAGCGCGTGTCCATCTGTCTGCTGATGCCATGTTTTTCTCACATATAATCTCTTTTCTCTCTCTCTCTCTCTCTCTCTCTCTCTCTCTCTCTCTCTCTCTCTCTCTCTCTCTCTCTCTCTCTCTCTCTCTCTCTCTCTCTCTCCCCCCTCTCTCAGAGTAATATCTATAATGCTCATGCCATCATATGACCCTACTGTAATCAGACTGAGAGATAAGTGTGTGATTCCTGTGTGACCCCCATTAATAGTCATGATTAAAACAGTGCTAGTGTTGTCTTGTGGTTCGCTTACAAACCCTGAGCTAGCTTAAACGCATAAAGTTTGTTGAATTTGATTGTTTGGAGTTTCGGTTATATGATGAGATTTCTACTACGGGCCTGCTTAATGCTTGAATCTGATTGGTTGACGAACGTTCTAATGTGTGCAATTATTTTCAGGGAAACGCATTACATTACAGGTCTTGAACGCATTACAGTTCCTTATCACTACGCCAAATGATTTCAATTATTTCAAAAGTCCTTATAGACTACAACAGCAAAATAACCAAAACCCACAACGACACTGACAAAGCAAATAAGTATAGTAAACAATAGGATAAAAACGACAAATTATTTATATATATTTCCTGCTCTCTCTCCCACTCAAACGCACACATACAGTACGGACACACACTCGCACAGAAACGGGTTGTCAGCGCTGCTGTAACGATTTTTTCAGTAAATTAGTTTCACAACTGAAAAGCTACAAGACATTTCTCACTAGCGAAGTAATAACGGCGTTGTTCTTGAAGATAAACTTACAGTTTCGCTATTAGTAGAGACGCTGCTGCCGAACACTGTTGAGAGACTCAGACTCGGGTAATTCACATACACTTAATCTCTCTTTCTCCAATAACTGCATTCATAACTGCAATAGTCTGCTATCAGATGCTGAAACATCAGTTACTATTTCTTGAATGTTTCTTCAAATGTCTTGAAATACATAATCTGAACAATATTTTGAAATGCGGTAACTAATATAAGCGGAATAACTGACTCCGGGCCGTTTAATTATTGAAAATAATGCACATCCGAGGTACATCACCTCAGGTGTGCATTATTTGTCTAATAATTCAAAGGCCCGTCATCAATTATTCCTTACATATAATTTAATAAGAATTAAAAATGGAAATGGGAGTGATGCTTGACAATGCACAATGAGTCACCACAATCCTGGGGTGTTCCTGGTCGGTTGCCAAGGTGTTGCTATGCTAAGGTTTGGTTTTAGTGCATTGCTTTAAAGTTGCTGGGGGGGGTGTTCTGCATAGTTGCCAGGGAGTTGCTATGCTGTTGCCAAGGTCTTTTGAGTGGTTTTTAGTGCATTGCTATACAGTTACTAGGGTGTTATGCATGGTTGCCAGGGAACTACTATGCTGTTGCCAAGGTTGTCAGAGTGTTTTATTGTGCTGCTATAAAGTTACTAGGGTGTTCTTTGTGTTTTCCAATGTGTTGCTATGCTGTTGCCAAGGTGTATTAAGTGTTTTCAGTGTGATGCTATACAGTTTCCAGGATGTTCTGCGTGGTTTCCAGGGCATTACTATGTTGTTGCTGATATGTTCTGAGTGTTTTTTAGTTGATAAGCTGTTGCTAAGGTGTTCGGAGTGGTTTTTTGTGTGTTGCTGTACAGTTGGAAGGGTGTTCTCTGTGGTTGCTAGGGCCAGTAACAAGCAACATTCAGGCACCAAATGCTCAAAAATATTCTTTTAGCCCGTGGAATCTTCCATTCGAGGAGGCAGGGATTATGACAGAGACTTGGATTTGGTACAACAGCGGTTTGCGTCATTTCCTGATACCATTCTCCCCTCTTCTCCTCATAATTTCCTGTCCTCTCTCTACTGTCCCATCTAAAAAAAAAAAAGGCCAAGCTTCTCTCTATCCGCTTCTAGCCAGCTGATATCAGCTGAAGTCCCTGTTGGCAAGAGGTATGAAATGATGTCTACAATGTGAGCTGACTGAAGGGACCTCACTCACCGAGGACACAGCCTCATTCTTATTTTTACCTCCTTCATTAGCGTCCTTTCTTCATCTTCCTCTTTCTCTTTCTCTCACTCTTTCTCTCTGTCTGTTCTTGTTATTATGTCCTCTAGCCCCTCCCTCTCTCTTGAGTAATGTGAATTAGATTCATTGATTCAGGTCAGGGCTCAACCCCTACTGTCTTCATTAAATCCATACCTAACATAACAGCTGGATGAACCGAGTGCTGCTGTGTAATGCTACGCTCAAATGTTAAACCAAACATCTAGAAATGGCTTTAAAGTCTTTTCAGACACCAATGTAACGTCACATTGTTCAGCAGCTAATCCGTGATTTGAAATCTGCGTTTAGATATAGCGATTTACCGTGTTGTTGTACACTTGAGGAATGAGATTGGCAGGCACCCTTTAGCCTCAGTAATCTTAAAATTGGGGATTTCAGCACAGTGTTTTTAAGGAGAAGGTCTCTCCTTTATAGACAGACTCATAGGTGTTCTTGTATGTCATCAAAATGTCAGCACAAGAATTCATTTTGTGTACGTGGTGCAAAAACAGGTTGTAATTTCTTTCCTTACTCCCACACAGAAAGGGGGAAAAGTCTCTCTGTCTACTGCCTACATAAGCAGCTGCCTTCTAAGAAAGTATATATCCATCAGAGAACCTCAGAAGTGACTGAATTTGGAACACAAAGGCAGATACTCATATAGCCACACAAATAGACTTTGGCATTATCGTGTTACTAAGCTAACAGTGCTCCACTCAATAAGCATAAAAACATGCATGAATATTTTTTCCACACAAGTTAAGCATGAACCCTGTTCCACAGCCGATTTCATTGGGCAACTCGATGCAGTTACCTATCAAGAACAGTTAAGATTTCATGGATTCAGTTCAGAGCTCAGAAAAAAACATGATGGATTAAATTGTGACAAACAGTATGCTATCTATCAGGATATGCTACAGATGCTATAGGTTAGTTTTGGGGATTAGGGTTTTACTTTATTTTGATGGTCCCTTTAAAGGTGCTCTAAGCGATGTTGGGTGACGTCACTTCTTGTTGACGTTCGAAGTATTGTCAAATAAAACGGAGGCTAGCTCGACGTGCACGCGCACTAACCCCCCAACCCCCACCCCCAAATCATTCTTATCGGTTATTGTCTGGAACACTGTTTGTTATGTTTCGTGGTCCAGGTTGGCCCAGTTTGTTTTTGTTGCCGTTTGTGGAGCCTGGGCTGTCTACAGAGACCGCGTTTTTTTACAGTGTGTTCAGGGGACAGGCAGCTAGCGGATAGTGAGGAGATGTTTGCTGTATGTGACAAAAAATGGTTCAGCCTAAAAAACGCGTGACATCGCTTAGAGCACCTTTTACAGTTTCTGTTGACTATAAGTAACGTTGCACCTACATGTCTACTAACTTTCAGAGTTTAAGTAGAGTATTAGTAGACTTTTAGGGTTCGATTAAGTTGACATGTAGTTGCAAAATTACTTATAGTCAATAGAATGTCTGTTTGGGGAGCATCACAATAAAGAGTTAGCAGATATTCAGCTGACAGTCTACTAATACTCTAATGAGAGTTAGTTGATATAAAGTTGAAAAGTTACTTATAGTTAACAGCACGTTCAAAAGGGAACATCAAAATAAAGTGTTACCGGGATTAGTATGTTTCAGCATTACTGTATGTCGGCAATCAGCATAGAAATGTTTAGAATTGGCTACGACGCTGGGTTTGCGCTTAACTGGTTTGGAGCGAAAAATCACGTTAAAAATACACAGCATCCACAAATATTTTAAATTAGACAGTTTTAAATTATATTGTACTATTTTAAATGGAACGTTTTCATTGTTGAATAAAATATATTTATAATCAACAATTCTCTTACTTTATCCATCAATTTATTTGTCCTTGGTTTGTTCTTTAACGTTAATTTGTATAAAAGTCCCCCTTGAACAGATTGACAAACTCATCTGTAGCTTGTACAATGAACTAGTAATAGACTACTTAAACAAACAGTATAAAGACTTCAAAAGCTACTTTATAATTTATTCTATCATTTTGATCATCTTTTTTAATGTATTGTCTTTTAATTTATCTTGATTGAGGATCTTTTCTCAGCAAATATTGAAATGGTGTATGTAGCATGCTATTAATTTGATTAAAACTGTTAATCAATAAGCCTTGATTTTAATTTTTTTTTTTCTTGTTTTTTTTTTGTGGAGCTTTACACAATGCATTATGGGATTGCCTTCCCCACCAGGGATACATCCCAAAATGGTGGTATAGTAAAAGGCAGCTTAATTATGCTATCTTCTTTTTGGAACAGCTGGGTGGGTGCCTATGATTTCTTAAAATGCTCAATAGGGGTTGGGGGAAAAAAAGGGAGAGAATATGAAAGGGAGATTGTTCATGGAAAGGTTGCGCAATTAGAATTAAACTTTAGAGGAATTAAAAGGGTCTTAAGCAAACGAAATGAAGGATAGAGCTGGCGGATTAAAAAGGAAGAGGCAGAGAAAGAGATGGCGTCTGATTTAGAGAGATCAAAAGTCGCTTGTCGGGTTAGATTGATTCTCTGATTACCTCTGTTTCTCATAAATGGATGAGAGATAGAAACACAGGAGTGGGGAAAAAAAAATCAATTCTGTCATCCTCTTTCCTCTGCCTTTTTATAGATGCAGGAATAAGATACTTTTGTTGTGAGATTCATCTTTTGGCTCTTTCTCCCCTCCTCTGATGCACTCTCTAACTCCCTCCCTTCATTTCTCTTTTCTCCTTTCGGCCTTACACTTTTATTTCACTGGTGTGCAGTGGCTCATTCACTCTCCACTCTCTTGCTGGCAGGGATTTTAATGAGGCTCTTGTGTTTCAGATATTCAGCCTCCTCAGCCCTCAGGCTTTCCCACACAGCAACAACAACAACAACAACAACTCTGAGGCGATTTCACTGAACAGTTGTGGCACTTTTGAATGTGGTACACTAACCGCCCGCAAACTGGTTTAAACAGGCAACAAATGCGCTGAAGTCTCTCTTGTCAGCGCAAACATGCCTACTACTCATGACCGTGCTTAAATAATTTTTTGTTTATGTTGTGCTGAATGATACTGCAGTTGGCACTATAGTGACTCCTTGTGGTGCGGATGCAGCATAGTGTAAACGCGAAAACAAACAGTGCAGTCCTTGGTGAATTTTCACAGCATTTCCCTTCATTACTCTTCATTCATCCATCCCTACAGCTGGATTAGCAGTCCAGATGTTGCTGACCCACATAGAGGAGAGGAACAGCTGTCTGCAGGACGGGGTGGGAAGGCTGTCCTGGATTTTAACAGTCAGAACAACCACTAACACATGTGGGACACTGTGGAGATAGAGAGGATTACCCCTTAAGCCCAAACATCCAAAGGGAGGAACAAGAGAAACTGCACAGAACAAGAAAAGGAGAATTTTTTTTTGAGGTTGTGCGTGAGCGTGCTTCGGCACATCTGACTTTCTTGTATTTGCTGTCATCTGGGTTTTTAAGAGCACTTGTCCCACTCATAAATAAGCTCTGTTTGTAATTTGTTTTGGTGCACTTTTGTATTTGCAGGCTTTACCAGGTGAACATTTTATTGCTCAGAGGTTGCTCGTTCATAACTCAGGAGGCTTAAAGTCCACATGAAAACAGAAATGGTTTTATTTTATTTACTTTCTTCATGCACTTGCATGTTAGTACTCTGAATGAGTCGTCTCTGTCATACAGACCCCAAACATTTGAACATTATATGCTATAATAAGATTGTGTATCACATACAAGATAGTATGTATTGCAATCTGAGTTTGGACTTTGGTATTTTGGCTAATCAGTTTGTTGAAAACCATAGAGGAGACTATGATGGGTTTTTTCGTAGGAGAAAATTCTAAGAGGGAGGATATTTAATCTACTTTCTAGGAGAAACAAGATATTTAAAAGATCTCACTTGTGATTTTCCCTTTGGAATTGGCCATGGGACAGTGTGAGAGAATGTAAGTGGATGAAGTCACTACATTCTTCATACAGTATATTGCCCTCGCCTTCCTCCAGATGTCTTTTGCTCCACTCGTCTTGGCTGGAGCTACTTTTTTTCTTCTTTTAACCAGGATCAGTTCAGCCTTCTTTTATAAAGTCTAATGAGTGTGTAGAGTGCTAAAACTAACGTGACATATCTCAGTGTGAGTGATGACATTCAAGCCCTGGGGAACGGCACTCCTTTCAGTATATCAGCAAGGTGTCTGCTACGCATAGAGAGACATGTCACTTGACGTTGCACTGCTAGCCAGTTGGAGTTTTTCCAGCCGCAGATGCAGACATAATTACTGCGTCCTGCAGTTTCAGTTTTACATTGTCTCTCCATTTTCTGGTTCTTGTAGAAGGGCAACATAGAGCGCATATTCTGTAGAAATCCGGCAAATGTCCACAGGGCTGGTCAAGGCACAAAAGCAGACGAAAGCAGTGAAAACACAGAGCCATTTGCTCATCTGCTGGTCAGTCCAACACCAACACTTGGCGGTGATGCTCTTTCATCATCACTGGGCCACCCGCCAGTGTAAGCTGCTCCTGCTCTGCATTCTTGCCATTGTTGTTATTTTTTTCTCTCAACCACATCCCCCCTCCCCCCACTCCCTCGTTGGCCATGTTGTGATCTCTGTGCTAAATCATTTACTGTAGCTTCGACCCTAAATGGCTTAGTCTGGAGATCAGCCTCTAGCTATAAGCATAAAGTGTTTGGGACATATAATCACAGGACTAGGCTGAGGTTAAAGACGTTTTGAACCTCAGAGCCTGACGGGGGGTGGGCGGATGGTTGACAAAATGGATGGTTAGCAAGGATTTTGCAAGGAATGGCACAAATTTTAAATGTATGAACACTATCATCTAAATTTGGGCTGCACGATTTAGGGAAAACCCTTTTAAAAATGAAAACATTTATTTAAGAAAAAAACAGGTTTCTTGTGTTTATTTGTAGGACTTCAGAATTTGGTCAAATATTTTTTTATATAATAATAATACATAAATAATAATAACTATGATAACTATAACTATTGTAATATTTCACTGTAAAATATAAATTTTAAATAATATTATAATAATACCTTTATTTGACAGAATTTATAATTATTTAGTTAAAAAAAAAAAATTCTTTAACAAAACAATCAAGCTTTTATTTTATATTTCACCCAAAAAGGAAAATTATCTCATCATTTACTCACCCTCATGTTGTCATAAACCTACTGTACATTACGGACGTTCTTCTATGGAACACAAAACAAGATATTTTGAACGACTGCTTTTGGCATACAACGAAAGTCAATGGTGTCTAAAATTAATGAACAACAGCAAAACATTGACAAAAGCGCATTTTGACAAAATATCGTCTTTTGTGTTACGTAGAAAAAAGAAAGTCAAACAGATTTGGAACAACGTGATGGTAAATAATGAATGAATTTTCTTTGAATGTTCCTGATCATGCCTCTTCTAAATGCAAACGTTTGAATGCATACAAAATGTACAAGCTGAAACTTTATTGGCTGTTTTTATTGCAGACCCACCCCTAGCCACGCCCCTGGACTAATCTAAACTTGATCTGTGGTGTGGTCTCCTCCCCCAGATCATGTGTAATACAGAGCTAAAACAGTAGCTTTAAATTAGGTTTTCCTCATCTGATCTCTCTCCGCTGGGGTTTATTTCTCTCCCGAGAATACACACACTCAGCATGGGGGGTAGAAAATCAAATCAGACAGGCTGCTATCATCCGTAATCGCGCAAAAAATTAGCATCCCTGAAAGTGATACAGTTTGGAGGATGTTCTTTTTCTCAATGCTTATGTAAGGTAATTTAGCTTAAACTCAAACCAGGCTTTTGCTTCTATCACATACTGTCAGATAATCTTTCTTCATTGAGCTCTCACCGATCCCTTAGCTTTTAAGATAAATGTTCCTAGTGCTCAGTGCTGGATGCTTTCATATATCTGTGAAGAAATCTTGTTTGTGTGTAGGCTACTGATCCTCCTCCAGTGTTTTTGTCGCGATGCACCACTTGGCCTCGGATCGCTTCCCATCTCGCAGTAATTGTGGGCGACTCTGCTATTAATTAGCGCAGGTTCCTAACTGTGCTCTCAAAACATCCTGAGAGAACGGCTGTTTTCCTGCCTCACATTCGGACCAATTAATTTGTACATTTCCTTTTGCAGCGTTTATTGGCAGCATAAGATGTATTTTTATCAGAGCACTTTTTGTACCCAGGATGTGAGAATGAGTCAGCTCAGAAGGGTGTTATTAATTCACTAATGGATATGTTCATACACACACTTATAGGAACACACACTCACACACATTGGCTCTAATTATCCATGTAATGTCAGGGGAGACATTAAAGTTCACTGAGCTCTGATGGGTGTCACACCAGAGCAAGAGAGTTCAAACACACGTTAGGATTTGGAAGAAGCTTGTGGTTTTTAATTAGCTTAAATTTCATGTTCACAATATCGTGACGGCCTCTAATCACTTGACCCTTGGCCTCGTAAACTAAGACTCCTTCTTATTATCACTTGAACTCGTAATCTACTCTAAAATGTTTTCAGGTATCACCTCATTGACCCTCATGTCATTTTTGTCGACAGGTCTGACCCGGGGCCTCGGTGTTGTCACTGCGCACAGAGACGTATCATCATGGGAAAACAGAACAGCAAACTCAGGCCCGAGATGCTACAGGACCTGAGGGAGAACACGGAGTTCACTGACCACGAGCTGCAGGAGTGGTACAAGGTCGGAACCTCTTGAAATATGCACAGGGGCCCCTAAAAGTATCTAGGCACTTAAGCCACACAAAATGTATGAGGTTCATTGCATTACAAACAATATCAAACCAAGCGCCATCATGGAAACAAATGATGCTAGATCTTTTCTCAGAAATAATTACACTTTTCCGATACATGTTGAACGTGTATTTGTTTTATAATTTAAAGGGATTATTATCTTTTATTTATTTAATTTTTTTGCTTGACATTTTTCTTTTGTCAATCTTTTGTCACTATCTGATGTAGTGACATTAATAAATTATTAAGTGCACTGCACAACATTTCTTTTTTGTATTTTTGTCTTGTTTTCCAGTACAAATGTCTAAACATTCTTAAAGATATTAAGTCGGTAACACTTTACAATAAAGTCTCATTTGTTAACATTAGTTAATGAACATGTATTAAAGGAACACTCCACCGTTTTTTTAAATAGGGCTTATTCACCTTCTTTCCTACATTTAGATAGGTGGGCAAATGCATTTTTGTCTCAGTGCATGGATTGTTTTAGTCTGATAGGGTCGGCCCCACCTAATTACTTCTTGTGGCCTGCGTATTCACAACGAGTACAAATAGCGATGCAGATTAACACTAGGCGATTTCCTAGGCAGATATTGACTTGGGACTATATTAGGGGGAAGCACAGGCGAAGCACTGCTACTTGGGCGCAGAGATATCACGCAACACATGAAATCCCACGACTTCCGTGAATAGTAGCGGGCCATTTTTTCCTACAGTACATGAATGGCGATGAACATGGCTGATTTTGTGAGAGACGAAGAGGGTGACTTCTCAGACAGTCAAGATCCAGAACCATACCTCTATGAACCAGAGTTTTCAGAAGAGGAGCTGCGTGCTTTGGAAATAGAACGACAGGAGGAGGAGTTTGCGAGTTTGAGGATGAGAGCCAACACGAACTGGTGGTGTGAATGTGGGGGAATATGCCAATCTATGCCGACTGAAATAGAGTGTCTGTGCTGTGGCGAGTGGGACAAGTTACTGCCATCGATGACCAGGCTCAACGCGTCAGATCAAGATGAGCATGCCCGCAGTTGAGTCACAGCTAACGTTACCGAGAATTTCACGGCGTTGATCCATCCTGCAGTACTCGATTTTTTTTTCCGGTGTGATAAAGTGAACTGGAAAAAACGCCCCACGCCAAATGGACCAAATGGACCGCTGTCCACAGAGTAAGTGATTATTTAAAACGTGACGCATGTATAGATCGACCCATATTATACCTGTATTCACAAGTTGTGGGATTTCATGTGTTGCGTGATATCTCTGCGCCCAAGTAGCAGTGCTTCGCCTGTGCTTCCCCCTAATATAGTCCCAAGTCAATATCTGCCTAGGAAATCGCCTAGTGTTAATCTGCATCGCTATTTGTACTCGTTGTGAATACGCAAGCCACAAGAAGTAATTAGGTGTTTTTTTATCACTTTTACTCAGGACATGCTAGCTGGCAACAAAGGATTCCATTCATTAAGCTAAGCTAAGCTCGCGCCAACCCTGTCAAACTAAAACAATCCATGCACTGAGACAAAAATGCATTTGCCCACCTATCTAAATGTAGGAAAGAAGGTGAATAAGCCCTATTTCAAAAAACGGTGGAGTGTTTCTTTAACTAACATGAACTATCAATGAGCAATACATTTATAACAGTGTTTATTAATCTTTGTTAATATTACTTAATTAAAATCCAGCTGTTCATTGATTGTTTATTTTAGTTCACAGTGCATTAACTAATTGTTTTTTAATTTCAATGATTGCTTGAAATTAACAAAGATTAATAAATACTGTAGAAGTATTGCTAATTCATGTTAACTAAAGTAGTTAACTAATGTTAACTAATTAAACATTATTATAAAGTGTTACCATTAAGTCAGAATTAAGTGAGTTTATGCGTAAAACAAGAAAAAAATATCTGCCAAATGGGGTAAGAAAAAAACTGAATTAGTTTTCCCTTTGAATTAAGTTTATTTTATGACTCCATTGGCGAATATTATTTCTTGTTTTATGCATTAACTCACTAAACTTTGGGGAAAAAAATTCAGAAAACTAAACTTAATATCCTAAATCATTTTGCTTCTCAAGTAAATGTATCTTGATAGATATTTGTACTGGAGAACAAGACAAAAAAAAAAAAACCCTAAGGAAAATCAATTTTGCAGTGTGTGACTTTGGTTCCAAACACTCAGTTTACTCTACATGGAGGGTAAATTATTGGACTTCGTTAACGGAAATATTATCTCAGGTAAAGAAACAAAAAGTGCAGTTGTCACTGGAGCAGTACACTTATAGGAACTTTGAACCTTATTTACCCCTAAAATGTGCATATTAGTGCCTTGGAATAGTAATATTATGGTAACCTTAAGGTAGTACTATGAACCTTTTAGTGGTAAATTAGTGGCAAAGTTGTTGCACTTTTTTTCTGAGAGTGTATGGGATTTTTCCATATGCATATTTGAACATGAAAACAGTAACCCTTTCCCAAAAAGATGGTTAAATATAGCATTTAGTGTATGTCTCTATAAGTGGTGTTCATGGGAAATGACTTACAGTGAATATGTATCCCAGGGTTGGTTGCCCCTTGTGCCAGAAGGTTAAGGGCATTTGTATGTAAATTTAAGCTATGTATCATCATGAGCCATGGAGTCCCTGGGGCTGAAAAAGCTCAGATCATTTTGTGCATTTAAGTACTGTCGGAAATGGCTGTAACATTTAGTTTGTACGCATTTTGTGTAGTGTAGATATACTGTAGTTTATGGTCTGACAGGCTTGTGCAATTAAACTATATTTCCAATCACTCTGAGGCACAAGATTGATAAAATATACAGATTATACAATTACACAACTAATGTGCATCCTTTGCTTTTCATTATGCACTTAAAGGGATACTCCACTTTAAAATGAAAATTCTGTCATCATATACTCACCCTCATATTGTTTCAATCCTTTATGAATTTCTTTCTTCTGCTGAACAGAAAGGAAGATATTTAGAAGAATATCAGTAACCAGACAGTTTCTGGTCTCACTGACTTCCATTGTAGGAAAATAATATACTATGGAAGTCAATGAGACCAGAAACTGTCTGGTTACTGATATTCTTCTAAATATCTTCCTTTCTGTTCAGCAGAAGAAAGAAATTCATACAGGTTTGAAACAACATTAGGGTGAGTATATGATGACAGAATTTTCATTTTAAAGTGGAGTATCCCTTTAAAATGCTTCCCGTCTTTATTGGGAATTTACAAACGAAAGAAATACTGAATTGTCCAGTTAGTTTATTGTAGTATTCAAAAAAAATGACTTGAACACACATCATGTCACATCATGAAATCAATTATGATTTCCAAACCTGCGAGTAGGAACTTCCCAGGAGGACGTGATTGCAGCAATAGACCTTCTATGGCGTTATTATACTGCCAAATGTCAAAAACCACTTATTGTAACATAAGAGTACATCCATGTAATTCACAAGTGTGATTCTCTTGGCTTACATGCAGATTTTCTTCGCCCTCGCACAAAACTGGACACATGCTCTCAAATATGCAGTGCCTCTCAAACATTCTTCCTGTGCACTCGTGAATTTCTCAATCCGCGTGCGCTATAATTTAATTCTCTTTGCTACCGTATTAAACAGTCATTGTGGATTTAACGCACCTGGCTGTATCAAACCAGTCAGAATAGGCTTCCATGACTGACAGATGAAATTGATGAAAAAAATGCGCATTTGACATTTGGCAGTATAATAACGCTAAACCTTCCGTCTTGGAATTAAGCTCACAATCCCCTTGAATGTTTGTGAAGGATAAAGACATACATGAAAATTGCAGCATCATCACGAGAAATCATTTATGCTGAAATGTCATATTCTTATAAAGGAGCCTCTTAAAGCATGCCACTAATGGCGATATATGTTGTTCACTCTAAACAGGGGTTCCTCAAAGACTGTCCCACTGGGCATTTGAACGTTGAAGAGTTTAAGAAGATCTATGCCAACTTCTTCCCATACGGTGATGCCTCAAAGTTCGCTGAGCACGTCTTCCGTACGTTTGACACCAACAACGATGGGACCATCGACTTCCGGGAGTTCATCATTGCTCTGAGCGTGACATCACGGGGAAAACTGGAGCAGAAGCTGAAGTGGGCCTTCAGCATGTACGATCTGGACGGCAACGGTTACATCAGCCGTGATGAAATGCTAGAGATTGTGCAGGTCAGAGTCATTCTGCGATGGTTGTGCAACTTGTGCTTTAATCTGCACTATGAATCCACTCTTAATAAAGCAAATGTACATTATATTGCATCCATACACTGATTTTCTCAGTGCTGTGATGATTTTGATAAACAAATGTGGATTATTTGGAGATTAAAAGTTTGATGCTAAATGCTAAAATGCTAACTGTCAAGGCTAGTGTGCGCAATAATCCTGAAATTTTGGTTAGCCCATCTCTATTTTCAATAGGGTAACCATACGTCACGTTTTTTTGTGTCCTCTAGAGTTGTCCTCGGAAATGTCTGTGTTTCACGACATGTTTAAAACACCCTGCAAATACACTAAAATAAAGCGTTCTGGATTGTTTCGCACACAATTTTAAACGTCAGCCATCAAAATGCAGTTATGTGTGATATAATAGGTAGACAGTGATATGAATACAATACATATTTGTGCTCAAAATTCTAAATAATAAGCCAAAGGATCCATTTCCAAAAGCACAAACATAAGATAACATTTAAAAATGACTGAATCACAGTATATTCACAACTTGTGAAAATATTAAATACATTTAGAAAATGTTAAAACAGTTTTATTTATCGTATGTTGTGATATTTATTTTGTTTAATTTTTGTAATGTTTTTTTTGTAAAGTCATCATTTTATATATAATATAACAATGTTATTTGCAGTGGTTATTATTTACTATTTTTCATAGTGTGATTTTTGGTGAATTGTGTTAAAATCAGTTAGGGTCTGTTTCACCTGCAAATATCATAATAATTATTCGTTATAATTATGATAATTCATGTATATAGAAAAAACTACAAAATATCATCCCCATGTTTTAATTCATAGATAATAAGTGATATTTCAATTATATTTTGCCCACGTGAACTAAAAAATGTCCCCGGTTTCCATTTCAGGAATCTGTTTGCCTGATTCAGAAATAAGTTTAGGCTTATTGAGCACATTAGTCTTATGACGGTTCGAATTTAGCAGATAACATCTCACAAATTATGGATCAAGAAATCCTCCTGTTTGTTGACTTGTTGAGTGACTTTGTGTCCTTTATGTTGGATGAAAGAAAAACATTTGCTTTTATCTTTCATGAAATGAAAGTATGAAAATACTTGAAGGAAACAGATGTAATATTTAATTTATGTTGAGTAGTTTTTCCCACCTAATATGTTACTTATTATCAGTGCTCATATTTCATGATCCTTTTACTACAGCCTCAATATTGTGTCTCCTTTGTTGTTTCTCAAAGTGATTAAAATTGACCAGCATCATTGATCATAAACCGACATAGACAATGTTCAGGATAGCATACTACCATAAAATATTACTATTTCCACATGGTATAGACTGTACAGTATACTGTGTATATACTACACCATCTGGTTCTAAAAACAAATAGCACTGTATTCTGACAAAATTACGTTTTTTTACAAAAACAAAATTAAATAGCTTTTTTTTTAAATAGCAATCTATATACTGCATAATATTCAGCAAGTACGATTCCATTTCAATCTATACATTAACTATACAACAATTCCATTTCAAACTAAACTTACATTCTCCTTCTAAACCAGCACTGACTTCATGTACAGTACAAGTCTTCATAATTTGCAGAAAGCACAGAGATGAGAAGCCTGACCCCTGGCGGAGAGATCAAGCACAGACATTAGCGAGCTGTCCCAGATGAATGCTCCCCTGTCAGCCTGTGCTGTGGGAGTAGAGAAGCTATTAGCATGTGCTTAGCATGCTCAGTTGGTACCAGTCTCCCTCAACCAGGCTTGGCAAAGCTCAGTTCTGTGCGATGCCTGACTGGCGAAGCCTGTGGGGAAGATCGCGGCGATGGTGGTGGGGGGGGCGTAGGTAGCACCCACGTTGGATCTCTTCTCTGTTGGATTAACAAGTTAAATTTAACCGGGGTTTATCCCTGTGTGTGCAGAACGGTAGGATTATCCGCAAGCTCATGGAGGTTACAGTTGGCTGGCACTCTGAGATTGCAGCGTGTTGCATATTTTATCCCAGCGGCTGCTTTTAAAAGGTGCAGGGCTAAGCCGAGAGTATGGCTCTAGCAGTCTGCCCAACTGTGAAAATCATTTTCCCTCAAAAACATAATTACATAATTGATTGATTTAAACCGTCTTCTCAGATTTAGTGGATATGGCAAGTAAATGATTTAAAAAAATCACATAAAAGTGTGCTTTCTACTTAATGGCTCATGGTGAATCTCGGTGCAGCATGAAATGCTAATGGAACAGAGTTTTGGCTGAACCTGTGAAGGCCAGATAAAGGTGGTCTACTGATATTCTATCTTTATTATTTTTATTTACCTGGTTCATTCATATCTCTTACAGGCCATTTATAAGATGGTGTCATCGGTGATGAAAATGCCTGAGGACGAATCCACACCAGAGAAGAGGACGGATAAGATATTCAGACAAATGGACCTGAACAATGATGGTAAGATGTGGACCAATTCTTCGAGTAGTGGTCAAATTTGACCGATTTTTTTTAATTTCAATAAAATGAATGTACTATATTTTAGTTCGATAATGTTCTTTATTTAATATTTCGTATTTTTAGGGGATTTTACTAAATTATATTTATGCGATAGTTATAATCCATTTATTCACTTTTTGAGCAAATTTAATTTCCAGCTTAAACTGTCGTGAATCTTGAATGCTTTAGAGCACAGACTTAAGTTTGATCTCTTTTCAAAGACGACACTTGGCAAATTATTGCTGAAATGACAACTTAAAAAAAAAGTGAACTTAATTTTTTTTTTACATGAATTTGTTTATTGTAATGAAAAATGCACAAAAATACTATTTTCAATTTTTATGAAATATATATATTTTCAAAAAAACGTTTCACTCCAAAATAGCAAGGAAATGAAAGCCATATATCTAAACAAGTTGTGTTCCAAATTTAAGCTTGATATCTCAAAAAATTAGCTTTCAGTAAGATTTTGTTTGGCCGCAGTACCAAACGTTTCCACTAGATGAAATTGATTTCTCATTCGTTTCCAATTTTTTACCAAGAGGAGCAAGTGTGACTGTTTTTTTCAGGATCATTTAACCTTTTCGAATCATGTCCATGATATATATATATATATATATATATTTTTTTTTTTTACCAAGTTTCATACCATTCCGATGAAGTACAAAATTCAGGAAAAAATATTTAAAAAAAATTAAAACATTACATTTTCCTTATTCTTAACTTGTATTACAGTTTCCGCTAAAATATTAAGCACAACTTTTTCAACATTGATAATAAGCAATGTTTCTTGAGCATCAAATCAGCATATTAGAATTATTTCTGAAGGATCATGTGAAAAAGAAGACTGGAGTAATGATGTTAAAAGCCTGAATATTCAGCTTTGCCGTCATAGGAATAAATTACATTTTTAAATATATTAAAAAGCTCAAGTTATTTTAAATTGTTATAATATTTCACAATATTACTGTTTTTACTGTATAAAATCCTTAGTTAATAAAGTGAGGAGTAGGGTTTGGTTTAGGGTTAGTTACTTGTAATTATGTATAATTTACTGTAGTAAGTACATGTAACGTGTAATAAAGATACTGTAAGATAAAGTGTTACCCAATAATATAGTCACCTTGACTGCATTCTAAATTCCAAGTTGAACTTCTATCATATCGCAATTCAAATTTCAATTATCATTTAATTTTTTATTATATATTACTTATTTTTTTTACTAAAACAAACCCAGTTGTTAGCAAATGCAAAGAACCCAGGTTTTTAACCCAGGTCAGGTCAGTGTCTTCTCTCAACTTTTCCCCTCACCCTTTCCGTCTTCTCTTTCTAGGCAAGTTGTCTTTGGAAGAGTTCATTAAAGGTGCCAAAAGCGATCCCTCCATTGTGCGGCTACTGCAGTGTGACCCCAGCAGCGCTTCGCAGTTTTGAGTCACTCCAGACAACCGGCACTCAATGCATGAAAGCTCTTATATCTCATTCTTTGTGTTCCAGACGGAAGAGTTTTAAGAAAGAAAAAAAAAAGTGCAACAATTTTACTTTCAGTTTTTTTTCCCAGAAAGGACATGCGTACATCTGAAGAACAAAGACAACACCTGTCAAGACATCCAAGTCTGCTGCGTGTCATCGGTCCTTGTCTCTGCTAGTGGAGTGCTTGACTCCACACACACACACACACACACACACACACACAAAAAAGGGTCCAGATTTGGGAAAGGAATGTTCCTTTTTAGGAATCGTGCATGCATGCGCTCCCCACTCCTTACAGACCTTTTGTGTTTAATATCTGTGCTGTTTTGTTTCTCTTCCCCTTTGTTTTGTGAGGGCACAGTTCCCCATCTACTTTTTATATTGATATTTATGTGTATATACAGTATAAATGCATATTAGAACTACAAAGGAAGGCAGTTATAGACGTCTTTTTACTCACGTGCATCTTACGGCAGTATTATGTAGCTTCAGGCAGTATCCAAATCTTAGTCTCTAATTGACCCAGTGGACTGATGGACTGAATGTTGGGATTTTTCTGCTCTGGCGCTCATGATCTTTATTTTACAAAGAGAAGGCTGAGGATCCCATTCTTGAATTCTGTTCATTTGAACTTTTTGTTGTTGTTGTTGTAAATATGTGGTTTGCCTCCATATCTCTTTTATTTATTTTTGCATTTTTATGGTGTTTATTTGACCAAGGGTGACTTTATTACTGTTTAACCGAGACGTGAGTCACTTGGTGATGTATTATGAGCAAGTTGTTATTAATTCAAGGCTTTTCAATGCATCGTGGGTAATGTTTGCATCAGGGGATACATTCCGTTGTGTTTTGAATGGAATACACTATAGCACATATCATTTGAAGCGCTTCATCTGTGTGTGTGCGGTTATATGCGTGTTTGTATGTACGCAAGAGTGAAGGTTTGCACGTTCTGGTGTATGTATGCGTCTGTGCTAACTTTATAGTATCACTTTGTGTTGTGCAATACGATATCTTTGTATGCAAGCAAGTTTTGAACCCCGATTTGAAGCAGCTCGTGACAACTTTATCCTGCATTGCATGGTACTCAAAATCACCTGCTTAGGTTTCCATCAACAACATAGACAGGAATGTACAACTCTATCATTTATGATCATGTCTCACCTTTAGATAAAAAGTTTGAATACTGAAAGCGATCACTAAGGGCTTATTTTCACTCTTGAATGAACAGGTGTAAAGAGAACGCCACTGCTTTGATTTTTCTTTTCTTTTTATGCAACGACTGACATTCCATGACCTGAATTCTCCAGGTGCTCCTGCTTTGTACAAACCCATCAGCTCATGAACTCAACACTCTCTATACATGTGTAGCTTCCATGTTGCTTCCATATTTGTACCGAGGCCATATTTGATGCTGCACCCTCTATGGCAACTTTCCTCTATTATGTTGCATGAAAACCTCATGCGAGGACATAATGATTGTCCCCTTTTACTGACGTTGAAAAATATACTTCTGTGTTTAGAATGTCGCCTGAGAGTGATTCTTACGCAACGCTGACCTGCAGTTAATGTTAGGAACTTATTGGTCAAGCTGGTCATGTGATCACAAAGTGCAAAGGTATTTAGCGGGGTTGTGCGCCATTCAGAATTTAGAATGCCTTTAATATTCCAATACGATTCCTGAATTTTGATTGTCAGTAGCAAACAGGATGCAACATTTTATTTGAATAGGAATGTAAGGAACTTGAAAATGATCGTTAAAATGAAATTTTAGAAAAGCGATAAATAGATATATTTGCATGACACTTCATAATCTATTCCTCTATGAACACACACAAACACACTTTCACTGTAAAAACAAAAAACAAAAACGTTTGTGATTTTACCGGTAAAAGACTGCTATGGTAAAACCTGTTATTTGGTTAACAGTACGTTTTTGGAAGTGAAAAAGTCATTGTATAATTTACAGTGAAACCCGTAAATTGACATTCCCAGAATTCCCTGCATGCCGCTTCACATTTGATGTATTTTCATTGAAATAACTATGTTTCTTAGTTTTTTTCTTATCAGTTATGTACATTATGGTTTTATGTTACATCTAATGTTGTTAAATTAATGTTTACTGCATTACTTTAGTGTCATGTGTGTGTTACCATGATGGTGTTTTGTGTTTGTGTGAATGACATTGTGCACCTTTTATATTTATATATTTCTTTTCAACTTGTGGAAAAGCTGCTTGTGATGAGCTTTGATTCATCATATTACTTTCTCATCACCACCTGTGTTTGTCAGTGTATTACAAAGATACAAAACAACAGACATTAGTACTTCAGAAGATTGACATTAGTGATATTAGTTAATTAGATGTTTTTTTACTGTAAAATTTTAGTTTAAATCTGTAACTACCGTATTATTACGGTACATTTCTGGCAACCACAGCTGCTTGGTTTTTTTACCGTAAACTTCACAGATTATTATTTTTTTTTTACAGTGTAGAGACTTTTTATTGACTTATAGTGAGCTATAGTTTTTCACTGTAAAAACTGATGCTGCCTTAAAATTTTTAAGTACAATTAACTTAAATTAGCCTAAACTGACTTTAAAAATAAGTGTTAGAGAGTTAAAGCAATGCAAAAAAATGTTGTCATAACATTGATCACACATTTTTTTTAACAGTGTAATGATAACTAACGCTCTCAGAAACCTTTCTAAAAAAAATCCATTTTGTGTTTAGTAGGCCTACAGGCCTAGGTTGTTGGTGATTTCAGCTTTTAAAGGGATAGTTCACTTTGAAAATAATTTTTGATATGTTTTAGCTTACCTCAAGGGCATCCAAGATGTAGGTGTCTTTGTTTCCGCAGTAGTTTCAATTTTGATATTTTTAGGTCAAACCGTTCTTTTCTGTCAGTCATATAATGCAGGTCTATGGTCACTGGCTCAAAACACAAGCACAGAGTCCAAATTAAAACAATTCCCCATCGTCCAAATGAAACAATTCCCCATCATAAGTACACATTGATGGCCTAAGACATGAAACGAGCGGTTTGTGTGAGAAAACGAACAGTATTTATATCGTTGTTATCTCTTGAAAACAGCACACGTCCAAATGATCTGACGGCGCTGGCGGGTATAGATGTATACACTAGATGTCGCCTTCGCTACTGCAGTTCATTGGAACGAAACTGTAGCCAAGGCGACATCTATGTATATATCTATACCCGCCCGCCCGCGCCGTCAGATCATTTGGACGTGTGCTGTTTTCAAGAGATAACAACGATATAAATACTGTTCGTTTTCTCACAAAACCGCTCGTTTCGTGTCTTAGGCCATCAATGTGTACTTATGATGGGGAATTGTTTCATTTGGACGTGGGGAATTGTTTTAATTTGGACTCTGTGCTTGTGTTTTGAGACAGTGACCATAGACCTGCATTATATGACTGACAGACAAGAACGGTTTGACCTAAAAATATCAAAATTGAAACTACTAGGGAAACAAAGACACCTACATCTTGGATGCCCTTGAGGTAAACTAAAACATATCAAAAAATAATTTCAAAGTGAACTATCCCTTTAAGGCATAAAGCTATGACCCTCCAAAGTATGCAAAACCTGACACACTCACTTTTTTTTTTTTTTTTATCTTTCTAGTCTCTAGACTATATTGGATATAGACTATATTAAATATATCTATATTGTATTGAGACAACACACGAAAAGTGATGATCCATGAGTCACAAAACATTAGATGCGACATGGGCTACTACAATCATGTAACATTCGTCTGTCTTCGAAAGAGTTTAAATTGCCCTTGATCCCCGAATGAAGCCAGAGCCATGGCCCGGTTCAAAATCAGATCCAGATGCTGGACCGTTCCAGCGCCGCCCGGTTGAACGGTGATGCGGAGGGGTGTTGACGGTATCCGGAGGACGCGGAGCGGTGCGGGTGAGAGTTGCAGGGTGGCTTGTACAGCTTTGGGGGTCTAACGGGCAACCTCCGCTCCTCGTCTCCTTCACAACGACTGGGTGAGGGTGCGTAGCGGGGCTCGGGCGCTCCCGGGGTTTTCATCTGAAAAAGAACACAGTGATGCCGCTTTACAGTAGGACTGCAGTAGTCACCGAATTGACTCAAATATGCGTGCATGGGGGCCATGTGTCAGTCACACATGTGTTAGTATTCTCTCAAGCATCTATTAGGAGGACCGCATGAGTTGTCAGATGTACTGGAAACTTAAAGGATGAGTCCTCCTACGCTGCTAAAGCGCTGATTATTTTTAATAGAGCAAATTTGATCTCTCTTGAGTATCAGTGCAGATTTGGCCAGGCGGGCCAGCACATACCAATCTGCTCTCATCTTGTAAATGTTGTTTGCGGAGGCAGCAGGGCTGACCAAGGGAGGAGATGGAGACTTTAAATAAGCGGCATGAGAACACCATCTCCACTGCACTCATTAGTATCAATGGGATCCACAGGACTATCGTGGTGCCCTGAGGGAGAGAGAGAGTGAAAAAAAAAAAAAAATTAACCTTCATTTACTATTGCGAGTGCATATTTAGGCTACTGTAAGTGGCCTTGTATTTAGGCCACTTTTTTTAATTGTTTTCTCCTTTTCTGAATCTGTTCATTATACTTGTTCATTATATTCCTTTTTTTTTTATTTGAGATTGTACAAGTGTGCATAATAAAACACGTCAGGGTATATAGAAAGAAAGAAAAAAAAATACAGAAAAGTATCTTAAAAATGTGCATATTTGAATTGCATTCAAGTTTTTATCCCAAATACATTTTAATGTCAGTTTTTAATTATTCAAACAGGATTTTTTTCAAACCATTTAACTTTGTGAATAATTAGCAAATAGGCTTAGTAATTACATACAAAATAAATTCTAGATTTTTCAACATCCAATTAAAAAAACACCTTAACATCACCTACAAAATTACCAACATTCTTATCCTCTTTTTGTAAATAATACTGTATACTCACCACATACCATACTGTACATATCATAAAGTATTTTATTTTATGTTGTATACTGGGCCAACTACAGTCTATCACCTTGACACCTGGTGTGGATGCAGCATCATGCAAAAGCAAAAGTTTACAGCTAACAATGCCATTGAAATGGGTTATTTACACTTTAATTAGTTGATTCCATTAATTAAAATGTCCAATAACAATGGGGTTACTGAGATAAAACGAGTACTTTTTGGCTGTGTATGTGATCTCAGCTCCAATTAGGCCATTGATATGAAGACTACATCATTTTGAAAATTCACATTACTATTCATTTCTCTATCTGTAAAACTTTTTAATGAGGAAGAAATGAAGTGCACTTTTAATGAGTAGAGAGTCTCATTGTGAACAAAATGATCAGATCCAATGTGCACATTTAAATATCTTGTCTAAAAACATGGATTATGACAGAAGAAAAGGTTATTTCTACAACTATAATTGTGCACATTTATGATTTTTAAGTTAATTAGCACAATATAATGAAATCCAATGTAATAAAACTGGGTCAGAAAAGCAGCAGTTTAATACTGACATCAACATTGGCAATTCAAACCAAATTTAGCCATAAAAGTTAAAGGCACACTATGTAACTTTTGGTCCTCTAGCAGTTAAAAAACAAAACTGCATGCATTGTGCGGAAGAACATATTTTTAGTTGTGCTTTGGCTCTGCGTGACTGTGCGAATGAATATGACCCTTCACAATAGATAATAAACTCTGTTAGAGAGAGCTACATATGGCAATTTATCTGTTCAATAAAATACCTTACTCATCTGTTGAGTAATAAAAACGCCATCTTCACATCGCTTTTACATTTCAAATCCCTCAGTTCTCGCCGCATCTCTGAAAAGCCAGGCCAATGTTGATTCTGGTTTTATTACAAGCTCTGCATGTTCCCTTTTTGCCCGCAGACTCTCCTCTGTTCTGCTTTTTATTTATTTTATAAAACGGATGATTCCTCAGAGGTTCGAGATTTGGCGTGCTCCATGTAAAACTTGTTTGCTTATGCAAGTGTGAGTGACATATGTACGCAATTTCCTGCGAAAACCATCCCAACAGGTCTAAAATAAACACTTATAATAGGCTTACTATAGTAAATCAGGGTAAGACAAAAACACATTTTGGAGGAAGGATTGATAATATCTAATAATTTACATTTAGTTAATTTTTGAACAAAAAAAAATTACATAGTGTACCTTTAATGTAGAAGTTTCAATATTTAAGCACCCAGAAAATAATTACTGGTGAACCAGAATCCTATTTGCAACTTTAAACTACACATATTCCTTTTACAGCCATTCAACATTTTCTCTCATTTGTCCTTTGGTACTTACAAAAATACGAGTGGGGTCAAAAGGACACTCATTGGCCATGGTAAGATGACTCCTGCCATCATCACTATAGCCACAGTAAACCAGTAGTCCCTTGTCCCCTTGAATTATGGTCTTTACCAAGGACACCGTCAGACCGGTGACTGAGGCGGCAGCCACTAAACCAGCTAGAGCACTTAACATGAGCAGTGACAAGGTCTGCAACACAAGAGAGATGTTTTAACAGTATTAGCAAAGAACAATTAAACTCAAGCGCCAGGCAAAGGACTTTCCTTGCAGGCTTTTCTAAATCACAGGAGGTTTTTGTACATTGAGCTCTGAAGGCACAAGCTCTCTGACAAGCCAGTGATCAAACGCTAGTGAGTTCGACACAAGCCCTGATGAATGAGAGAGGAAGCAGGTGTGTGTCACTGAGGCAGAAAGAAGAAAGAGGGAGAAAAAAAACGTACAGAGAAAACTGACAGAGAAAGCACAAACATAAATCAATGGCAACACTTTCATGGGTTTCTTTCCTGAAAAAAACTCAGGTTCCCTCAGGTAGTTGTGCAATCATTGTGGAACAACAGCGGAAGAAACAAAATCCCTCTTTTATCTAAAGAACAGGTCTATGCTATTAGAACATGATGAGAAGGTGAATATATGCAAATATAATATTCAATGTCACATTTAACCCCAAAATCAAAAGAAGAAGAATACAGTAAGAATATAAAGTTTATTTTTTATGTCAAGTAATATCAAATAGCCTATTGACAATTAAGCACATTTCCCCTCAAATTTCATTATCATAATATGTCTGAGCATATTTAGGTATATCGTAACTCCCATTAGACTCAATTGATTTATGGTGAAATATAATAATGATAATTTACCATTTAAATTATATAATTACACACCATTGTCACAATTATGCATTACCGTTATGAGAAAGATATTTTTTGTTATTATTCTCATATTTTTATGAGAATATGAGGTGGAAATTAGCTTAATTGTCTTTTGTAAACACTAATGAACTTAAATAGACTTCTTACTTTTGATTATGATGTGAAATATGAAGGTTGACCTGAGGTTACATAGATTTAGTCTTTTAGGCATTACAAGAGAATCTGTGTGGTTTTAATTCCAAAATGTAAATTACACTTATAACCGAGACACATAATTTGTTATTATCTTACTTACCAGTACCCTGTTCTTCTCATTTTTGGACAGAACTATAGTCAATATCCCAGTAACGACACCCTAGGTAAATAGAACAGCACATTATTATGATTTCTTCTCAGCCTCCAAAATATATGAATGCAAATATACTTAAAAATAAATGAATGCCGTCGCTCTAAATACACACAATGAAAACAATGGGAAATTTATTTGAAAGAAAAATACCACAAGGACATATTTCAAGCAAGATATTTCACAAAAAGGAGTTTGTTAGGTTTTAAATGAAAAATAGATTACAATAGAAAGTATTTGGACAGTTGGCTGTCAAACATTAACGGGTCATGTTGATGAACTACACCTGTAGTCATTTTACTAGTTAAATATACTCTGTAAACAAATGGCTTGTCTTGCAGTATGCAAAAGACAGGACAAAATATTCCTCTGGTTGATAAGATCAAATTGCCCGTTTTACAGTTCTGTCATGCCTCACCAGCAGGCCCGCTGTCAGGGCTATGACGTTAGAGATGGCGCTTTCCATGGCCTGTCCCCGCTGGAGGCTGAAGTGTCTCAGCACCACACCATGGACCAGAGCGCCCAGCAGGAAGTTCACATGCCCCACTAACACCATACTGAGGCCCATCTTCATCAGCCCCTTCTGCTCCTCCAGACTGCCACAACACACCCCTGAGAGAGAGAGAGAGAGAGAGAGCTGATGGGATACCAAATGTAGCCAAGAGCTCTGTGCTGACTTTACTGTCATTCAATGAATTTACAGCCTCCAGTACTTTCCTCTCAACTACATAAACACTAAGTTAAGACTCGGAGAGGAGACAAGGGTCGTATCTTATTTCACATGGCTGTGCTGACAAGCGTTACAGATATTCTGCTGGTGTGCTCTGGGAAGGACAGTGAAAGCTGAAGGAAAGATTAGAAGTGGAGCGGAGCGGTGTGGGTGGACATTACTTCACAGCAAACACAAAGGCTTCACTGAGGACAGAGTTTGGGCTGCAAGAGAGATGTCACCTCAGTTAATCATTACACACTTTGTACACTTGGCACAGCAATCTCAACAGAAAATGTCTCGTTGGACTTTTGGGAAATTAAAAAATGTTTGCGATATAGTGATGGGGAATACATTTTAACATGATTTCCTAATGATTTCCTGCGGACTGGCATTTGCTTGGTACAACCATAAACAGAACTTCAATAAAGCATATATTTCTGATATATGAAGTGAAATTTTTTCACATAATGACAACAAATATTGTACGGCTTTTCTCAGTATTGCAAACAGAACGAAAACCACCTGTCAACTTCAACTCAGATTCAAAATCATTTATGAACTTTTAGTTTGGTTGTCTCAGTAACTCACCTGAATTACTCATTGAACAGTGTCCTCAATAGTTTAAGCCCTCGGTTAGGTCATGACACTTCGGTATATATTCCAGGAGAGAGGAGTTTCACCTCCTGTCTGTACTGTCCTGATCACACATGTGTTTGTGTGCAGGAATGTGCCCCGGATATTCCCTTACAGGTCAGCCTTTGAGGGTGGTAAGTTTATAAATCATTTGTTAAATGTTCTGATATTCTGAAAAATATTCCAGCAACTGGATTCAGAGTGTCTTTAATGCCATGTATAATTGCATAGATTATGTAGATTCTCTCCACAAGAGGGACACAAACACAAAGGGGAAGAGAACTGCAAGTTCTGCCATTAAAACATTTTCTGTTGGAGAACATGTTTGAATACATGATTAAATACTGTATAGGCCTATGCTTTCTTGTTGGTAATTTATATAAAAGTGCTCATGTTTAGGCTACTTTATAATTATTTATTACTATAGCCTACTAGGCTATACCTCTTTTATATTATTATCATCGCAATAAGTAAAGCATAGTAAGAGTGCAAAAGTGCCACTAGCTGAAGGGGGAACAAAACCAAAGCACATGATACTGTATATGGCAATAAATTGCAAGATGACAATGAAATGGTTAATAGGTGTAATGAAGGCATGATTTTGAATCAATTTGAATTTTATTTTAAATGTGGGGGATGTCAAAGTTATGGCATAAAATACGGTGCAGGTATACTAGAGGAAGAGAACCTGAGCCTTGAAAAACAGGCTGAGCATATGAGCCCATCACAGATACACTGTAAAAAATTTCTAACCTCCCTAACTCAAAATTTTCTAGTGACTTATAACATCTAAAATTTTCAATTGGCCCAAGTGAAATTCTGTAAATTTAATTTACAGAATTTCACTTGGGCCAATTGAAAAATTTTGATGTTATCAGTCACTAGAAATTTTTTACAGTGTATGTAGCGCCCTCTCTGTTTTCGCGGCGGTACTTCGGCTCTCTTTTCACACGGTATACCGCACGCGGCATCATTAGAAAATAATACACCACCACACCAATGTATTACCGGTAAATAGATCAGATCAGAAAGTCTTAAAATATTTATATCTAAAATAAGATGTTTAAGAATAACATAATTCCTGTTATAATTGGTAATTTAATATTTTGATGGATTCAACATGCTCATATTTAAAAACTGCTGCTACTGACATTCACCATGCACTCTTGGGGTTCTATA
The DNA here is from genome assembly GCF_951802725.1 of Rutilus rutilus. Taxonomy (NCBI): domain Eukaryota; kingdom Metazoa; phylum Chordata; class Actinopteri; order Cypriniformes; family Leuciscidae; genus Rutilus; species Rutilus rutilus. The sequence goes on from NC_140216.1 coordinate 9,435,521, forward strand.
TATAACATTATGGTTCTTGTCTCAATTTTAAAGAACACTTTATGACAAAAGGTTTCTATATAACGAAAAAAATTATAGCATAATACTTTCATGTTTAACGGGTTATTTCAATTAGAGATAAAGTTTACAACTTCTGTTTAATTCATGAAATTGAATCAAAAATAAATAATGAATTAAAAAAAATAATTATGACAACTTAAGTCAGGATTTTTTCGCTATGTGTTTTAATTGCTCTTAAATCATGAAAAACAAGATTTTAAATGATTTACATTTAAGAGATTTTCAAATGTCCACTTGACGATTTTGGTTTTAACTGAAGATATACTGTATTAAACATATAGGCCTATGTAATGACACAGCAATATTGTGTATGTTTAACATGTTTTTGTTTTTTTTAACAAACCAATGAATACTTTTTTTTTTTTTTTTTTTATGATTTAAAATCCTGTGAAAACCATAAAATATATACAAAAAAAACATAAACGCAAAATATTCAAATGCATATGTGTTTATTCCCGTCTAGTCTAGATGAAGAACTTCATACAAGTTGAACTTCGCGTGTCTTTAATATCAGAACATGAGGACGTGATTCCATTAAAGATCAACCGTCGAAGGTATAGGACTCTAGAAAGAGTATGTCGATTTACCCTTATTAGCTGGTCATTCTGATTATGTTCAAGATGGACACGTATAGCTCTCCTCAGAAAATTCAGACTGAAATATATTAATCTATTGATGTTTTCAGATTGTGGAAAAATACGAGTTTTACGTAATCAGATTACTTTTTTGATGTAACGAGTAAAGTAATGCATTACAATGTACAAGTAATCACATTACTTTTTGATGTTGGCTACATGCAAATTACATTCTAATAACACAAATACATTTATTATACAACCAAAAAAAGTTACTGCAGACAAAGTATTTTCAAGAACAGTCACAGTAATAATATGCAGCCTTTTTTCTCTGTTTTCTATAGTCACTTAGCACCAATTCGAATTTTTTTTTGGTTGCCTTTACTGTATAGGCAGCCAAGTTTTATTGAATTCCCATTTTGTATCCCAAGTACACATTTAAGTGTGGGTTTTCAGTACAGTCTACAAAGTGCTATTTCACGTCACATCAGAAACTGTAATGACCGTCTCGTTGGACTGCATAGATCTAGTAATGTTTCTTCTGGCAGATAAGGGCTGTTTTCTATTTTCTGTATGGCCAATTTAAAAAAATAAAAAAATAAATGAAGAATATTAAAGTGAAATCTGAAGAAAAGTTCAAGGTGCTTCATTTTAAGTAGCCTACTTGTTCTTTGTGATGTCCTTTTGGCATTCATTTCTGATATATGACTGTATTTTTAGAATGAGTAACTCAGTATCCTATGTGATTAAGGTTAATTGGAACCATTGGTTCGTCTTTGATTTGTAAACAATAAGCATTTGTTGTATGTTAATTTGGAGAAGAAAGGAAGTCCAGTTCAGGAGATAGCCAGCAAGCACTAATATCATCCGAGGGAGGATGGTCAGCAGACTACTCTAATATTATTGTCTCCTGGATATTATCTTGATTGTCTTTGCAGGCCGGAGTTGCTAGATGGATCATCCGTTTACGTCTGTGTAAGCTGGCTCACTCATATCAGCCTTTCAAAATGAGATACAGCATTTTCCAGAGGGGCATCGAGATGCACACCAGGCTGGTGATCACCAGTAATACAGCTGAGATGGATTTCTCTGTAGGCTGTGTCTCCTGAGGACTGGACTTTTCATTAAGAAGATGAAAATGAACTGACATCTAAAGGTGAACTGACCCTGCAGTAAAGTTCATAACCTTTTTAAAGACCATGCACCCTATTGCGGTTTATTACGAATGAGATGTCTTTTTAAACTTGTTGTATCACTCATGTAATGCAGCACCTTTTGAACTATATGAAACATTCAAAAAATGAAAATGGTGATGTTACAGTTGCCTAGAATGCATAAAAGGAATGCGAATTGACCCGGCATACTGTGATTTTTGAAATGTTTATCAAAAACAGGTATTTATTTGACATTCTTCATGGGGAAAATATATATTTTTGTACCACAACCCCAAGAATGCATAAAGCGAGTCAAATTGACCTGTATTCATTTCCTATGGAATTTTTAATCAACACAGTATTTTTGGATATATTTTTGTCAATAATACTTATTTTGTTGAAACTTTATGGATTACTTAAAAATCAGTTGACTTTTTTGCACCAACCCTGTGTTTGAATATGCATATCTCCACTATATAGTGGGTGAAAAACAGTAGGCCTATGTGAAAAGACAGTTGAAGGGCACAAAAAAAAAAAAAAAAAAGGAAGAGGTGCAAACTCTGGCCAAAAGTTATGCCTATAGGTGCACATCTTATGTGGAAAGTTCTGTCTCTGTCTGGAAAGATCATTTTCACATGTTCTGTGAGAAATGTGGTGAAGGTTCAGACTAATATACTTTACATTAGATCTAAATTAGTTAGAGTTTGTTAAGAACAACTGTATTTTAAATAGAATAAATTTAATCTTTTGTGATGCATAAAGGAAAGTGGACAAATAAACATGTTTGAAAACATTTTTGTATCATCAATTATTTTAATTATTTAATTAAAATGCCTCTTTGTGCATTTATGTAGGTTTTTTGGGTTCATGCATTCTAGGGTTAAAAAAATATTTCCATAAAAGAGAACACATTGTTAGTTGTTAGTTCATGTTAGCTAATGCTTTAATGTTAACAAATGGGACTCTTGTAATAATTTTTTTTATAAAAATGCATTTTATCCAATAGGCTATAATAAAATATTACATTGCTCACTATAATAAAGGCGTCTAAATGATTTTGTTGATAATTAAATATTTTAGTAATTATGTGGATTTGTTTATTTGTATTTAGGCTAATTTTATTGTTTAGTCTATGTCTTGATTTATGTTTTTGTTTTTCATTCCTCTTGTAGAAGCCTCAATTTGATTGTGCTGGATGAAGGACTAGTGACTCATCTTGCACATTGCAATAACTAAATGATACAGGATTAATATAAATAAAAAAACAAAGATTTATTTGTGGTCAGCAGTATGAACCTCATGTCGACAGTGCAAGTAACATTCCTGGTGCATTATAAACATTCACATTGCTGTGTGCAAAAGAGGAACGCATAAATCCATACAGAATAGCAGTCCTGCGAAATCTGACAAACGTAAACAAACTTGACAAAAAGTACATACATTTTATATTTCACATCTACTCCCGAAAATTTGCCCAAAGAACTTGCAAAATCTTTTTACATGTCATTAAAGATAGTATGGGAGTCTCTTCTGGCATCAACTTCCTGCATCCACATGGGACTGTCGCTGCGGGTTGAGAGGTCAATTGTTGACTTCCATATATCCAGTAATATTATGCTGCGGCATCCCAGGACAATGTGACCCTCCTCGGATCACCTTCATTAGCTAGTTGAAGCTCCTCGGAGTGCAAGTGAGCGCACGGGAGGGCCAGGATTACACCCAGGGTGTGCACCGACCGCTCTCCAGCGGCACCAGCTCAACTCCGGCTGCAGTTTGACGGTAGCGCGGGGAGGTAAGGCGGATAACTGCGTGATGGGCATAGGCTATATAGCTTTTCATGCTAGCGGCATTACAGTTACTTTAGCGCTCTGTGCATCAAAGCTGTGCTACTATGAAGGCATCTCATACCCGCACTCATAAGTGATATTGTGAGACGCGAATCCGTTACAAAAACTGAAGCAGCGCATTTGTTTGTAGTAGTGCATGACTTTTACGCGTTGTCTGCCAGAAGTAAAAGCCGTGCCAAAGTCAGTGGGTTCAGCTGCAAGTGTGAAAACAAAGGCGAAGATAATTCATTTTTGTATGCAGTTGCACAGCAGCGCGTGCCCGCTGGGGCTAGCCAGTTAGCGCGAGCCTGACACAAAATAAAACCATGATTACAAACGTGCTTTATCTGTTATTGAAGGTCTTTATTAAAGCAGACGTAGTCGAGTTGTTTGTATCGTTACTCTAGCGTGAATAACCGACACATGCTGACTGGCTGTTAGTAGTTATTGTGATGTTTTGACAGCCCCCCTTGTCCCCTGCGGGTGACTCCTCGACCATGCGACAGTGGTGCCTTCCTGCTGTGGCTCCACGCGCAGAACCGCTCCCAACGGGCCGATTATCACCTCAAATATCAGGTAGGGCAACAAATATGATGTGAAGCATTTTTTTTAAATGAAGATAATCAAGCTAGATTTGCATTTCCTGAAGGAATGTCAGTGTTTGCAACTGCAAGGTATAATAATTGTAAAGTAGGCTACAAGGATAGATAGATAAGATTAAGAAAGATATATGAGATTGGCAGTAATGATAAATATAGAAGAATAACTAGATGTGTCCAGTGTACCTTTTGGAATTCACCAATATAAAAAAGTAAATGATGTCAATATTTTTTCACTTTCATGTTATTTCACACCTTTGACTGTTTATTCTGTGGAACAAAAAAAGTGCTTTTTTTATTATCCTGCTCACTGTATTACTTAATGAAAGTTAATGGGGACTGGGGCTGTCAGGCTCCAAAATGAGAAAAAAGTACCATAAAATTAAAGCTTGTGTGATGTAGGCTATTCCAAGTCTTATGGAATAGCTTTGTGTTATTCAGTTCAATTCAATGTACATTTAATGTACATTGTAGTGCTTTTACAATCCATAGTTTCAAAGTGTAAGGAACATAGTTCAACATACTAAACTTTAAGTAAAAAAAAAAATCCACATTATTATTATTATTATGCTCTTTTTCTTCTTTTTTCCTGTGCAAAAAAGACCACAAGCCCCTTCTCCATTCATAATGCGCTCTGTTTGTTTGAGCATTCCAACCAGCCTGACACAGCAACACTGGCTCAACCAATGGCATGAGTTTAATATCTGTTTTCCTGACCAATAGCAGATTTTTTGCTGTTCTATAGTGCCCACCCACATTTCAGCGGCTTTGGTTTTGAAAGTATTTTTCTTACACATTTTTCCCATAGGGATTTTAAAAAAGTCTTAGTTTAAGACTCATAAGCCACTAACCAAACCAGCTATGAGGTGATTGTGAACTTTTAAAAACAAATTCTAAAACCGTGAAATTTTTGTCCAATTTTTAAATACTTTTTTGGCTTCAAATCAAAGTACAAGACTGTGTAACAGCTTTAATGAAGGAAATATTAATGCAAACATTAAAATATTTTAGTTGTTTAAGAGTGTTGGGAAATTGACTTCTACATTTGAAGTGCTTCATGAGAGTGGGCGGCACAATTTGCTTGTCTCAATTCTCTGATTGGTGGAGATTTCTCTGGGTAATGTAGATGTTCACTAGGTATTCTGCTGTTAAATGCGATTCTTTTTATAAAGTTCAAATTAAGCGAGCTGTTGGCTTCAACAATATTACACACCATTGATTTAACAACTTTGTAGTTCACAGTAACTCCGTCTTTAAAGGTTTATAAGTTGTCATAAGAAATCAATACATTTTTACTCCCAGAACCCCACTGTTCTGCTATTTTTGTTGTTGTGATGACATAAATGGTACAGAAACTACACACTTCTCAATTGAGTGATGTTTAATATAAAATCAAAACAACATAATTTGCTTATTTTTTTTGTCTTTTCTTCTCCTGCAGATGTCAGGATGGAGTGTTGTGATGTGGAGCCGCGCTATACCATTGAACAGATCGACTTGCTCCAGCGTTTAAGGCTGTCAGGGATGACCAAACCTCAGATCATTCAAGCCCTTGAGTCTTTAGAGAGGCTTGATCCAGACCATCGAGCCCCATGCTGCAACAATCACTCGGCCCCACCCAGCGCCCCTACCTCCGCAACCCCCGCTGCCCCCTCGTCCTCCTCCTCTTCCTCCTCCTCTCTTACCTCAGCCACCACACAGACCCCTGTCATAGATGCTGCATTATCACCCAGCAACAGCTACGATGCCTCGCCTCCACCCCTGTACCCACCCAGCGGAGTTCAGAGGTCGTTTAGTTACGACTTGGCGGAAGAGGACTGGGATCTGGAGGAGAAGGTGGAGGAATACATGAGGTATTTTTTATGAGAGCACTCTATCAGCTGCTTCTGTGGGATTCTCTTCTCAGGTCTACTGAGAGGTAGAGATTAATATAACAGCTGATAATGACAGTGAACGTCCCTGAGCAACAGTGTAATTTTCCTAGAACAAGAGCCCTTTCTGAATCAGGTCAGGTGGACAGTTGGCTCAGATGGATGCTTTTTGTAGCTTTTCTTGTAACTGCTTTGGATCTGCCACATAATATTTTCCCCATTTAAACATATATATATAATGCAAAACCCCACTTTTATAAAATCTTTTGAAGCAGCTGACGTTTTTAATGCTTAATGAAAATTAAAACCTAATGTTTTGACTTTGTCAATGTTATGCTTGTCTTTGTTTGGACTGTAGGAGAGACAGTAACCTTGTGAAAGAAGAGATAAAGGCTTTTCTCAATAACAGAAGGATCTCACAGGCAATTGTTGGACAAGTCACAGGTACTCTGAATGCTTTCAGTCTCGCAATGGAAAAAAGAGTGTACATGCTAATTTTCTAATCATTTTTATACTAAAACCATTTAACCTAGGCTATATTCACAAAGTATGAATTATTTCCTGTGCTGAACAGGAGAAATATATTAGTAATGTTTTTATTTACTTGCACATCAAGAATGTCAGACAGGGAAAATCTAGGCCAACCACAACTTCGATAACCAAAACATTGACATGGAGGAAAAAATCAGCAAGCATGTGAAACTGATAATATCTTGCTGTAAAGAGGTCAGAGCTGATGAAACATGCGCATAGAGAAGATGGATATCGAACATGACTGCACAACAAACTTGCTTTAGTCTGTGGAAGCAACTGATTGCAAGTTCAGTTTGCATTTTCATCCCTTAGTTAATACATTTCCCATTACTTTACACAGACTGTCTATTACACAGATTATACTATACAGTGAAAGATCAACACTGGATCTTATAAGTTACACAGAGTAAAAAGGCTTTTACTATCAATAATCAGATTATTTTGAGGACATATGCTTTTTTTACTCATAATAGTGTGTTTGTTTGAAATTAAAGTTAGTTGGAAGTCAATATTACATCAATCACATGCAGGACTTTTATTTAATTTTACTTCAACAATATTTTAAAAATGGCTTGCGCCTGTATATTTATATAAAACCACACCAATAGAACGAAGCAATGCCATTTTAGTAATATGTATACTATTATAGTTTTTATTAGTATTTTGAATTAGCTTTTATATTTTCAGGTTTCATTTTTTTTTTTTTTTTGCTTTTGTCAGTTTTTGGAAACCTGTTGCAGCAAGGTTCCATTTGTTCATTAGTTAACATAATCTAACAATGAAAAAATATTGTAAAGAATTTATTAATATCATTTAATGTTAATTGCAACATTTTATTAATACATTATTCATTTCAAAAGTTGTATTTGTTAATGTTATGTAACGGACCTGAGCTAACATGAGTTGTATTTTTATTAACTACCATTAAAATAGATAAATAAATACTGTAACAAATAAATTGCTCATTGTTAATGTTTTGACTTGCGTTAACTCTTTCTGTAATATCACTTTTTAATTTTTTTTTGTTTTAGTTCAGTTTTATTTATTTCCAGCTAGTAATTTTAGTGCATCAACTTAAACTTATTTTAGTTAGTTGCCAAACCAACATAATTTTAGGTTTTTCATCTAATATTTCTATTTTATTTTATTTAAATGAACAAAAATGTCTTTAATAGTGTTAGTTTTTGTTTACCCTGGCATCTTTGGTTTTATTCTGATCTTTTCCTGTCATTTCCTTTTGTATGACTGTGTGATCTTCTGCAGGTATCAGTCAGAGCTACATCTCCCAGTGGCTTCTGCAGCAGGGGCTTGAGATGAGCGACTCCAAACGCAGGGCGTTCTATCGCTGGTACCTGCTGGAGCGTAACAGCCCAGGTGAGTTGTGCTTCCTCAGCAGGGAGACGACTTTCCAAAAACAAGGGCGTGGCCTGAATTTTAGGCTTGGGGCTGGCTTATGTTCAGTTTTTTTGGGGGGGGGTCTTCACCTGCCATTCTGCCATATCTTCCCTATATAGTTTGCACGGTCCTTGAGGGCTTTACATTTGAAAATTCAGTGTTTGATAAAGACCATATATTGGAAGGACATGCTATGTCGCCGCACCGAATTGAAATGAAATCAACTGGTGTCATTTCCCATCAGTTATGCGCTTAAGTTAATGCTGTTCTTGGCACATCCAAGAAGTGTAGGTTGTTGCAATCAGAAATTAGCTTTAAAGCCTTTAAGGCTGTAACACCGCCAACACTCACATCATCTTGCATTTATAATACAGAAAACATGTTGATGCTTGAAGGAGCTAATTAAGTAATGTGACGCCCTCCAGGACCACTTCTGCTCTTCATCTCCCAGGTTTGACCCTCTTCTGTAGCTCTCAGTCCTGATCCTGGGTTTGTCAAATGCTGGTTTTCATGTCCTCTTTGCACTGAAGTGCAATTAACACCCGACCCTACTAACAAAGCCCTGAGCATGACGCTTTTACATTCTCTGCGGCGCTAGAGAATTGAGCATGGCTCCAAGAACCTAATCACGTTGAATGTCTATTAACGCTGCTATCTACAATTAATTTTTACTTACTTTAACGATCTACAAGGATTTTCATTGAGCACTATGTTAATATTTGTTTTACGGTCATCACCATTAATTGCAAGTTTTCGGCCTCTTGAAGGGGCCCTAGTTAACACAGTTTTCTGATTGCCAAAATGGGTTAAAGGAATCAGATGGAGTGAAAACCAGCATGCTCAGGTCCCCAGGAGCAGGACTGACACTCCCTGGAATAGGCAGAGAGAACTGCTGATGCACCTCCTCCCCTGGTACTCTGCTCACCAAGCCCAGTCAGGTAACGTCCACGCAGCAGGGAAACACTGCTTAAGTTTACTTCAGTACAAATGGTTTGGGAAATTAATATTTGTTCTCTTCGAGTCTTAAATCACCTTTTCACTATCTCCAACAAACATTACACCAGAAGTCATTCATTTCCAATGGAGAGTAGTATGGGAGCTGCTTTAGAGTTCCGATTAAATGCAATTTTTGGATCCTATTTGCGCATTAAAATATTTTAACTTTTGTGGCTAGACCTGGCCATATGTGATGTATTCTAATCAGAACCTTTTTGAGTGCAAGGTGAGAGTTACAGTACCAATAGTTTTGCACTAAAATGCTATTCTTTAAATCATTTTCTGAAATAATTATTATATAATGATGATTATTTAGTTGATTAACCCTCAGCTATTAACCCTAGAATACCTACTATGCTTCAGTGTTTTTTTTTAGTATCATTTGAGATACTATTATAGTTTTAATACAATTTTGAATTTGGTTTTATTTATATATTTTCCAGTTTCAATTCCATTTTTTTTGGTCAATGGTTTAGAAATTTTATGTTTTTGACTTCTTAAACTAAAAATAACCTTGTCTATATATATTTTTTTATTCATTTGTTTGTTTACTTTTTTTTCACTTTTTTTTTTCTTCTTACCATAAACAGAATTTTTTTTTTTTTTTTTTTTTTTTAAACTATTTTAGTAAACTAAATTAAAATAAGAAATATTATGCGTTGGCAACTAGCTGAAATAAAATAAGTTTAAGTTTTTGTATTTATTGATTCTTTTTACGTTTTTTTTTCTTCTCTTTTTTTTTTTTTTTCAAGAACCTTTTTTTATGGTTTTAGTTTACAATAATAACCATGCTATGCTTTTCTTTTAGACGTATTGGCAGTCATTTTTGCGTTGTATGGAAAATAATCAAACACTTTTATTCTTCCCGTTCTGTGCGAATGGCACTAAATGTGACAATTCTATGCGAATGTCAGAAATAGTGGAAAGATGGCTTTAAAGTCTTTTAGAATGGCTCTTTAGACTTAAAGGGATAGTTCATCAAAAATAACACCTTTGTGTCATTCTAAACCTTTATGATTTTCTTTCTTGTGTGGAACACAAACTTAACAGAAATTTAACAGAAAATGAAATGCAATGAAAATGGATGGGGACCAGGAACAGCTATGGCCACGATTCACTTTCATTGCATTGAGAAAAGAGCAGCATGGACATCCTTCTATAAGTATCTCCTTTTGTGTTCTATGAAAGGAAGACAGTCATGCCGGTTTGGAACAACTTTAGGGTTAGTAAATGACACAATTTGTATTTTCTGGTGAACCATCCCTTTAGTTTGTATTTAGCTACATGTGCAGTGAATTCATATTCTACTGCTATTTTGGTTTGTGTGCAATAATGTTCATAACAGGCACCACGTTGTCCATGCGTTCACTGGTTAAAGAGGAGCCCGACTGGAGGTTGGCTGCAAGCCCCGCAGACAGGGCAGCGGTTGGGCCTTTTAGACTGCGCAGAGGTAGTCGCTTCACCTGGAGAAAAGAGTGCCAGTCAATCATGGAGAGGTAAATGACAGAGCATTACTGTCTTTGGCACTATTCGGATTGTAATAGTTTCTCAGGGTGACATCTGTAAAAGAACATATGCGTGGCTCCTTTAAGATAAAACTCACAAAGACAAATACATGCTGCAGTTAAATACGGTCCTCGCTCTTCTTCCAAGTGCTTAATCACCCCTTTTACACACAAGAGACTATTTATGGGAGTGATAACTGCATAGTACAGTGAATTTACTCCAATTTTGACATGTTATCAATTAATATAAAAAAATAAAAAAATAACCATCCATCCGAACAGGATTTTTGATTTACCGTTGGAATTCTGAATTTATTGTGATGGCACAATCATCATATTGTCGTCTTTTTAATTTGATTGTGAGGTATGGTGACTGTTCCCTTAAAAGTGGAACATTTTCTCCATTCGCAAGCATTTTTCCACTTAATGTGATTGTCATAAATGTTGTGAATAAAAGTAGCCTATTTAATTAATCATTTACTTTACATTTATTCATTTAGCAGACGCTTTTATCCAAAGCGACTTACAAATGAGAACAATAGAAGCAGTTAAACTAACGATCAGTGTTCTAAGGCCGTTACTGTTTCCTATTGGTTGGTTTCCGAGTCTTGTTCTGATTCACTGCGTTTGTTCTCATAGTTTCTTTATAGAGAATCAGTATCCTGATGAGGCCAAAAGAGAGGAAATTGCCAATGCCTGTAATGCTGTCATTCAAAAACCTGGTAAGTGATTGCAATCGGTATCTAGGCCGCCTCAGAACCAGACCAGTCATATCATAGCCATGCCATATTTGTTGCAGATGTACCCCTGCCTCACTGAATGCCAATTGACTTATTGATTTAAATGATGAATTTCTTGCATACATGTTGTTTCAGGATGCAAACTGTCAGAATTTGAACGAGTCACTGCGCTCAAAGTGTACAACTGGTTTGCCAATCGGAGGAAGGAGATGAAGAGACGTGCCAACATAGGTGAGACTGTAACAATCGTAGTCTGACACTCGCTGATTTAAGTGACACAAGAATCAGAAGTTTATCTAGGATGCCTAAAGTTTTAGTTTTTTCCTCAGTACTCCATGTGGAATATTTCACACATTAAGCCTCCAAAACGAATATTTCAGTAACAAAATCACATAGTGCCTGTCTGTGGGCTGTCTATTTGTGTGATTATGAAGTACCGTTCAAAAGTTTTCAATTCAATTTTTAATGTTTTTTATAAAACCAAGGTTAAAACTACGGAAGAGGATTAGGGCCAATCAATAATAAAAAAATAAAACCATCTCGAGATTAAAGTCATTATAATGCGAGATTAAACTCGTTATATTTCGAGAAAAAAAGTCGAAATACAATCTTGAGAATAAACTCATTACATTTCGAGAATAAAGTCGTTGTGTTTCGAGAATAAAGTCGTTGTGTTTCGAGAAAAAAAACCTCGAAATACAATTTTGAGAATAACGCATTCGATCAGTGTTCATTGCATAGCCTACTGATAGAGGACATGGCAGAGTTGGATCACTTAGTCAAGCTATATTTTAGACTTTCTTTCAGTAACAAAGAATAGAACATTCTTAGGTCTAGGTCAGCTAGGTCTTTTTAGAAGAAAAAATCAGTCCAATTTGCGCGATGTACTCGCTTTTGTCCAACATGAAATTCATCGAGGTTTCGTGGTTTCCCAGGATACCATAAGACGCATTATTTAACTTGTTGATCCTCAAGGTGTGGAATTTCGACGAAGGAGACGCTTGAGAAGACGCCAGTACACTTACGCTGGCCCAAATGCACTCTGGCATATGGACAGCTATGATAAATTAAAACCGTACGGCATTGGCATTAATGGCTGTATAGATGGTTACAGTCGTTACATTCTGTGGATGGAGGCATACACAACCAACAACGATTAATGCGTCTTATGGTATCCTGGGAAACCATGAAACCTCGATGAGGTTGATATCAGTAGGCTATGCAATGAACACTGATCGAATGCGTTATTCTCTACATTTCATTTCGACTTTTTATCTCGAAACACAACGACTTATTCTCGAAATTTAATGAGTTTATTCTCAAGTTTGTATTTCGAGTTTTTTTTTCTCGAAATTTAACGAGTTTTTTCTCGAAACACAACGACTTTATTCTCTAAATGTAATGAGTTTATTCTCAAGGTTGTATTTCGACTTTTTTCTCGAAATTTAACGAGTTTAATCTCACATTATAATGACTTTAATATCGAGATGGTTTTATTTTTTTATTATTGCTTGGCCCTAATCCTCTTCCGTATAAAACGCATAACAAACAAGCAATACAGTAAAAACAGTAAAGCATTGTTACAATTTAAAAATATCTTTTATATTGGAATACATTTTAAATGCATTTTATTCCTATGATGGCAAAGCTGAATTTTCAGCATCATCATCACTCTTGACAGTCTTCAGTGTCACATGAAGCTTCAAAAATCATTCTAATATGCTGATTTGTTGTTCAAGAAACATTTCCAATCAGTTGTGCTGCTTAATATTTTTGTAGAAACCATGATGCATTTTTTCTGGATTCTTTGAATAGAAAGTTTAAAAGAGCAGCATTTATTTGAAGTAGACATCTATACATGTTTTTACTGTAACTTAATGAATTTATTGCATCCTTGCTAAATTAAAGTTCATTTCTATAAAAAAAAGAAAAAAAAGTTAGTGTATAATCCCGTGATTTGTGGACAGGCAATTAGATGTTTATTTTTATTTTTATTGGAAGCATTCATTTCAGTTTGAGACATTCTTTATGTTTCTTGACAGGAAAGCCTTTGCAGGATTTTTAAACTGTCATCGTTATCTCTTTATACTATTATACTAAACACTTTCTCTCTGTTTCACTCAGAGGCCGCCATACTCGAGAGCCATGGGATAGAGGTGCCGAGCCCCAGCTGCCACTCCAACAGCGAAGAGGTTGAGACTCAGGAGTTTGGAGATCAAGTCATGAGTCAGCGTTTCTCTGAGCAGGTTGTTGTAAATGCACTATTCGGACTGCTTTTGTGGTCAGGATTGTTTGTTTGAATGTGATGGGTTTGTTTCCAGGAGGATCTCTCCCAGAGAAAAGACATTGAGCCAGAAGGTGCCATGCTACCTCCTGTGGAAGTGGTGTCTCTTCCAAGCCCGGCCTCTCAACTCATGGAGCGGAAACTGGATGAATCGAAAAGAGAGGCTATTGATGACGATTAAGCGATGAGCCGAGTCATACTTTTGTTCCAAAGTGGCTTGACGTGGCTGTTTCCAGCCAAGCCTGACACACTCAATTCTCTGGTGCCTCTAGTGGTAGGGAGGCCACTCTATGTATCTACAGTAATCACGCTTGTAGTAACGGCAATATTTACTCTATATAGTATATTGTGCATTCCAAGACCGTCTTAACGCTTCCTGCGAAAGGGAAAGATGCATAAGGTGCAAACTAGTAACTTTCTTATCACGCTAAAACTGTTTTCTTTCATTTCTCATATACAGCAGTTTCACCTGGTATTATCTCGAGCGAGCAGTCTAGAGAAACCTGCAGGACAGGTGTTTAATTTGACAGAAGGGGTGCACTGAACCCAGTTAGGAGTCTGTGTGAATTTTAGGAGCTGAACAGTCTCTTAGTTGTCATATGCAATAGTTAAAGGACAAGACGGGACATATACACCCCTGATAGATACACAAACTCAGGTAGAACCAAACTTGGCAGTTGAATGAGAAGATCCGTTTTCACCATCATGGAAATCAAAAAGTGTTTCTCACAATAATGGTTCATTGTGTAGAAATGTGACTTGTCAAGCTTACCAAACTGTACATATTATTTTTCACTTCTTTTTTTCAGGTGTAATCTGAAAGTAATATTCAGATGATCATGGCTCTCTTTTTGTATACTCAAAGCTCTTTGTATCCAGCCACTTAAGCTATACTGACCCTGACTAGTGTGAGGGGTCTAAAATGCTTCAGAAGTTTCCCCCCCTTAAGTATTATTTGCTATAAGCATTATTTACTTGCCTATTTAATAAGGTAATGCAGTATGTAAAACTACAAGTATAATATCAGCATCTAATGCAACAAGCTGCTTTTCAATGAATTGATATATACAGTTTGATTTTTACGAAAGCCAAAGCTCGGCCAAGTTGTAAAACAATGCATTTTACATGAACATAGTCAAATGGACTAAACGATTGCTTACGGCACATCAACGTGCCACGGTGAGAAATGCTTTGAGCGTGTAAAGGCTTTAAGCTGCCCAGTATGATTATTCTGGCCTATCAGCTTTGTACACACACAGGATATGATGCTGCACGCTGTCAAGGCCCCCTTACTGTGTGCTTTTTTCCTAATGACAAAACAATAAAATGAATAGACAAATGTAGTGTTGAGTTTGAGTTCAATTTATAAATTGTGACCCTGGATCACAAAACCAGTCACATGTCCCACGGCAATAGCCGTCAAAATTATCATTTTTTTTTTTTATGCCAAAAATCATTAGGATATTAAGCAAAGATCATGTTCCATGAAGATATTTTGTAAATTTCCTGCCGTAAATATATAAAACACTTATTTTTGTGAGTGAATGCAGCACAATCGCGAACATAAATGGACAACTTTAAAGGCGATTTTCTCAATGATTAGATTTTTTTTTGCACCCTCAGATTCCAGATTTTCAAATAGTTGTATCTCTGGCCAAATATTGTCCTATCCTAACAAACCACTCATCAATGGAAATATTATTTATTCAGCTTTCAGATGAAATCTCAATTTCAAAAAATGTATGTGACTGGTTTTGTGGTCCAGGGTCACAATTATTTTTTTTAAGGTAAAACTTGCATTACTGGGCATGATGTTTGGGGTCGGTAAGATTTTTTTTGTTTGTTTGTTTCTGAAAGAAGAGTCTCGTGCTATTGGGCCACCGTATTATGCTCAACAAATTTGAATTTATTTGATATAAAATTCAGTAAAAACAGTAATATTGTGAAATGTAATAATACATCACAATATTACTATTTAAAAGAACTGTTTTCTATTTTAATATATTTTAAAATGTAATTTACTCCTATGATGGCAAAGCTGAATTTTCTCAAGTTGAAATGACTTTACTGTCACTTTTGATCAATTTAAAGCATTCTTCCTAAATAAATGCATTCAAAAATATTTGTTTAAAAATCAATCCAAGATATGAATACTCTCCTACTGACTTCCACTTTCTTCAAAATGTAATCCAAAGTAAAAATGTATGATGTATACTTTGCCGACCTACATAATCCTGTCGAATAAATTGCGCTTAGTCTGTTTTAAATTTGTTTTTATTGTGACTGCAGCCTTTTACAGTGATATTTACTGTTGTTTACCTTGTATTAAAGGTACATTTGATTTAGCTTTTCATTTTAGGCTCAAATGTGATTGGCTTTTGAAAATCTTGTATAGCAGTAATACAGCTTGTGTGTACGTGCTTAACTATATTTTGGGGACAAATTTGTACCCAGAAGTGACCAAAACCTAATTTGTAAATCAAATGACGTCCTCATTTGTAAATCTGGTATAAAAATAAAGTAATTAAACTTTTTTTTAAATGCAGAAAGTTTTGTGTGATGGGTAGGTTTAGGGGTAGGGTTTAGTGTAATATACAGTTTGTACAGTATAAAAACCATTACGTCTATGGAATGTCCCCATTTAGATAGCCAAGTAAACGTGTGTGTGTGTGTGTGTATGTGTGTGTGGACGACACCCAGCTGTACAGTGGGATGTTGATTGTGCTGCAGTAGGCTACTTGTTTTTTAACGGTTTTCATACCAGACGCCTTCACTAAAGGTATGTTTCATGTTGAGTAGGCTATATCACTTCTTTCTCTTCAGACTTTTTATTCCAAACAAACAATACGCTAAATGGGTGGTCGGCGGTTCAGCTATGTTATAAACTGCGTTTTTTACCGTTAAATGCTATATCCTGTTGTGTGTTATCCAGTTTATCCAAGACTGCGGGTTGACTGGTTAATGCCAGTTTAACTTTCTTGATGTCGACCGCTGTCAGCCGTCCTGTTTTCTCTTTACATTCTTCTCAGCTAACAGCTGCAGTTGTTCCCACAACTTACACTAGCCTAATGTTTTGTAACGGTTATGTAAATATTATTAACTTAATATTTACATAACCGTTACAAATCATTGGCGAACATAAATAAATAACATTTATACAACGTTCTTAAAATGAGCCTAATATACTATGAGATGTTGATTGGTTGTGTTGCTGTCCATGGTACTGCAGGTGCACGTGCGTCAGAGCAACACTGTATAATAGACACTGTACATTTGGAGGGGAGTCATAAATCACGTCAAATATTACAGGAACTTGATCTCGAAAAATGAGCTGAAAACTCTAACAGAGTCTCGAAAAATATAATCATTCTGAATGGTTGTTTGTCACAGGGAAGATGGATTGTGGAAAATTACACGACTTCACAATCAAGGCGTTAGGAGTGTTTACACAAGAACGGCTAAATTGCCTCGCCAAGCATTATTGTGGCGAATCCATCATCGCAAACAAGTGGCAAGTAGTCTGCAGCTCACTGTCTCTCCCTTTAAATACACTCACAAATATAACAAAAGTATTTTGCTATAGCTAGTCAAGATAATTTTTTCACATTATTGTAAACTAAATAGCCTAATAAACAAACAGCGTATGTGTCCGCTGCTTCATGATAAATAGGTTACTGTCACTTTAAGGACAATTTTGTTATTTTCAACCTAATGTGCTACATAGCCTATATGTGGAAAGCTTATGCGTGTCGGTTGTCAACTATAATCATTAATTGTTGTAAATAAATGTTTATTACTGGTCATTTCTTTGTTCTAATGGGTCTGTTAGGTCTAAGTGTATTTAGAGCTGATGGCAACATCACAGTTGCTTTTCTTTTTTTCTCTGGACTGGTGTGTGAGGCACACTGGGGATTGGGCTGAGAAGAACCTAACAAGTCATGTATTTTACACGCGCATTTCTCAATATCTTGACTGGATTAAGAGCCCCATGGCCAATTAATCTGTGGTATCAACAATATTATATTCGGTGAAATTAAAAACTATTAAGTTATTAAATTGACTTTTTTTTTTATTGTTAGTATTAAAATTATCTTAATTTGTCATGACAAAGAAACTCAGGTCTTATTAATGATAGAACTGCTTTTCATTTGAGTTAAAGGGGACATATCATGCCAAATGCACTTTTTTAGCCCTTAAATGCATTTTGTTGTATATTTGGAGTGTTTAGAAGTACAGAAAATATGAAATTATTCTCTTCAGGTGCTTCGTTGATATCTTTATATTCTGGTTTGGTCATATTTTTCAACCTGTTACGTTTTTTGAACTATTACGTCACAGTATTTGCAGCGGAACTGCCAAATAAGGACATTGACTTCCGGCCCAACACTTCGAGCAATCCGCCATTTTTATTTCTCGCTGCAATTTTGTAGTCCAAGCTAAAGGATGCAGAAGTTACGAGAGGGTAAGTTAAAATGTTCGGTTGTTGGATGTAGTAACCCACACTTTTCATTACACCGTCTAATGTAGATAAACTGCCGCGCTTGTGTGACAAGGGCGCATGTTTAACTGAAAGAACGAGCAGAGAGAGAGACCCGGTCGCGCGCGCGCTCACTCTCTCTCTTCAGAGCCAGGCGAAAGTGTAAACAAGACTTCACAGTCTCCAAACTAGACGCTGTCTTGCTCTCTCTCCCTCGCACATATTAATCGAAATAAATCGACACGGTGGTAAAAGGTCGGAAGACCAAAGTTTCATGTGTAAATACAGTACACACCAGTGCGATACATCCATATGAATACGTTGTTCTACAGGTTCGTCGTCTTCATTTTCATCTCGCTCCGGCTCCGACTCTGGCTCGACAAGTCTTCCGTTGTTGACATTTTGTTAATAACGTGTGAATAAGAAGTTTCTGTGCCGCTAGATAATCGTATCTCTGCTATCAAACTACAAAAATGGCCGAACGGGTGGAGTTGAACCTCTGCAACCTGGAAGGGGGCGGGGTATGAAGTGTCTCAATTGTATTTAAAGAGACCGCACCAAAACGAGTTGCTCTCAGACGCACATCAGAAAAGGGGTAGAAAAGGGGCCTGTGGAGCTATAATAATGAGGAATTCAGACCCAAGCATTGCAGTTCCGCTTTATATAGACGACAAATGTATGATTTATATGTAAAAAGGAACAATTTAAAAGCATGATATGTCTCCTTTAAAGTTAAGGTGATTTTTGTGTAGGCCTTTGTTTCTCTCAATGAAAGTAAAATTACAATTCCATTTCG